>NC_142027.1:93481571-93794404 GCF_982192425.1 Myodes glareolus | reverse complement strand
TGCCCTGTTTAGGATCAAACACTATGTATTACTTTTCTGTTGCTGTGATAAAACATCAAGGCTAGGGAAAATTATAGAAGAAACTGCTTATTTTGGCTAATATTCCCACAGAATTCAAGTCCATAATGGTAGACAGTGTGGCAGCAGGCATGGAATCTGGAACAGAAAAAATGAAAGCTCACACCTTTCACCTCAACCACAAAGCAGAGAGAGGGACCTAGAAGTTGAATAAGATTTTAAATTCTCAACATAATACTCAAGTGACATATTCCCTCCAACAAGACTGCACTTCCTAAACATTCCCAAAACAATGCCACAAAGTGGGGACCAAATGATCATGTATCTGAGCCTATGGGGAATGTTTCTCAATCAAACATCTACATTCAACTTTCTAGCCCCCAAATGTCTATGGTCACACCATAATCCAAATTTTCCCCATAGTCTTTCACAGCCTCAACATTATTTAAAGATCCAAAGAAACTTGTGAGACTCAAGGTAATCACTTAACTATAAATCAAAAGGCAAGTTATATATTTCTAACGTGTAATGGCTCAAAACAAACATTTCCATTACAAGAAAGAAATTGAAGAATAATAATAAAATTCTGAACCAAAGCAAGACTGAAACCCAGCAAAATAAATATTTAACCCTGAAGTCCTGTGTCCAGTGTCTGGAAATTTCCTTCCAAAGGGCTCCACCTCTCCAATCTTGCTGCCAGCCACGTACATCTTTCTCATGGGATGGTTCTGTTCCCTATATGCAGCTTCCTTGACAGATCTCTCACATCTCTGACATCTCCAACATCATGGGATCTCTATCACATCCACAGCTTCACATATTAGCCTGTTGGGGCCTCCAAGAGGACCAACACACAGAGACTTGTCTACCACATGCTGTCTGCCCTTGACAACTTTCATAAACCAAGGAGGACAAATCACTCATACATCATATATATCCCTAAACCAATATCATATAGAAAACATGGCCAAATTTGGCTGCCACTTTAGAATACACCCTCCCACCACTCTCATTCACATTAGCAGCAATGCTTTTGTTCACTTGCTTTTTAGGAGTACAAACTTTACCTTAGGCACTCACCAAGGGTGGAAACTTCTATTAGGACCTTGAACTAAGACCACCTTTCTCTTTATTCCAAAGCAGAGGACCCTTCTTTTTAAATTTTAATTAATATTTTTAACAAACTTTTCTCATTTTACATATCTATCACAGTTACCACTCCCACTCCTCCTCCTGCTGCCCCCATCTTCACTCCATTCCACATCCCATCCACTCATCAGAGAGGGTAAGACTTCCCACGGGAGTCAACAAAGTCTGGTACATCATTTTGAAGCAGGACCAAGGACCTCCCCCCTATATTTTGTCTGAGCAAAATATGCCTCCAAAAAGAATGGGATCCAAAAAGTCACTTCAAGCACTAGGGATAAATCCTGGTCCCACTGCCAGTGACCTCTCAGACTGGCCATGCCACAAAATGGTCACCCACAATCAGAGGGACTAGTTTGGTCCTATGCAGGTTCAACCACTGTCAGTCCAAATCAGTGAGCTCCCACTAACACAGGTAAGCTGTTTCTGTGGAACTCCCCACCATATTCTTGACCCCTTTGCTCATATTATTGCTCCCCCCTCTCTTGGACTGGTTTCCAGAGGCTTGGCCCAGTGCTTGACTGTGGACTTCTGCATCTGCTTCCATCAGTCGTTGGATGAAGGTTCTATGATGACAATTAAGGTAGTCATCAATCTGTTTACACCAGAAGACCAGTTCAGATACCCTTTTCACTACTGCTTGGGGTCTTAGCTGGGGTCATCCTTGTGTATTTCTGGGAATTTTCCTGGTGCCAGTTTTCATGATAGCCCCATAATGGCTCCCACAATAAAGATATCTCTTTCCTTGCTCTCCCTCTCTGTCCTTTCCCTATTTTGATCATCCCATTCCCTCATAGTCTCTTCCTCCCTTCTTTTTTCTGCTCCCCCTCATCTTCTACCCTCCCTTCTCCCCCACCATGCTCCCAATTTCCTAGGAGATCTTGTATAATTCCCTCTCCCAGGGGGATTTATGTATATCTTTCTTAGTGTTCTCCTTGTTACCTAGCTTCTCTGGAGTCATAGATTATAGGCTGGTTATCCTTTACTTTGTGTCTAATATCTACTTATGAGTGAGTATGTACTGTGCCCGTCTTTCTGGATCTGGATTACCTCACTTAGGATGGTTTTATTTTCTAGTTCCATCCATTTGCAACCAAGTTTAAGATGCCATTGATATTTTACCACTGAGTAGTACACAATTGTGTAAATGCACCACATTTTCTTTATCCATTATTTAGTTGAGGGAAATCTAGGCTGTTTCTAGATTCTAAATATTTGAAATAATGCTGCTATAAACAGGGTTGAGCAAATGTCCTTGTGGTAAGAGTGTACATCATTTGAGTATTGGTTGAGTTTTGAGTGGTATTGCTGGGACTTGAGGTAGATTGATTTTCAATTTTCTGAGAAATACCATAGTGATTTCTAAAGTGGCTACACAAGTTTGTACTCCCACCAGCAATGAAGGAGTATTCCTCATAGTTAGCATCTTCTCCTCCATAAGCTATCATTGATGTTTTTGATCTTAGTCATTCTGACTAGTATAAGATCTTATCTCAGAGTTGTTTTGATTTGCATTTCCCTGATATTTAAGAATGTTGAGCAGTTCCTTAAGTGTATTTTAGACATTTTAGGTTATTCTGCTGAGAATTTCTGTTTCGTTATGTACCCCTATTTTGAGTTGGATTATTTGATATTTTGATGTCTAGTTTCTTGAGTTCTTTATGTATTTTAGAGTCCTCTGTTCAATGTGTGATTGGTGAAGATCTTTTCCTATTTTGTAGGTTGCCATTTTGTCTTATTGATTGTATCCTTTGCCTTACAGAAGCTTCTCATTTTCAGGAGTTCCCATTATTAATTGTTGATCTCAATGTCTGTGTTACTGGTGTTATATGTAGGAAGTGGAATCCTGTACCCATGCTTTCAATGCTACTTCCCACTTTCTCTTCTCTGAGGTTTAGTGAAGCTGGATTTATGTTGAGGTCTTTGATCCATTAGGACTTGAGTTTTGTGCATGGGGATATATATGGGTTTTTTACACATTGATATCCAGTTATACCAACACGATTTGTTGAAATTTCTATCTTTATTCCATTGTAAAAGTTTAGCTTCTTTGCCAAAAATCAGATGTGAGGATTAATACCAGTCTTATATTCATTCAGTTGGTCCATCTGTTTATTTTTATGTCAGTACCAAGATGTTTTCATTCCTATAGCTCTATAGTAGAACTTGATTTCAGGGATGGGGACACCTGCATTAGTTCATTTCTTGTACAAGGTTGTTTTGGATATCCTGGGTTTTTTGCTTTTCATATGTGTTGAGTACTGATCTTTTGACATCTGTGAAGAATTGTTCTGGGACTTTGGTAGGGATAGCACTGAATCTGTAGATTGCTTTTGGTAAGACTGTCATTTTACTGTGTTGAGAAGAAGTCATCAAAAGTCTCCCAACCAAAAAAAAAAAAAAAGCCCAGGACCATAAGATTTTAGTGCAGATTTCTACCAGAACTTCAAAGAAGACCTAATACTTATACTTTTCAAATTGTTCCACACAATAGAAACAGAAGGAACATTGCCAAACTCTTTACAAGGCCAAAGTTACTGATACCCAAACCACACAAAGACTCATCTAAGAAAAAGAATTACAGATTAACTGCATCATGAGCATTAATGCTAAAATACTCAATAAAATACTGGCAAACCAAATCCAAGAACACTTTAAAGAATCATACACCATGATCAAGTGGACTTCATCCCAGAGATGCAGGGATGGTTCACCAGATGAAAATCTGTCAATGTAATCCACCATATAAATAAACTAAATGAGAAAAAACATATGATCATCTCATTAGATGCTGAAAAAGCATCCAAAAAATTTAACACCCCTTCATGATAAAAGTCTTGGGAGAGATCAGGGATACAAGGAATGTATCTAAACATAATAAAATCAATATAAAGCAAGTCAACATCCAACATCAGATTAAATGGATGGAAACTCAAAGTGATTTCACTAAAATCAGGAACAAGACAAGGTTGTTGACTCTCTCCACATCTATTCAACATAGTTCTTGATGTTCTGGTTAGAGTAATATGACAACAAAAGGACATCAGGGGAATACAAATTGGAAAATTAGAAGTCAAACTTTTGCTATTTGCAAATGATATAATAGTATATATAAGTGACCCTTATAGTATATATAAGCTCTACCATGGTCACTAATGAACTGCTACAGGTAATAAATACCTTTATTTATGTGCCAGGATACAAGATCAACTCAAAAAAGTCAGTAGCCCTTTTATATGTCAATGCTAAAATAACTGAGAAAGAAATCAGGTAAACATTACCTTTTATGATATAACAAATGATATAAAATATCTTGCGGTAATGCTAACCAAAGAAGTGAAAAACCTGTATGAAAAGAACTTAAGTCTTTGAAGAAAGAAATTGAAGAATATATCAGAAAATGAAAAGATTTTTCCTCACTCCTGAATAGGCAGAAGTCTCTTCCTAATGGCACTAATCTCCCAAACAATTACAGTCTCTCTTCTACCATACGCCTTATCTGCAACATTGAGTTTCCGAGTTTTCTTGTTCTCTCCAAACCACATTTTCACTTTTTTCTGCTCCATTGAGAGAAAACTCTACATAAGAGTTAGTAATAGGAATGATGCCATAGATTTTATATTAGTCAGTCTTGAACTTTCCTGTACTAAAGAAATTTGTTCATTACTTTTTAATTTAGCCTTAGGTGTGTTTCTAGAAGAAAAGCAGAGGCAAACAGAATTTTTTCTCAAAATATTACAGAAACGGTGTTTACCTCAGTTGCTCTGCTATTGTTCCTTTCTGTAACCTCTTGAGTTACCCCAGCAGTACACACTGTTTTGAGCAACACTATCCTCCAGGATCTTACTAGAAAAGTCTTTTAATCACTGACTACAACATTCAATGGTTTTCTAGTCCAAAGTTTCAAAGATTCCCACAGTCCTCCATAACACAACCTATTTTGGTTCTTTACATCAATACTTCTCTCCTGGCAACAACCTCTGTGTTAATTACTTTTCTATTGCTGTAATGAAACACTGTGACCAAGGCAACTTCCAGAAGGCAGGGTTTATTTTGGCTTACAGTACCAGAGGTTCAGAGTCCATAATCTTGAGGCTAACATGGCAGCAAGAAATAGGCCTGGTTATCAACTAGAGCAGGAATCTAAGGGCTCACACCTTTGGCCTCAGTCAGAGCTAACAAACTGAAAGTGGTGTGAATCTTTAAACTCTCAAAGCTCACACCCAGTGACATAATTCCTCAACAAGGCAGCATTTCCTAGAACTCCTCAAATAACACCAAGTGTTCAAATGTCTGTGCTTATGAAAGACATTTCATCATTCAGACCACTATATGCTTCAGCCATTGTTCTTAGCACTTTGATCACTTGTGAATCTCTACTCTTTCCAAGACATTTCCCTAGTGAGTACTGAAAGCAGCACCAATCTATCAGTATAAGCAGTTTGGCACCATGTCCACTTAGCAAAATAACAGAAGTATGTTCCCTTTAGGGCCAATCACCTCTTCAGCTATGAATTCCTCCTATGATGTATGCTGAAAATTCACCATAACATTCATGCTACTATTATACCAGTGACAAGAAGGCCATTATCATAACTAAGGGGCTTGCATCTGGATAGGACCATTGATGACATTGCTTCCCCAACAACATCCATGGTATCCACTACTGAAGGCTATCCTGAAGGGAGGACTTCCAGCTCAGTACTAGCTTGGTGTCTTGAACAATAGCATCTCAGTTCTGGATAAGCAGGAACATGACAAGAGCCAGTGTTGTCTGAAGGATCTCAGGGCCTCCACAGCAAACAACTCAAAAGAAATTATACTATAACCAATACTGGGATTTTTGCTTAACAATCTTTGGCCTCCGAGAGGAGCAGTATCCAATCATTCAAGGTGCCTCCACACAAATGCTGAGATAACAGTCATGTACCACCATACCCAGGTTTGCAGAGTGGGGATCATACCCAAGATTTCACACATTAGGCAACTCTACCAACTGAGTTATGTTCCTGCTCCAAAAACTATATAAGAATCTAAGTGATGCAAAACTGCTCTTCACACTTTACATAAAGAATCTCATCTAACACCAAAAGGTAGTCAGAGACTCATTATACAAGCACTCTTTTATGCAATGTACTGGTCAGTTTTTGTCAATTTGACCCAAATGACAGTCACCTGAGGAAGGAGTAGCTTTAGTTGAGAAATTATAACTGATATCATGTTGACCTGTGGGCAAGTCTATGGGGCATTTTCTTGATAAATAATTGATGTGGGAGAGTCCATCCCACTGTGGACAATGCCATCCCTGGTCAGATAGTTCTGGATTGTTTAAGTATGAAAGTGCAGCAAGCCATGGAAGACAAGCCAGTAAGTACATTCCTCCATGGCCTCTGCTTCATTTCCTACCTCCAGATTCCTGTCTTGAGTTCTTGATTTGGCTACCTACAATATGGACTGTAACATGTAAACCTTTATCACAGAAACAGAAAGCAAAACAGGAAAGGTTAATTCTGAAAATCAATAAATATGGCTAACTTTTGTTAGATAAACTGACAACTGCCAGGTTTTCTTTCATTTTCTGATTATCTAAATGCTTGTAATTGAGAACCTACTATCTATTGAAAATACTAGCTATTTTCAAAAATATCATATTTTACCTATCCATAGATTGCCATTTGCCCAACATTCTTGATATCTATATTAAATTAGCTTAATGCATCAAGCATTTGAACAATATAAGACATTCCAAAACACTTCAGTTCTCTGTCTTTACTCTTTTACCAACTTCAGAAAATAATATATCTTTTTTAGTTGCATCCTTTTCTAAAAGACATGCAGTTTACTAATCATGCTGGAGAACAAGTGAATTTAAATGAGAAAATGAAGCTGAATGCAGAGTATGACATTCTCAACTACTGGAACTTTCCAGAAGGTCTAGGACTTAAGGCAAAAGTTGGACAGTTTTCCCCATATGGTCCACTTGGCCAACAATTTTCTTTATCTGAGGACATGATAGAATGGGCCACAGGAATTACAGAGGTGAGTTGGGTATAATTGTAATACTATAAACTACACCTAGTAAAACAAATCTTCATCAGGATCCCCTAACCAAAAAGCTATCTACAATGGATACCCCCTTGTAAAGAAAAGAGAAATTTCTTCCAATGGTGTCTCATTTCAGGGAAGTGTCCATTCCCAAGAGTCTCAATGCCATTTTTGTAGAAGTTTTATATAATATTTCTTTGTTTGGGAACTTTTTATTTTATTGATCTTTTGCTGTGTGTGTGTGTGCTTCTTGGGAGTTTTGTTTGTTTTCAGTTTTGTTTGCTTGTTTTGTAAACAAAGAGAAAGAAAGGGCAGGAAGTTAAATGTGGGGAGATATATGAGGAATTGAAGGAAGAAAGATGCATGATCAAAATATTTTGTGTGGAAAATTTTTAATGTTTTTATACTATAATACACACTTTCTTCATTTTTTCTTTTACCTAGCAGTTCCATGATTTTTTATGTACTGATATTTTTATGTTTTCTATATAAATTTTAAAAATATTATTGCGTATTAAAATATAAATATATAAAATATTATATGTTGTTTTTTGTGAACTCATATAAAATTTAGGATACTTTTATTTCTGTGAAGAATGAAATAGAAATTTTAAAATTGTATTGCATGGGTATGTAAATAGTTTTTGGTAGACTGGTCATGTCCACAATATTATTTCTACCAGTTCTTGAGCATAGGATGTCCTAATGTCTTAATGAGGGCATTATGACAGCATCATTAGAGGTAGGATGAGTCCAATACACCTTCCAATGGAAAGCCTCTGATCACTAACTTTCTCACCTTTTAAAAAATATTTTGTTTTTATTTTTTACTGTTTATATGCATGTGGAGGAAGGGACTATCTTATCTGCATGCTGAGTGTAGGTGCCTATGGAGGCCAAAAGAGGCTGTTGGATCTACTGGAGCTGGAGTTTTGAGCCATGTAATGTGGGTCTGGGAACCAAATTCACGACCTCTATAAGAGCATCCCATGCTGTTAATACTGAATCATTTCTACAACCCAATACCTCTCCACTTAAAGACTTCACCATGTCTCAGTAGTCATCACCCTTAAGGGGGAGTGTGATGTCCAAGCTACAGCAACATCAAATCAGTTGATTGTTTATAGATACAAAACTATGTTTACTAATGATCCAGTTCTATGAATAATGTGCTTAATATAGTAGTGGGCAAAAATCTGAATTGTAACTTGCTCACATCTGATTTTCCTCAGACTCCCCAGTCTGTCTGCAGTGAAAGTTGTAGTCCTGGGTTCAGAAAATCCCTCCCAGAAGGAAATGTGGCTTGTTGTTTTGACTGCACTTTGTGTCCAGAGAATGAGATTTCCAATGAGACAGGTAAGTGCGTTTTATGAAGAAATTCTCTACTTCTAATTAACAGTATGTTTTATGAAGATTCTGAGCATCTGAACTCTGATTCTCACATTTGTACTTCAAGCACTTTACACACTGAGCCATCCCCTTAACCCAAGATGCTTATTAATAAGAAAAAGAATATTAAGCAAAGTAATACACACCTTCTGCACTCAGGGTACAGAGGCAGGCCGATCTCTGTGAATTTACAACCAGCCTGTTCTACATAACAAGTTCCAAGACAGTCAGGGCTAAATAATGGAAACTGTTTCAAAAGTGATTTTGATAGCAAATAAATTTCCTTCACACTGATGTTTTTGAAGGTGATTACAGGCGACTGAAGCCTACGTGTACCGGTGATCTTCTCTGTGTCTTCTTAGGTGCTGTGCAGCACGCAGAATGACTAGACTGTTTAACACTCACATTTGCACACTGTCTGTCTCTTTTTGGTTTGGATACACAAAAGGTGATTAACCGAAGTGATTTGAACCAAAAAGTAGGTGAAATTCCTCTCTGCTTCTTTACACACTTGAAGGAGTTGGTGGGGGATTTGAAATGAGCTAGACAATGATTGTTTACAAATTCTTCACCACCTTGGAGTCAGGGCAAATGTTCCCCTACTGGGTGTGTCTCCAGATACCTCTGAAAATGGACAAGGGGTGACAGATCTTCAAAGATCTGAGCTGGGAGAGAACAACAAACATGATCTGCTAACCTCATTGCTAGAGCCCTCACACTTGATCCCTAACTTAACACATTGGCAACCCTCTACTCCCCCACACTCAGAGAGGTTTCATTCATTTTCAAGGGAAACACTTTTCACCTCATTCTGCAAGTCTGAATCCCGCACAGTATAGAACTCTTAGCAGGTTTATATCAGAGGTGCATCCCAGAACTAAGATTGTCAAATGAGTGACACCCACTGACCGTTCTAGAAATAAGAAAAGGCAGGTGTTTCTGACCCCAGAGATGCTGAGACAATAGAATATTTGCAACTATTGTAAAGGGTGATGTTTCTCTGATTTCTTTCTCGGCCCATTTATTATCGTGTAAAGGAGGGATTCTGATTTCTTTGAGTTAATCTTGTAACCTGCCACATTACTAAAAGTGTTCATAAGTTTGGAGAAGTTCCCTGGTAGAATTTTTGGTCACTTATATAAACTATCATACCGTCAGCAAATGGCGATAGTCTGATTCCTTCCTTTCCAATTTATATTCCCTTGTTCTTCTTTTGTTGTCTTACTGCCCTAGCTAGAACCTCAAGAACTATATTGAATAGATATAGGAGAGTGGACAAACTATTCTTGTTCCTGATTTCAGTGGGATAACTGTGAGTTTCTCTCCATTTAGTTTGGTGCTGGCTGTTGGTTAGCTATATATTGCCTTTATTATGTTTAGGTTTGTTCCTTTTATTGCTGCTCTATCCAAGACCTTTACTGTGAAGGGATATTGTATTTTGTCAAAGGTTTGCTCAGCATCTAAGTTGTTCTTGTGGTTTTTACTTTCTCAGTTTGTTTATATGGTAGATTACGTTGACAGACTTTCATATGTTGAACCATCCCTGCTTCACTGGGATGAAGCCTACTTGATCATGGTGAATGATTTTTCTGATGTATTCTTCAATTCAATTCGCCAAAAATTCAATTTGTATTTTATTTACTAGTTTTGCATCAATGTTCATGACTGAGATTGATTTGTAATTCTCTTTATTAGTAATGTCTTTATGTGATCTGGGTATCAGGGTAATTGTAGTGTCAAAAAAAGAGTTTGGTAATGTTTCTTCTGTTTTTATTGTGTGGAATACTTTGAGGAGTATTGGTATTAGTTCTTCTTTGAAACACTTGTAGAATTCTGAGCTGAAACAAACTGATCCTGGCTTTTTTTATTTGGGAGAATTTTGATGACTGCTTCTATTTCTTCAGCAGTTATAGGTTTGTTTAATTTGCTTATCTGGTCTTGATTTAATTTTGGTAAGTGATATTTATCCAGAAAGTTGTCTATTTCCTTTAAGTTTTCCAATTTTGTGTAGTACAGGTTTTTAAAATATGACCTAATGATCCTTGGGATTTCCTCTATGCCCGTTGTTATGTCCCCCTTTTCATTTCCGATTTTGTTAATTTGGATATTTTCTCTCTGCCTTTTGGTCAGTTTGGATAAAGGTTTGTCTATTTTGTGGATTTTCTCGAAGAACCAACATTGTCTCATTGATTCTTTGTATTGTTTTCTTTGTTTCTATTTTGTTGATTTCAGCTCTCAATTTGACTATTTCCTGCCATCTAGTTCTCCTGTGTGAGTTTGCTTCTATTTGTTATAGAGCTTTCAAATGCTCTGTAAATTCACTGGTGTGGAATTTTCCAGCTTCTTTATGTATGCATTTACTGTTATGAACTTTACTCTTAACACTGTTTTCATTGTGTCACATAAATTTTGGGATGTTTTGTGTTCATTTTCATTGAGTTTTAGGAAGTTGTTAATTTCTTTCTCTGTTTCTTCCTTGACCCATTGATGATTTAAGTTAATATTGTTTAATTTCCATGTGTTTGTGAGAATTCTGGAATTAGTGTTGTTGTTTAATTCTAATTTTAAGCCATGGTGATCCGATAAGATACGTGGACTTATTCCAAATTTTTGTATCTGTTGAGGTTTGTTTTCTTGCCTACTTGTGATCAATTTTTGAGAAGGTTCCATGAGGTGCCAAGAAGAAGGTATAGCCTTTTATGTTTGGATGATCAGTTCTATAATTGCCTGTTAAGTCCGTTTGAGTCATAACATCTGTTAGTTCCTTTATTTGTCTGCTAATTTTCTGTCTGACAGACCTGTCCAGTGGTGAGTGTGAGGTGCTGAAGTCTCTCAGTATAAGGGTGTGGAGTTTAATGTGTGATTTAAGTTTTAGAAGTTATTTTTTTTCTTCTTTTTTACATATGAGGGTGTTCTTGTATTTGGGGCATAGATGTTTAGTATTGAGATTTCCTCTTGATAGATTTTTTTTTCTGTGAATAATATGAAATGTCCTTATTTGTCTCTTTTGATTGATTTTAGTTTGAAGCCTATTTTGTTAGATGTTATGATAGCTACACCAGCTTATTTCTTAGGTCCATTTGATTGGAAAATTTTTTCCCAACCCTTTACTCTGAGGTAATGTCTGTCTTTGAGGTTGAGGTGTGTTTCTTGTATGCAGCAGAAGGATGAATTCTGTTTTCTTATTCAACCTGTTACCCTGTATCTTTTTTTAGGTGAGTTGAGTCCATTTACATTAAGGTATATATTTTTATTACTTTATTAATACTAGGAATTAAACTTTCCACTTCCTCCCCTCCTCCCACTCCCCTCCTACTTTCCCACTCAGCCTTTCCCCCTCCCCTTCCAGTCCTAAGAGAGGACTGGAGGTACCCCACCCTGTGGGAAGTCCAAGGACCCCTCCCCCATATCCAGGCTTAGGGAGGTAGGCATTCAAATAGACTTGGATCCCAAATGGCCAGTACCTGCCAGTAGAGGCAAATTCCAGTGCCATTATCATTGACTTCTCAGTCTGCCCCAATTGACAGCCACATTCAGAGGGTCCAGTTTGATCCCATGCTTGTTCAGTCCCATTTCTGCTGACTTTGGTGAGCTCCCATTAGTTCAGGCACACTGTCTCAGTGGGTGGACCAACCCCTCGTGGTCCTGACTTCCTTGCTCATATTCTCCCTCCTTCTGTTCTTCAACTGGATCTTGGGAGCTCAGTCCAGTACTCTCATGTGGGTCTCTGTCTCTATCTCCATCTCTTGCTGGATAAAGGTTCTGTGGTGATATTCAAGATAGTCATCAGTCTGACTACAGGACAAGGCAAGTTCAGGCACCCTCTCCTCCACTGCCCCGGGTCCTAGCTGGGGTCATCCCCGTGGACTCCTGGGAACACCTCTAGAGCCAAGCCTCTTGTCAATCCCACAATGCCTTCCTTAATTAAGATATCTTCTTCCCTGCTTTCATATCTGTCCTTCCTCCATCTTACCATCCTACTCCCCCAAGCTCTTCCCAACCCTCCCCTTCTCTCTTCTCTCTCTCTCTCTCTCTCTCTCTCTCTCTCTCTCTCTCTCTCTCTCCCCTTTTCCCAATCCCATCCCAACCCCCATGCTTACAACTTTTAATGTTTGCCAGTTCCTGTTATTTTAGTTTTTATTGTTGGTGGTATTATTGGGTGTGTTTTTCCCTTCTTTGAGATTTTCTGTTCTGCAATCATCTATTTTCTGTGTGTTTTTTGATGTAGCCAACTTCCTTGGGTTGTAGTTTTCCCTCTAGTACTTAGTGTAGGGCTGGGTTTGTGGCTAGGTATTATTTGAATCTGATTACGTCTTGGAATATCTTGTTTTATCCATCTATGGTGATTTAAAGTTTTGCTGGGTATAGTAATATGGGCTGGCATCCATTGTCTCTTAGTGTCTTCAACATATCTATCTAGGACCTTCTGGTTTTCATGGTTTCCATTGAGAAGTCTGTTGTAATTCTGATAGGTTTGCCTTTATATTTTACTTGGCATTTTTCTTTTGAAGCTCTTAATAATCTTTCCTTATTCTGTATGTTTAGTGTTTTAGTTATTATTTGGCCAACGGTCTTTTTTTGATCCAGTCTATTTGGTGTTCTATAAGCTTCTTGTATCTTTATAGGCATATCTTTCTTTAGTTTGGGAAAGTTTTCTTCTTCTATGATTTTGTTAGTTATATTTTCTGTGCTTTTGAATTGGACTTCTTCTTCTTCTATACCTATTACTCTTAGGTTTAGTCTTTTTATGTTGTCCAATATTTCCTGAATATTCTACATTAAGCTTTTGTTCAATTTAATGTTTTCTTTGACTGTTGAGTGTATTTCCTCTATTGTATCTTCAGTGATTGACATTCTCTCTTCCATCTCTTGTATTCCACTGTTTATGCTTGCATTTGTGGTTTTTGATCATTTTCTCATAATTTCCACTTCTATAATTTCATCAGTTTGTGTTTTCTGTCTCTATTTCAGTTTTCAAGTCTTGACTAGTTTCTTTCATACTTTTGGTTACTTTTTCTTGGTTTACTTTAAGGGATTTGTTGACTTCTTCCAATTTTTCATTTGTCTTTTTCTCCATTTCTTTGAGGGAACTATTCATTTTCTTTTTAAGGGTCTCAAACATCCCCCTAAAGTTATTTTTTAGGTTATTTTCTTCTGATTCATCTATACTTGGTTGTTCAAGTCTTGATGTTGGGTGACTAGTTTTTATTCTTGTCATGTTGCTCTTTGTGGTGTTACATGTGTTCTTACCTTGTTTATCCCTCTTTTCCTCTGATTGAAGTAGTTGGGACTTTCTGTGTCTCTGGTGATCAGCCTTCTAGATACCAGTGAATCCAAGGTTCAGATGGTTCCTCTTGGTGATGCAGTCAGGGTCATGGTTTTGTTACCCTGTTGATCACTCCATGTTTTTGGAGGTCGTTCAGTGCTCCTGTGTTTAAGAGGGCCACTTGTTGTTTCCTGGCTGCTCAGCACTGAAATAATCACACAGAAACTGTATTATTTAAAACACTGTTTGGCCCATTAGCTCTAGCTTCTTCTTGGCTAACTCTCACATCTTAATTTAACACGTCTCTTAATCTGTGTATCACCACGTGGCTGTGGCTTACCTTAGGGTTAAGTTATGTCCAGCTCCGGTAGGGCTGCATGGCTTCTCTCTGACTCTGCCTTTCTTTTCCCCAGCAGTTTAGTTTTCCCCACCTACCTAAGTTATGACCTTAGTTATAACTAACAACAAGCCAAGATAGTTTTCTTTATTAATTAGCCTATCATGTTCACAGCATACAGAGGGGAATCCCACATCACTCCTGGGGATTGCCCTGTAATACTGGGGGCATTTGGAGCCTGTTCCCACAGAGGTTGCTTGCTTAGAGCTGTTTCTGCTGTGGTTGATGCTTTTGGCCTGCTCTGGCAGAGGTCGCTGGCTCAGACCTGCTCTGGTGGAAGTCGCTGGTACAGGCCTACTCCAGTGAAAGTCACTGGCTCAGACCTGCTATCTCAGAAGTCACTGATTCACACTTGCTCTCTCAGAGGTCTCTGATTCGGGCCTGTTTTCTCATTGGTGGCTCCCTTATACCTGGATACCTGGTCCTGAGAAGTCTCTAACTTGTGCCTGATTCCACAATGGTCGCTCCCTTGTACCTTTTCAAGTGGAGTTTGCTGCCTTAAGCCTACTCCAGAGGAGTTTGATGGTTCGGGCCTGATTCAGTAGATGTTCGTGGCCAGGGCCCACTCTCATGGAGATCTCTGATTCAGGTCAACACCCACTGCATCTCTATATTTGATGCCAAAGCACTTTCCAGTACTCTAACTCCTTCCAGCTTTGTTAACTGCAACACATATCTCTCTGTTGGGCTGTTTGTACACCCAGTCTACAACTTTTCTTGGCAGGCATCTCATAACTGTGACATCTCCAACATCTTTGGGTCACCAACAAATCCAGGCTTCATCTTCACAGTGTCATACAATGGCTTTTCTGGGCTTCTATGCACACCCCTGACCTATACCCAATCTCAACAGCTTTCTGTAACCGTGGAGTAGATCCCACAACCTCTTTCATATATTCTTGACTCTAAAAATCAGAACCATGTAGCCAAAGCTCTCAAGATTTGGTATTTGGGAGCACTGGAACAAGGCCCCTACTTCTATTACATTTGCACCAGCTTTCTCTTCTGGTTTTCCTCGCCGTTTAAACTTTTCTTTCATTTCTTTCCATAAGTTGGGAGATTTGCTGGGTGGGGTCTTCCTGGAGTCAACACTCCTTTTATTACATTTATTTTTTTTAAAGTTTATTAAAATATAAAAGTTTCCATTTTCGCCCCTCCTCCCAACACCCTCCCACTCCCCCCACTCCCTCTCCTCTACCCTCTCCATTCCTAAGAGCAGTCCGGGTTTCCTGCCCTGTGGGTAGTTCAAGTCCTCCCCACTCCCTCCAGGTCCAGGAAGGTGAGTATCCAAACAGACTGGATCCCCCAAAATCCAGAATATGCAGAGGAAACAAGTCCCAGAGTCATTGTCAATGGCTTTTTAGAAAGATTTCGGGTCAGCCACATTCAGGGAATCCAGCCTCCTCCAGAGAATCTGGTTGGATCAAGCTCTCCTTCAGTCTCAGTCAACTGGCCTTGGTGAACTCTCATTAGATCAGTCCCCTTGTATCAGTGGGTGATCGCTCCCCTTGCGGTCCTGATTTCCTTTTTCATGTTCTTCCTCCTTCTGCTCCTCCTTTGGACCTTGGGGGGCTCAGTCCGGTACTCCAATGTGGGTCTCCGTCTGCATCGCCATCCATCGCCGGATGAAGGTTCCCTCTGATCTTGCCCTCCCTGCTCACGTTCTTCTTCCTTCTGCTTCTCGCTTGGACCTAGGGAGTTAAGTTCAGTGTTTCAACGTGGGTCCCCGTCTCTATCTCCATCCATTGCCAGATGAAGGATCTATGGTGATAAGCAAAATATTCATCAGTATGGTTATGGGCCAAGGTCAGTTCAGGCACCCTCTCCTCTGTCCAGAGAACAATCTGGGGATCTCTCCTTGGACCTGGGATCCCATTTACAGTCAAGTCTCTAGTAAACCCTAAACTGACTTCCATAGTTGAGGCATATTCTTCCCTGAACCCATATCTATCCTTCCTCCCTCCCTCCCTCCCAATCCGCCGAGCATTTCCCATTTCTCCCCTGCTCCCTTCTCTCTAACCCTCTCCCCTTCCAACTACCCTCCCCCAACCCATGCACCCGTGGTTACCTGGAACTCTTGTCTATTTCCAATCTCCAGGAGGAAAACTACCTGCATTTTCTTCAGGTTCACCTTCTTATTTAGCTTCTCTAGGATCACGAATAATAGGCTCAAAGACCTTTAATTATGGCTAGAATCCACTTATGAGTGAATACATACCTTATTCCTCTTTTTGAGTCTGGCTTACCTGACTCAGTAAAGCATTTTCTTTTTCTTTTTTTTATTTTTCTTTTTATTTATTTATTTATTTATTTATTTATTTATTTATTTTTATATAATTTTTACTGGGAACCCCTCCAGAATCAAGTCTCTTGCAAACCCTAGAATGGCTCTCTTAGTTGGAATATAAACTTCCCTGCTCCCATAACCATCCTTCCTACCTCCCCCCCTCCCATTCCCCCAAGCCATCCCTAATTCTTGCCCTCTCCCCTCTCCCTAACCATCTTCCCTTACTTCCACCCACCCACCCCCCATGTACCCGAGTTTGCTTGGCAATCTTGCCTAGTTGTATTAATCAGGAGGATAACTATATAAATTTTCTTCAGGTTCACCTTCTTATCTAGCTTCTCTAGGATCACAAATTATAGACTCAAAGACCTTTAACTATGGCTAGAATCCACTAATGAGTGAGTACATACCATTTTCCTCTTTTTGGGTCTGGGTTACCTCACTCAGTAAAGCGTTTTCTATTTCCATCCATTTGCATACAAAATTCAAGATGTCATTGTTCTTTACCGCTGAGTAAAACGCTAATGTATATATGTTCCACACCTTCTTTAACCATTCTTCTATTGAGGGGCACCTAGGTTGTTTCCAGGTTCTGGTTATTACAAATAGCGCAGCTATGAACTTAGTTGAACAAATACTTTTGTAGTATGATAGGGCATCTCTTGGGTATATTCCCAAGAGTGGAATTGCTGGGTCCAGAGGGAGATTGACTCCCAGTTTCCTGAGAAACCGCCACACTGATTTCCACAGTGACTGCACAAGTTTGCATTCCCACCAACAATGGATGAGTGTTCCCCTCATTCCACATCCTCTCCAGCATAGGCTATCATTGGTGTTTTTGACTTTAGCTATTCTAACAGGTGTAAGATGGTATCTCAAATTTCCCTGATCGCTAAGGAGGTTGAGCATGACCTTAAATGTCTTCTGGCCATTCAAAGTTCTTCTGTTGTGAATTCTCTGTTCAGATCAGTACCCCATTTTTTAATTGGGTTAATTAGAGTTTTAGTGTCTAGTTTCTTGAGTTCTTTGTATATTTTGGAGATCAGACCTTTGTCTGATGAGGGGTTGGTGAAGATCTTCTCCCAGTCAGAGGTAGCATTTTTGTCTTACTGACAGTGTCCTTTGCTGTACAGAAGCTTCTCAGTTTCAGCAGGTCCCATTTATTCATTGCTTCTCTTATTGTCTGTGCTACTGGGGTCCTACTTAGGAAGTGGCCTCCTGTGCCTATATCTTGTAGACTACTTCCCACTTTCTCTTCTATCAGGTTCAAAGTGGATGGATTAATGTTGATGTCTTTAATCCATTTGGACTTGAGTTTTGTGCATGGTGATAGATATGGATCTACTTTCATTCTTCTACAGGTTGACATCCAGTTATGCCAGCACCATTTGTTAAAGATGCTTTCCTTCTTCCATTGTATACCTTTAGCTCCCTTGTTGAAAATTAGGTGTTCATAGGTTTGTGGGTTAGTATCGGGTCTTCTATTCGATTCCATAGGTCGACTTCTCTGTTCTTATGCCAATACCAAGCTGTTTTCAATACTGTAGCTCTGTAATAGAGTTTGAAGTCAGGGATGGTAATGCCTCCAGAAGTTCCTTTATTGTATAAGATTGTTTTGGCTATCCTGGGTTTTTTGTTTTGCCATATAAACTTGATTACTGTTCTCTCAAGGTCTGTGAAGAAGTTTGATGGGATTTTGATGGGGATTGCATTGAATCTATAGATTGCTTTTGGTAGAATTGCCATTTTTACTATGTTGATTCTCCCAATCCAAGAGCAGGGGAGGTCTTTCCATTTTCTGGTATCCTCCTCAATTTCTTTCTTCAAAGGCTTAAAGTTCTTATCAAATAAGCCTTTCACTTCCTTGGTTAGAGTAACCCCAAAATATTTTATGCTATTTGTGGCTATCGTGAAAGGTGATATTTCTCTGATTTCCCTCTCCGCTTCTTTATCCTTTGTGTATAGGAGGGCCACTGATATTTTGGAGTTGATCTTGTATCCTGCCACATTACTAACGGTGTTTATCAGCTGTAGGAGTTCTTTGGTAGAGTTTTTGGGGTCTCTTATGTACACTATCATATCGTCAGCAAATAACGAATGTTTAACTTCATCCTTTCCAATTCGAATCCCCTTGATCTCCTTATGTTGTCTTATTGCTATTGCTAGAACTTCAAGCACTATATTGAAGAGGTATGGAGAGAGTGTACAACCTTGTCGTGTTCTTGATTTTAGTGGAAAGGCTTTGAGTTTCTCTCCATTCAATTTGATGTTAGCTGTCGGCTTGCTGTATATTGCTTTTATTATATTTAGGTATGATCCTTTTATCCCCAGTCTCTCCAACACCTTTATCATAAATGGGTGTTGAATTTTGTCAAATGCTTTTTCAGCATCCAATGCAATGATCATATGGTTTTTTTCTTTCAGTTTATTTATATGATGGATTACATTGTTAGATTTGCGCATGTTGAACCATCCCTGCATCTCTGGGATGAAGCCTACTTGATCATAATGGATAATTTTTCTAATGTGTTCTTGGATTCGGTTTGCCAGTATTTTATTGAGAATTTTCTCATCAATGTTCATGAGTGAGATTGGCCTGGAATTCCCTTTCTTAGTTGTGTCTTTGTGTGGTTTTGGTATTAGGGTGACTGTAGCTTCATAAAAGGAGTTTGGCAGTGACTCTTCTGTTTCTATATTGTGGAATACATTAAGGAGTATAGGTATTAGCTCTTCCTGGAAGTTCTGGTAGAATTCTGCATTGAAACCATCTGGTCCTGGGCTTTTTTTTGGTAGGGAGATTTTTGATAACAGCTTCTAATTCTTCACGACTAACAGGTCTATTTAGATTGTTCACCTGTTCTTGGTTCAACTTTGGTATATGGTACTTATCTAAAAAAAATGTCTATTTCTTTTACATTTTCCAACTTTGTGGCATATAAACTTTCGTAGTAAGATCTAATGATTCTCTGAATTTCCTCTGTGTCTGTGGTTATGTCCCCCTTTTTATTTCTGATCCTATTAATTTGCAAGTTCTGTCTCTGCCGTTTGATTAGTTTGGATAGGGGTTTGTCATCTTGTTGATTTTCTCCAAGAACCAGCTTTTTGTTTCATTGATTCTTTGGATTGTTTTCTGTGTTTCTATTTTGTTGATTTCAGCCCTCAGTTTGATTATTTCCAGTCTTCTACCCCTCCTGGGTAAATCAGCTTCTTTTTTTTCTAGAGCTTTCAAGTGTGCTGTTAAGTCTCCAATGTGTGCTTTCTCCGTTTTCTTTAATTGGGCACTTAATGCTATGAACTTTCCTCTTAGCACTGCTTTCATAGTGTCCCATAGGTTTGAATACGTTGTGTCTTTGTTTTCATTCAATTCAAGGAAGAGTTTAATTTCTCTCTTTATTTCTTCCTTGACCCAGGGGTGATTTAGTAGTTGACTGTTCAACTTCCATGAGTTTGTTGGCTTCCTGGGGGTACCATTGTTGTTGAATTCTAATTTTAATCCATGGTGATCTGACAAGACACAGGTGGTTACTAATATTGTTTTGTATCTGTGGAAGTTTGCTTTGTTACCAAGTATGTGGTCAATTTTCGAGAAGGTTCCATGAGCTGCGGAGAAGAAGGTATATTCTTTCCTATTTGGGTGGAGTGTTCTATAGATGTCTGTTAAGTCCATTTGATTCAGTACCTCCAATAAATCTCTTATTTCTCTGTTAGGTTTCTTTCTGATTGACCTGTCCATTGGTGAGAGAGAAGTGTTGAAGTCTCCTACTATTAGTGTGTGTGGTTTGATGACTGCCTTGAGTTCTAGAAGAGTTTCTTTTACATATGTGGGTACCTTTATATTAGGGGCATAGATATTCAAGATTGAGACTTCTTCCTGATGAATTGTTCCTGTTATGAGTATGAAATGTCCATCTCCATCTCTTCTGATTGATTTTAGTTTGAAGCCGATTTTGTTAGATATTAGAATGGCCACACCCGCTTGTTTCTTAGATCCATTTGCTTGGAAAACCTTTTCCCAACCCTTTACTCTGAGTAGGTGTCTGTCTTTGTGGTTGAGGTGTGTTTCTTGTAAACAGCAGAATGTTGGATCCTGTTTTCGTATCCAATCTCTAAGTCTGTGCCTCTTTATAGGTGAGTTGAAGCCTTTGATATTAAGTGTTATTAATGACCAGTGATTGATGACTCCGGTCATTTTTTTGGGTAGTAGAGTGTATGTGTTTTCCTTCTTTGAGTTGTGCTTGTGAAGGTTCGCTAGATGTCTGAGTTATTGTAGGCAGTGTTGGGAATGTTGGATTCCTTGGGTTGTGATTTTCCTTCTAATATTCTCTGTAAGCCTGGATTAGTAGCTACGTATTGTTTAAATTTGTTTTTATCCTGGAATATTTTGTTTTCTCCGTTGATAGTGAACAATAGCTTGGCTGGGTATAGTAGTCTGGGCTTGCATCCATGGTCTCTTAGTTTCTGCAGTACCTCTATCTAGGACCTTCTGGCTTTCATGGTTTCCATAGAGAAGTCTGGTGTAAATCTGATAGGTTTACCTTTATAAGTTACTTGACCTTTTTCCTTTGCAGCTCTCAATATCCTTTCTTTAGTCTGAATGTTTTGTGTTTTGATTATTATATGGCAAGGGGATGTTTTTTTTCTGATCCAGTCTATTTGGTGTTCTGTATGCTTCTTGAACCTTCATAGGAATATCGTTCTTTATGATGGGAAAGTTTTCTTCTATAATTTTGTTGAGTATATTTTCTGGACCTTTGATCTGCAATTCTTCTCCTTCTTCTACTCCTATTATTCTTAGATTTGGTTTTTTTATTGTGTCCCACAGTTCCTGAATGTTTTGTGATGAGAATTTGTTGGATTTGCTGTTTTCTTTGGTCAGAGTGTTTAATTTCTCTATGGTGTCCTCAGAGTCTGAGATTCTTTCTTCTATCTCTTCTATTCTGTTGGTTATGCTTGTTTCTGAAGTCTCTGTTCGTTTACCCAGATTTTCCATAGCCAGCCGGCCCTTGGTTTGTGATTTCTTCATTGACTCCATTTCAGTTTTCAAATCTTGAACTGTTTCTATTACCTGTTTGATTGTTTTTTCTTGGTTTCCCAGAATTTCATTTACGGATTTACTCATTTCTTCAAACTTTTTGGTATATTTCTCTTCCATTTCTTTACTCATTTCCTCAATTTTTTTGTTATACTTATCTTCCATTTCCTTATGGCAGATTTTCACCTCTTGTTTAAGTTCCTCTATTATTTTCATAAAGATCCGCTTAGAGTTGATTTCTTCTATTTCTTCTGGAGTAGGGTGTTCAATTCTTCTAGTTTTGAGCTCCCTGGATTCTGGAGATGTCATGTTGCCTTTCAGGTTGTTGGAGGAATTCTTGCATTGGTGCCTGCCCATCTCCTCCACTCTGGATGAAACTCCTCAGCACTTATTGGATAGAACTCCTCAACACTCTCTGGGTAGGACTTCTCAGCACTCTCTGGATAGAGCTCCTCAGCACTCTCTGGGAAGAGCTCCTCAGTTTTTGCAACAGGGTTAGCTGGTCTTCCCAGGACCCGGAGACAAAGGGCCAGCAGCAGTGGAGGGAGGGAGGGGTCCCGTGGAACACCGAAGACCCTGTCACAGAAGCTGAGGGGGGAGGGGCTGTGCTCTCTTCCCGGACAGGCAGGCCGCCCAGGCGAGCACCCACTCACCTCTCTGGGAAGAGCTCCTCAGCAGTGTAACAGGGCTAGCTGGTCTTCCCAGGACCCGGGAGACAAAGGGCCAGCAGCAGTGCGGGGAAGGAGGGGTCCCATGGAACACTGAAGACCCTGCCGCAGAAGCTGAGGGGGGAGGGGCTGTGCCTTTTATTACATTTATTATGGGGCTTTTCTTTGAATGTTTATGTCTGTCTTAGTTAGAATCTCTATTGCTATGAAGAGACACAATGACCATGGCAACTCTTATAAAGGAAAACATTTAATTGTGGCTGGCTCAGAGTTTAGAGGCTTAGTCCACTGTCATCATGGTGGGAATCATGGTCGTACACAGGCATACATAGTGCTAGAGAGGTAGCTATGATTTCGACATCTTGATCTACAGGTAGCAAGAAAAGAACTGAGTGAGACATGTTAAGACCTCAAAGCCAAACCCCTAGGGATATACTTTCTTTAGTCAAGCCATATATTCTAATAAGGTCACACCTCCTAATAATGCCACTCTCTATAGACAGATGGAGGAACATTTTTATTCAAACCACTCCAACCCCCTTGAGCACTGGATTTAGCTCCTTTATACTTTATGTGCTCTTTTTTTCCCCTCAAACTGTATATATTGTACTTTTCAATGTTCAGATTCCTCCTTTTTATTACAGATACACATAAGAGTGACCACTAATAAACTATGTGACACAATCCATTTTTGGCTGTCTTGAAATCTTCTCTTCTAGTGTAATTAATCCAAAACTCTTCAATTGAGCATCAGACAGATTTTTAGGCAAGAGCAGAAAATAGCCACATTTTTCTCTAAAATACAAGAAATATCTCTATGCTATTTATTAATATTATTCTCCTTTTGAGACAGGCCATCAAATCTACACTGCTTGCATCACCACTGTCTTAGATGCTCCTATTAGGATGGCCCATTAAGCCCCACTTAAATCCTCCAACTATTTTGTAGGTCCAAAGTTCCAAAATCTTCCACATTCCTCCAACAAACATCATGGTCAGTCCTGCCACAGCAACACCCTGTGCCTGGTATCTTCTGTCTTAGTCATTGTTCTAATGCTGTGTACCAACAACATAAACACAGCAACTCTTATAAAAGGAAGTCTTTAATTGAGGCTTGCTTACAGGTTCAGAGGTTCAGTCCATCATCATTATGGTAGGAAGCAGGGCAGCATGCAGGCAGACATGGTAGTGGAAGAGTAGCTGAGAGCTCTACATCTGGATCTACAGGCAGCAAGAGTAAAGCCACTTGGTCTGGCTTGGGCTTTTGAAACTTTAACACTTGCCCCCAGTGACACACTTCACTTCCCCCTACAAGATCATACATCCTAATCCTTCCAAAGTAGTGCCACTTCCTGACATCTAAGTATCCAAATGTTTGTGACTTTTGAGGGCCATTCTTATTCAAATCACTCCAATATGCATGGCATGTATGTGAAACTCAAAGGCAACTTTGGGAGATCATCTGTAACTCCAAAACCTCCAAGTGATCTTAGGCCATCTGCATTATGTGCACAAATCCACACACATGCACACAAACATATAACTAAAATTTTAAATTTTTCTTTAATAAAAATTAATCTTTAAAAAAGAATCCAATGTCTCCATATGAAGTGAATTCCACCCCACAATTGTTGTGTTAACACATTTAAACAGTTCCCTTTTTGATATTTGTTGTTGTTTTCCAGAAAAGATCTCATGAAGGCCAGGCTGTGCCCTAACTTGCCAAGTAGCTAAGTCTGGCTTTGTACTCCTATTTCTCCTGATTCCACATCCCAAGCACAAGAACTGCAGATACATACCATCATGTGACAAACTGTTAGAATGCAATACTTACTTATTAAAATGCCTTCAGACAGAAGAAAATTAACCAGAGAAGTCAGTTCACTGGGTAACTCCATTTGAACACCATATCTGAAAATGCCATTACAAGAAAAGAACTTGAGAAACACCTTATTAACTCATTAAACTTATATTGAGAGAGAGAGAGAGAGAGAGAGAGAGAGAGAGAGAGAGAGAGGAAGAAGTGTGGGTGTACATGTGTCATGGTGCACAGATGGAACTGGAGAGTCAGTCATCACCCTCACTTTGCTTGATTTCACATTTTTTCACAGATGCATTAGCCAGGCTAGATGCCCTATGACCACCTGGACAATATTGTCTGTCTCTCATCTTATAATAGGGGTGCCCTGCGATTATAGATGCTTGTGCTACTGCATCAAGTTTTTATGTGGGACCTGGGAATTCAAACTCAAATCATCATGCTTAGGCACAATTCATTTACCCATGAATCAGCTCTCCCCAGCCCAGGAAATATTTCATGTGAATTCAATATTGTAACCAAATTGAATATGTATATTGTAAGTAAGTATGTAAGATTCTGGAAAGGGGAAAATAATGATATCAGAATCTTCAAAACAACACACAGCTGAATCAGGAGGAAAAACTGTAGCTTTGTTCATGTCACATTAAAGGAAATACACGGTAGTCATGTTACTCCCCATAAAGTATTCTTTCATTTGATGCCTGAAGTAACAAGGGATATCTATTAGGCTAAACTACTCAAGTGAGTGGATAAAGTGAACGAAAGAAAACTAACCTGAAATAACAAATATACATGCTTTCACAGATGCAGATCAGTGTGTGAAGTGTCTAGATCATCAATATGTCAACACAGACCGAAACCAATGCCTCCAGAAATCTATGACCTTCCTGGATTATGACGACCCCCTGGGGATGGGTCTGTCATGCATGGCCTTGTACTTCTCTGCACTGTCAGCTCTCATTCTTGGGATCTTTCTGAAGCAGCAAGACACTCCCATCGTGAAGGCAAATAACCGGACTCTCAGCTACATCCTGCTCATCACCCTTAACTGCTGTTTTCTCTGTTCGTTTCTCTTCATTGGCCACCCAAACACAACCACTTGCATCCTCCAGCAGACCACATTTGGAGTGTTGTTCACTGTGGCTGTTTCCACTGTCTTGGCCAAAACTATTACTGTGGTTCTGGCCTACAAGGTCACTGCTCCAGGAAGAAGAATCAGGTGGTTGTTGGTAACACGGGCACCTAACTTCATTGTTCCCATCTGCACCTTGATCCAGATTATCTTGTGTGGGATCTGGCTGGGAAAATCTCCCCCCTTCATTGACACAGACACATACTCTGAACGTGAACACATTATCATCCTGTGCAACAAGGGCTCAGTCTCTGCTTTCTACTGTGTGCTGGGATATCTGGGGGCTCTGGCTTTGGGAAGCTTCACTGTAGCTTTCCTGGCTAGGAACCTGCCTGACACCTTCAATGAAGCCAAGTTCCTGACATTCAGCATGCTGGTGTTCTGCAGCATCTGGGTCACCTTCCTCCCTGTCTACCACAGCACCAAAGGGAAGGTCATGGTGACTGTGGAGGTCTTCTCCATCTTGGCATCCAGTGCAGGGCTCCTAGGTTGTATCTTTGCCCCCAAGTGCTACATCATTTTGTTCAGACCACAAATGAACTCTATTCAGGGTCTCAGGAACAAAACACATTATAGGTACAAGACTTAATAAATTTTGTATTAACTTTCAAGTTAGCACATGAACTATATTTCATTAATACATTTTCATACATATATTTTGTTCCTATTCATCTGTCTCACAAACTGATACTACTGCATCCCTTCTATCAACCTCTTCCTGTTTCTTCCTTATCTTAAAATATTCCTCATTTTCACACTCATGTCCGTGTTTCTTTACTCCCTGCCCCTTCCCACCTCCCATACTTTCACTCCTCTCTTGAATACCTTCCACTTTAAGAATGAAGGGAGGGAGAAAGAGAGAGAGAGAGAGAGAGAGAGAGAGAGAGAGAGAGAGAGAGAGAGAGAGAATGCCAGCCCCCTGTGGCATTTATACTTATGACTATGGCTTAGGTGACCAAATAAACAATTTTGGTTCCAAAATTTTCTTTTTAAATGTTATGACTTTATTCTTCTCTAAGTCTGAAGAAATGCCACTGTGAATATGCTTCATATTTACTTTATCTGCTTACCTGCTTATAGATATCTGCATGCTTTCTTTTCTTATTACAACAAAAGTACAGCAGTAATTGTGGATGTGCATTACCTCTGTAGATGTCTTCTGAGTCTATATATCTAGGAGTTGTATGGTGGATTGAATGGTATTTCTCTTTGTAATATTGTTAGTAACTTCTACTCTGCTTTCTGCAGTGGCACAAATATCCTACTAAACATGTAACAAATTTGATTAAGGGAAAAACAGGGTGTGGGGGTCAGCTTTCCAAGGATACCTGTGAACCTGTGGTGCTGACTATCCCCGTGATTTAAGCCACTGCTGAAATTCCCCACCACCACTTCTTCAAAATCCAGAGGAGACATACAAACTAGCACACCTGGGACTATAACCACAAAATACAAGAAACATAACAGAGAAAGTTAACATAATTTTCCTGAAAAAGTTCAACTGGTGAAGTCAACATTCTGAAATAAGTAAATGATCAGACCATTTCAGAAGTTTTCTTGCAAAAAAAATGATCAAAGACCAGAACAAGGATATCCATAGGCAGATTTATTCCATACATACCTTCAATACCTGTAAATAAAGTCATTAATACAGAGGAAAATAGCAGCAAGACAAAGGAAAACTGTAACAAGAGGAACGGGCTGTTTGTTCTGGCCGCCCTGCTAGTCTGACTCCCAAAATAATCACACAGAAATTGTATTAATTAAATCACTGCCTGGCCATCATCTCTAGCCTCTTTTTTGTTAACTCTTACATCTTAGTTTAACCCATTTCCATTAATCTGTATCACCACGAGGTCGTGGCTTACCTAGAAAGATTCAGCATTTCTGACCTGGCAGCTCCATGGCGGCTCTCTCTCTCTCTGCTTTCTTCCTCCCAGAATTCAGTTCTGTCTTTCTCTGCCTACCTAAGTTCTGCCCTATCAGGCCAAGCAGTTTCTTTATTAATTAGTCAAAGAAAGCAATGAACAAACAGAATGTCCTCCTACACCATTTCCCCTTTTCTGCTTAAAAAGGAAAGGAAGGCTTTAACTTTAACATAGTAAAATTACATATAACAAAACAGTTATCAAACAACAATTACAGTTACAATATTTATATCTATTTTATCTTTTATCATAACAAAAGAAAACTATAACTATAAATTTTATAGCTATAAATTCCATCAAAGACCGCAGAATGATATAATATTATTTAAGTAAACAGGAAATGCATTGTAAGCAACTTTCAAAACTCTAGAATTGACAGAGACATCTCACTGCCTGAACAGTCACCCAAAGTTTTTCTGTACCATTGGGGCCCATAGTATCCAGCAGACTTTTCCATGAAGCAGGAAATTTTAAAGACAGTACAGTCACTTTCTTTTGTATCCTGCAGAATGTCCCACAGACCCTTTCATGAAACAGGAACCCCAAAGGATCATCTCACATTTAGACAAGTTCAGCAGTCATCTCTCTGTGGGCTCTTCATGTCTAGTTTATGTATCAGTCCAAGCAAGAGCAGTTTTTTGCCGAAATAGTTAATCAACTCCATAAAGAGCCTCTTCAATGCCCATCTTCCTCTTGAAAAAGATTGGTGCTGCCAGGAGCAGTCGTGCCTCATTGTCATGAAAAGTCCTAAGTTATTAAAAAATGCCATATTCTGTAGTCTTTGAAAGATATGAAGAATGTCTATCCACCTGAAATGCACATCTAGGAAATCTAACTAACATGATGACAAACTTGATTATTATCGATGATTATCCATTAACAACCTATATTTCCTAATTATACATAACATTTTAAATGAACTACACAATCACAATACCTTAATCTAGAGCAGAAATATATATATATATATATATATATATATATATATATATATATATATAAGATCGACCTTAAATTTATATCAATAATTCAAGATCCATACCATTGCAAATTATTCATATCTATATCATATCTCCCTTTAAATGTAAACAAAGATTTATAAACAACATTTGGGAATATGGGCGTAGTTATTTTTCTCCAAACTTCTTCTTGCTGTATGGGGTCGCTGTTAATCAGGTCCTTTATGGTATATCCTGTGTGCTAGGTTTATCTCAGTCAGCAGTTGAGTGAAGTATTTTTTTTAAATGAGCCAAATTTTTTATTTATTCATTTCTTGCACTTGTAGTACTCTTCGATGACATCCTTGGCCTGAGATTCTTTGCTATAGTCCTTAACCACTACACAACTGCAACCAACTACTTTCCGTGGCTTTCCCTCTCGATCAATTTTACAGAGGCCTACCCATTCCCTGAGTTTCTTGTTGTCATCAACCTTAATTAGGTTGACTTGGTGCTCAGCACAAAGTGCCTCCACCAACTGGACATACATAAACTCATCACAGTTGTATGCAAGCACACAGAGATGGGTTTGGCGCTTGTCTAAGGCTTTGGCAACTTCACAGATGCCACGTGCGAGGCCATCGTGGATGAGGGTGGTCTTCAGCACCTCTTCAAGAGCAGTGTTGATGTCCGTTACACTTCCAGCAGCAATGCCTTCCTCGGCCATGGCAGTGAATTATGGATGAGGCTGAATCTTGAACGCACCCGTGATTCTGCCTCAGCGGTGGCAGGGGAAAAACAAGTGAAGTAATTTTCTGAGGGTGTTTATGGCAACCTTTAATGAGGGCGTGGTCTATCATACCATATTGGTCTAGGAGCAATTGACAGGGTCTCATCCTCTGTGAAAACAAAAGAAGAACCTCTTTTCCAAAGCATCATATCCTTAGACCCAAATTCTGAAGTCATAATACCTTTATAATATATATGTTGGTGTAATTTTGCAGCACATACAATGAAAAGTCTCTCTGTACTTAGCCCTTTCACAGTCAAAAAATTCAAATAAAACACAATAATATACAGAATCCAGACTCTCTCTGTGAATTTACCATTTTTACATTGCTTATATTTCTTTACTTCTCTTAATCTATGACTATCTGTACTCTGTCTCTTTAAAGACTTTACCCTTTTTTAAAGCATTAACTTTATTTTATGACTCTCTATATTCTTTTTCTTCTCTCTCCCAAGCCTCCATACATTTATCCAACATTGTGATCCATTTAGAGGTCACTTATGTCTGAATCTGTCCTATTGTGAATTCTTTACTGTGTTGAAGAGCTTTTAAAATGTTAAGCATCTTGGTTGAAGCTGCTCTGGATGTTGGCTCCAGCTCTCTCCAATTTCAAAATGGTGGACGTATAATTTCTTCTAGCTCTGGGGCTACCAGGTCGGAGCCACGCTCAGCACTTTAACTCTGAGAATGAGGGTGCAGCACATAAACTATTTTTATCTGAGTTACAACCAAATTTGCCATGCAGAGCACTGTGCAGCCTGGAAATATCTCTCTGTATGGTGGTAGGAATTCACCATGCTCTCCCACCTACTCAAGCCTAGTAGTCTTATCCTGCCATCTGCCCAGGCAGGAAGAGTTGAGCCGTGGGCATGATCTCAGATACTTTTCTCTTGACCCCGAGTGGGCACACAAATGCCATTGAAATGCTTAATAGCCAGAGTTCATGCTGGTGGCACAGATGAGGAAGCTGCATTTTAAAATGGAGCAGCTTTTGTTCTGCTGCTATTGCTGAGTCAGGAAAATCTCTCTGCGGCATGCCACCAGCAAACAGCAAAAAGCTGTATTAAACTCTGTTTTTTCTATGTGTCTAGAATTCCTTTTCAAGCCCTCTCAGGTTTTACATGGTGTTAGTTAACCACGTTGGGCAGCCAATCTGTTGTAGGGAGCAAGCCCTTTTGTTAGGGCCAACCTGCTAGCTCACACCCAAAATAATTACTCAGAAATTGTATTAATTAAATCACTGCCTGGCCTCTTATTTGCTAACTCTTACATCTTAGTTTAACAGATTTCCATTAATCTGTATCACCACGACGTCATGGCTTATCTGGAAAGATTCAGCATGTCTGACCTGGCAGCTCCATGGTGGCTTTCTTTACTTTCTTCCTCCCAGAATTCAGTTCTGTCTTCTCTGTCTACATAAGTTCTTCCCTATCAGGCCAAGCAGTTTCTTTATTAATTAACCAATGAAAGCAACACACAAGCAGAAGGACCTCATACACTAGAAAACAATCAGCAGCATGAGAGAAAACTTCAACAATGAAACTGAGATGAGGAGGGACAAAAGTATTAAAAGTGAAAAAAATAAATCAAATAAAAAAGCACAGTGGGAAGCATGAACAATGGACTCAAAGAAGGAAAAGAAAGACTTCCAGATGAAGAAGGATGAAAAATAATGCTTACAGACACCAAGAAGCAAAAAATAAATGAGCACGACCACAATGTTCATGAAAGACCAAACCCAAGAACCCACAGGACTAGAAGGAGTAACATAAACACCAAAGGTGTAGGATATCCATTCAACAATATTACAGCATAAAAATTCCCAAGCCTAGAAAACATTCAGACATTCAAACACAAAACACATTTAGAACCCCAAACAGACATGACCAGAGAAGAACCTTCCCATGACATAGTACAGTCAAGATGTCAAAAGTACATAGCAAGGAAACAATATTAAATGCTGTCAAGGAAAAAACACCAAATCACCTACAGAAGCAAATAACAGAATAATATTAGCAAACTAAAACCCAGAAAGTCATGAAATGGTATCTTTCAAGTCCTAAAAATAGATTAATTGCCAGTCAGGACTACTATGCCAGACAAGTGATCTTCTAAATTTGAGAAAAAATAAGGACATTTCAAGGTAAACACAACTGAGGGTGTTAATGAACACCATGTCAGCACTGCAAAGGACACTAAAGGAATACTGTAAGCAATAGAAGAAATTTCAGCCACTAATGCAGAGGAAAAAATAGATTTCATGTTCAGACATGCTGAGCAAAGGTGAGCTGGAAGCAGTCCATTATACCAAACAAAATAAGCCAGATATGAATATGGGATTGCATAAAAAATATGCAATATTCTTTATTATCAGACAATAACCCAACTGACAGACAAAAACAGAAATTAATAGCTATTTCTCATTAATAATTTCCATGTAATGGACTCAACAAAAATGGAAAAGGAATATCATGGTGTAAAGTTACTGCTTGGCAGGGGTTAGGAAGAAGAAAGTGTAACTAAGAAGAGCATAGAGGACTGGGGGCTGTGAAATAACTCTATATGGTATTTCAGTTGTGAACACAGGCCATTACACATTGGTGGAAACCCACTGATTGTAAGATACAAAATAGGAACCCTAGTTTGGTGTGACGGTGTACACATGTATTTGTGGCATTTTGGAGACTAATGGGAGGGCAAATTTAAGGACAATCTGGGCTACAGATTAAATCTGAATTCAATAAAAAAGAATGAGACAGAAAATATGAACACTAATGTGAAGTGTAGACTTTGGGTGAGGATGTGTCATTGTGGATTATAACAAATACACCACTGTGATGAAGTGGTATACAGTGGAAGAGGCTTACACATGATAGGGAAAGGGAACAATTTGAAACCTCTGTGTCTTTCTCTCAATGTTCTAGTAAACAGTAAGCTCTAAAGAATTCTTATAAAATAAAAATAAAATCTATTCATATATTTAAGAAAAAACGAGATCCTACTCTATATTGTCTCCAAGAAACATACCTCATTAATAAAATCAAAAGATAGAAGACATTCTATCAAGAGCATTAAAACCAACAACACCAAATGTTGGAACTCCAACTTCATAAACCAAACATGAAATGGAAGAACTAGTCCTCATATGATATTAGTAGTAAATTCAATACCAAACTAGATAGGTCATCCAAACTAAAAATCAACAAAGATGCACCAGACTTAAATTATATATCATAGATCAGATAGACTTAGCATATTCCTACAGAATATCCCATCCAATCAATATTAACCATCATATTTGGTTATATACATTCTTCTTAGCAGGAAATGATACCACCCGGAGTGGGCAGGTCTTCTCACTTCAATTAACCTAATCAAAATACTCCCTTACAGGAATGCCTAGAGGCCCATCTTTCAGTTGACTCTATAGCTCAACAAGCAGACATTGGAGGTTAACCATCACAACTAATCCCATTTTTAGAATCCAGTACTACTCTGTACTAAGGATATTAGTAAGGGCAGTATGTTTTTTAAGTTTATTGGTCCTATTTTTTGTTTTTTACATTTACATAAAAAGTAATGGGCTTTATTGCAGCATCTTCATACCCTGAGTGTTCTTATAAAATCACTCATTACTCATCCTTTCCACATTTTGTATACAGTCTCCTCCTGGTTGATTCTCTTTTCCCTTCTGTTTCCATGTCATATGCATTACATTCTTCATCTCTTTTAAGATTGTTTTCTTCTCTCTTATGATCCCTTATATTTTCATGACCTATAAACATATAAATACAAACACACGCATATGCACAAATCTTTATAATATAAAATCTGTTTTGCATAAAAATATTTAGTATTTCTCCTTCTGAGTATGGTTTTTTTCACAAAACATGAATTACAGTTGCATCTACTTTCCTGAAACTTCATAATTTATTCTTTAACTGCATTAAATCTCATTGTGGCCATGTACCTCTATGTATGTCTGCTTTGTATTTTTTATTGTTGCTCTTCTAGGTTGCTTCTTCTTCACAGGCTGGCCTCAAAATGTTGTAAAGTAATCTTTTGTACATAATATGTTTCACTATATTTGGTTTAATAAAAAGTTGAATTTTCAGTACAGAGAAAATACTAGGAAGAGGAATGGCAGAGATGTGAGTTGTGAGGAAACACCAGGGATGCACAATAAACAGCATGGGCTTCACAAAGTAAAGGTAACCAAGCCACAATACTGAACATACATTAAAAGATATGGGTTAATTTAAGTTATAAGAACTAATTAAAATAAGCAAGTCTAAGCTATCAGTCAAGATTTCATAATTAATAAGAAGTCTCCATGTCATGATATGGGAACTGGCTGGTAGGACAGGGGAAGATTTGCAGCATATGTCACCCAATGTGGGGCCATGTATATCTATATAAGGCCTGAAAAAGCTTTCCAGAGAGAGAGAATAAGAGAGATAGACAGATAAAGAGAAAGAACTTGCAAACACAATCTCCTGGAAGCCGTATTCTCTCAGATAGGCTCAGCACTAGTGGTATACAGAGGCATGCCTCTTTTAAGAGGTTCTGCTACTAAGCACTTGAATGGGGTCCATGAGCATCAGGCAGTGATCTACTTGGTGGCATGAGACTAGGTAGAAATGCCTACAGCAGCATGGACCCAGAAACTTCTCAATGGTGGAGCAGTAAACATGGCTCTGGTCAGTATCTCAACAGTGAGGCTAAGCTCTCATAAAACTAATCAGGTAGAGCTAGCTACCATCATACCACGAGTGAAGCTGCATTTTAAGATTTTGCTCATGCAGACAGAAAAGGTTACATATAGGCATTAAACAGGTTCAGATGGAAAATAACCTCTAAACAAGATGTAGTGTCTTTAAAAATGTGTGTAGGCATAAGGAAAAAAGGGTATAGACACTTATGAAAAAATAAGTAATTTAAAATTGATAGAGAAAATTCTTTAAAGAAAGAATAAGTCACATAGAGATAGGAAATATACAGGGAGTCTGATACTGTATGATTATTATTGTTACTGTGCAGTCTAATTTTTTGATTGCTGATAAGCAAATGACAGGTGCTGCAAGACAGGACCATGAAAGGAATTGCTGAAATAAACAAGTCTGGAAACTTTAAGAATGCCTTAACTTCAAAATTAAAATCAAAAAAGTCTTGCTTTGGGGAAAAGGTTATGATTTTGTTTCTACAGGAAACAAAAGGCTGTGGATTTGCTCAAGTTTGATAGATGTCAATTTTGATAGGGGAAGATCCCCTGAAAGCCTGCTTACAGATATAAAGAAATAAACCTAAAATAGCTACAAGATAGGTAACGTATATTTTAGGTGCTCAAACAAACGATGAAGACACATCTTTGGCAGGTTTGTATACAACACACAGCCCAGACTTACAGTTATATATGTAACTTACAGTTACAGTTAATACAGTTATATATGTTACCTTACAAAGTTTGTGTTTTTAAAGCAAGGGGACAAGACACCAATGAAAATAGATGATCCAGGTGATCCAACCTCTTAGAGTACCTCTGTTGTAATTTGCTCAGAATTCTGCACCCAGAACAGCCTCAAAGGTGATAGCTGAAATGGTCCAGCCTCACAGACTATTCTAACCAGGATTTGACCATTATCCTAATTTTCTTTAAAAAATTTGGGTCCCCCAAAGATGCCTTTACCTACAGGCAACAAAAAGCAGTTTAGAAACACAATGCCCTCATTCCTGAGAGGTGGAGTGGGTGTTTTTGGTCATTTGTTGGGTTATGGATGTTTGTCATCACTTGAGAATTACAAATTGTTACTGGTCATAGACACAGAACAAGTTAAATGAAGGAGATTAGATTCAAGGATCTCTTTCTGAAGGGAAAATGGAAGTATGATATAAAAATGATGAGATAAAAGGGTACATTATTAAGTTTACTTTTGAACAACCACTGTCTCAATCTACATCGGTATAAATTTTTGTATATTTATATAAATTTAAGATTATTTTTGTTATACTAAATTAAGTTTCCATTCTTGTTTGGGGTATTATTCTTATGCAGCTTATTAAATGTAATGTATAACTAAGAAATGAATATTAGTAGTTAGTCATCTATAATAATCAAACTTGTAGTCATACTGGGTATATTTTCAAGGTTAAGCCTATTTATTTAGATAGATGGTTTCCAAACACTTCAAAGATTTACAGTATATTGCATTTAAGATTGAATAACCTGAGGCTTTTCAGGATAGTGAGAAAATATGATGAGCATTGAAGAAATACCTTCTGGAGTTTCATTTCCTTGTGGCAAGGTTAGCCACTGGACTAAGAAACTGTTCTTGCCTTGAATGCTGACAGTATGCTGTAAAAACTTCATAATCAGGACACAAAGGAAAAAGACTGCCAAACTTTGCCAATATAAAGGAGGACAGTCCTTAAAAGTTCCTGTTTCATAAAAAAGTCTGCCAGACATTCGAGGGCTGTAGGGTAAAGATAGATGTCTCAACATTGAAGAGGATCTCGAGTGACTGTCCAGATAGCCAGATGTCTGTAATTCTATAGGTCTGAAAGCAGCTTGCACTGCACTTCCTGTTTACTAAGATACTAGTATATTCTGCTGGTGTCTTTGTTGGAATTGAAGAATAGCTACAGTTTTCTTAGTTATAACAGAAGATAAATTAGTACAAAACTTTAGACTCATCAAGAGGATAGATAATGAGTATTTTCTCTAAATTTGTCAAATACAAAAGGACTGGACATTTTAAATATAATTCTTATTGGATAATTGTTCTTCCTGTATAGAGTTTTATTTTTAAAAGTTAATACCTTGCTTTTCTGTTTAGATAATACCTGATAACTGTTCCTATTGTATATAGCTTTACTATGTTAGAGTTCAACTTTTTCCTTTTTATTTAGATGAAAAGGGGAAAATGCTGTATAACAGTCTTTTATGTACTTTTAATATGTGTCACTGATTTGTTTGATAAAAACGCTGAATGGTCAATAAATAGTGAGAACTCTCAGGACAGTGAGAATGCAAGGGAGAAGAAGAGCAGAGTTGAGAGGAAACACCATGGATGCAAAGCAAACAGCATGGGTTTCACAAAGTAAAGGTAGTTATGCCATGTAATGTAACATGAGGTGGCCACGTTGGGCGCCATTCTGTAACATGATGGGGCCTGTTTGTTGGGGGTTTTTCTATCCTCCCACCAGGTCCCCACAATTGTTTAGTTCCAGAGAAAAATCACACAGAAATCTCTATAAGTTATAATGTTGATTGGCCCATTAGCTCAAGCTTCTTATTAGGTCTTGTAGCTTATATTAACCCATTTTTCTGATCTATGTTAGCCATGTAGCTCAGTTCCTTTTTCAGTGGGGCAGCTCACATCCTGCTGCTTCGGTAGTCTGGACAGGAGTGGGAGGAATCAACTTCCTCTTCCCTAGAATTCCTCCTGCTCTCCTTGCATCATTTCCGCTTCCTGTCTGGTTTTCCCACCTACACCTCCTGCCTGGCCAATCAGCGTTTATTTAAAATATGATTGACAGAATACAGACAACTCTCCCCCACCAATGTAAAGAAATGTATATTAAAAGATATGGTTAATTTAAGTTATAATAACTAGGTAGAACAAATCTAAGCTATTTGCCAAGCTTTCATAATTAATAAGAAGTCTCTTTGTCCCGATTTGAGAGCTTAGTGGCTGTTCAGATAAAGACTCACAACATCAAACCTCAAATTCTGTTGAAGTTGTTTCTCTCTTCAATATACCTCTTTATTCCTTCTAAAATGTCCCTTCCTATTCTTTTCCAGGTTTTTCATCCACACATAGCCTATGTTTTCTCTTTCTCCTTTCATTTTTTCCTTATTCTTCCTTTCATCTCTTTCCCCTATCCCCTTTCCTTTCTTTTTGTTGCTTTGTTTTCCTGCCTCTTTCACAAATCTCTATGTAATCTTGCCTCTGTTACTTAACTTTTATTCCCAATGAATTGTTATTTTCTCAACAGAAGCTATAATTCTCCTGCTTTCGACCCTATCTTGGAAGAAGACAAAGTACACATTTCATCTCTCCGTCCTGCTCTACACCCAGAGCTGGAGCTCATTCTTCAGTCACTTTCCCATCTTTTTAAAAGTTGTTTCTTTTCTTTTTTAACTTTTATTTATTACTTTATAAATAATACCAATCAGAGTTTCCACTCCTTCCACTTCCCTCCCACTCCCCCACACACCTCCCCCACTCAGTTCTAAGAGAGGGCAAGGTACCATGCCCTGTAGGAAGTCCAAGGCCTCACTCCTACATCCAGGCTTAGGAAGGTATGCATCCATATAGAATAGGATCCCAAAAAGCCAGTACATGCAGTAGAGACAAATCCCAGTGCCGTTGTCATTAGCTTATCAGTCTGCCCCAATTGTCAGCCACATTCAGAGGGTCCAGTTTGATCCCATGTTCCTTCAGTCCCAGTCCAGTTGGCGTTGGTGAGCTCGCATTAGATCAGGAACACTGTCTCAGTGGTTGGTGCAACCCCTTTCGGTCCTGACTTCCTTGCTCATATTCTCCCTCCTTCCAATCTCCAACTGGACCTTGAGAGCTCATTCCAGTGCTCCGATGTAGGTCTCTGTCTCTATCTCCATCCATTGCCGAAAGAAGGTTCTATGGTGATATTCAATTTAGTTGTCAGTCTGACTGCAGGACAAGGTCAGTTTAGGCACCCTCTCCTCTGCTGACCAGAATCCTAGCAGGAGTCGTCCCCGCGGACTCCTGGGAACCCCTCCAGAGCTAAGCCTCTTGCCAAACCCAAAATGGCTCCCTCAGTTAAGATGATCAAAACTACAAATATATGTGTAATAACCTTTTATGAAAGTTTTCTTTTCATGTATGCTACTTATTTATGATTCAGTGAGCACACAGACCAGATACAGTTCTGTTGTTTTCGTGGAAACCATTCTACTGCTCCTTGGCTCTCCCCCAGGTCTTCAGCCTTAAGCACTTACTGCAAATGAAGTAGAGAAATAAGCACTAGGCAGTCTGAGAATTTTCTGTGAATGAAGTGAAGGGAGGCCCCAGATGGGGTTATATAGAGGGTGCACCATCCTCTCCTCTCCCACTGCACTGCTAGTCAAGTCCTGCTCTTCACCAAGACAGACCTGGCCTGAGAATGTAGAAGAGGGCACAACCAATGGGAAAACTCAACTTACCTAGTTTGTAAAAAAACAACAAAGATGGACCTGCTGGGTTGTCACCTCTTCCCTGTGGGAACTCATTTTCCCAGTTACATCTGTCTGAGTACTCTGCATAATCCCAGTCTCATCTACAGGAGAAAATTACAGCTAAGAGTCTGTCTCTGACAAAAGGATGACACTGTGTCAGACACCCAGTGATCTTCACCACTTGGGGAGTTCCTGGGAGTCTCTGCACCTCTTCTGTGCCTTGGGAGCCTCCATAGAGGACAAAGTGCTCTTGAACAAATTAAGAATGCATAAAAAAGTGCTCTGAGTACATGAATTAAATCAGGCATATGATTTCCAACATGCTGGGAAAACAAGTTCAACCACAAGGCAACTAGTACTGATCACACTCAAATGTAGCAAAACATACTTGATCTTTGTCAATCCTATGTTATGAGATGAAACAAAGCCCTCAGTCCTTACAGGATGTAAAGTGATGATGTGAGTGATTGCTAATGTGTCATACAAAAACACTAACTGTGAACTTGCATCTTCATGATATTCTTAAAATGAGAAAGGAATGGACAGAAGCCAGAAACCTAACAACATACCATACTGTTTTCACAAACTAAAAAAACAACAGGCAGGGACAAGTGTGTCTGCACCATTGCCAGCAGCAGAAAATGTAAGTTCAAGCTTGTATAAGACAGATACAAAATTTATTTCTCAATAAGCTCTATAAGAACCATGAAGGTTCAAAATAAAAATAATGGAAGAACTATTTCAAAATATGATCATACATGTATACATATAAAAACCAAATGAATTATTGTGTTTATATGTATACGTTATTGTTATTTCATATTAAATTATATACAAACTTTTTGTGGTGGTCTCTTTTCTTTCTTTATCTGTCTTCCTAAATGGTGAATATAAAAATAAATAGAACCATACATAGAGATAAAATAACCAAATACTACGAATGGGTACTTGTAAATCCAAAATTAACTAAAATTAATTATGTAAATATAAAAAGAATACACAGGCAATTTAACTAGATTTTGTATCACTGAGTGCAGATTCTAAATTAAATTTATCTCTAGCTAAAATTCATCAACTGACCAAATACCAGGGACTTAAATAATTCTTACCCTAAATAAATGTTATGCCTTCATAATTACCATCAATACCCTGCCCATGATATTAGAAAGATGGTTTAACATCTGTTAGAAATGAAATATGTATTTTCACTGTTGTTCTATAGATCGTATCATGTCATGCCCCATGTCATACCCTGCCTCCATGCTGACCCTGGCCTGAAGTCTAGCCCAGCTTGTTGAGTTCACGGTCATAATCCTACCCTCACCACAATCTTCAGAGTAGAACCAGAGTACCATACCCCACACCTCAGGACAGTCTGAGGAGCCCTGCTCCTTCCCCAGCTTACTGTGGCCACATCAGACACACAAACAACAAAAAGTACACATAAGTCAATCTCTTCACAAAAACACAAACAATATGAAAGGTCAAAACAAGATGTCTCTGTCCCCAAAACCACCCGTCCTCTAGAAATGGTCTCCAGTGAGAATTATGTAGTTAAAACCCCAGGACACAGATCTTTAAAAGTACTATTATACACTAAATCAAATTAATAAATAAATTTTTAAAAGACACAAATAAAGAGAATTAACATAAAGAGAATAAAGCCTGGCTGATACCCAGGAAAACACAAATATAAGGCTGAATGGAAAAAAAAAAAAAAAAACGGACATCCAGGATTTGAAAACCAAACAGTAAAGAGAGCTAAGTCTGAAATGAAGATGGAATTGAAAACTCAATATCCCAGTAACAGAACTCCAGTAAACACCTTACAAGTAGAGGAGAGAATATCATATTACAAAGTAGAGAAATTAGGCCACACAAGTAAATATGAAAAAAAATTAAATACTAGAAAGGAGTATGCAGGAATTTTTGGACTTTATGAAAATATGAAATACTTAAAATTATAAGCATTACTAAGGGAGTAGTCCAGGTCAACGGCATAGACCAGATCAAAAAAATATATGGAAGAAAGCTTCCCCTAATTAAAGAAAGACATGCCCATACACAGAATACCAAATAGACAAGATGAAAAAATAAGAAACTCCGCGAGTTGTATTATATGCATAATACTAAATATACAAAGCATAAAAAGTGTATTGAAAATTACAGGAGAAAAAACACAAGCCACAAGTAAAGAAAAAGCTCATCAGAAAACCAACTGATTTCTCAAATAGATCTTTGGAACCCAGAAGAGTCTGAAGCAGTGTACTTCAAATTATAAAACACAATGCCAACCTAGACTCCTATACCCAGCAAAACTACCTATCATAGTAGATGTCAATAGGAAACACTTCTATGATGCAAAAGGTTAAATGAATTCATATGCAACAAACCAGCCCTGTAGAGAATGCTGGAAGCAATAATTTGGTGTAAGAGAGAAATAAATATAGGCAAGAGACTGTGGAAAGAAAACAAAGCTAAAATTGCAGAAACACAGTCTACTACAACAAAATGCCTGAAATCAGCCCACAATTTTCAATAATAGTTTTAAATATTAGTGGCCTTGAATTCTTAATCAAAATATATAGATTAGTTGAATGGATTACGAAACAAAATATATCATTCTGTTGCATAAAAGAAACTCAGATCTAAAGGAAAGACACCTTCTCAAAGTGAAAGGATGAAAAAATATTCCAAGCAAATAGGTCCTGGAAGCAGTCAGCGATTGCTATTCACATAGCTGAGAAAAAATATTTCAAACTAGAATAAATGAAAGAAGATAAAGTTGGGGAGTACATGCCAATCAAGAAAATAGTTAATCAAGAAAACATTTTGTACTTTTTAATTTAAAAACTGTCTTTTTTAATTTTACATACCAAAACCTGTTTCCACTCCCTCCCTTCCTACCATACCCTTCTCTTTCCCACACCCTACCCCATCCACTCCTCAGAGAGAGTAAGGCACATTAATTTGAGGAAAGACCAAGGTCCTCCCTACTATATTGAGATTAAGCAAGGTATTCCTCCAAAGAGAACAGGTTCTAAAAAGCCAGTACAAACAGTAAGGATAAATCCTGCCGACAGTGTCAGTGCCACCCCCAGTCTGCCCAAACCATACAACTGTCACCCACATTCTAAGGTCCTAGTTGGTTTTATGCTGGTTCCTTCCTTGTCTTGCCAGCGTTGGTGAGCTCCTATATCTCAGGTAAACTGTTTCAGTGGGTATCCCCACCATGGTCTTGACCTCTTTGTTCATATTCTCACTCTTTCCACTATTTGACTAGACTTTGGGAGCTCTGCCCAGTACTCAGTTGTGGCTCTCTGACTCTGTTTCCATCAGTTGCTGGATTAAGTTTTTATGGTGACATTTAAGATAGTTATCAATCTGACTACAGGACAAGGCTAGTTCAGGCATTCTCCAATACTGCTTAGGGTCTTAGCTGTCTTTTGGATTCCTGGGAATTTCCCTAGTGCCAGCTTTCTTGCCTGTCCCATAATGCCTCCATCAATCAAGATATCTCTTTCCTCACTCTCCCTCCCTGTCCTTTCCCCATCTCAACCATTTTGTTTCTTCATGTTCTCCTTCCTCCTCCCCTTCTTTCTTCCTCCCCCCCCTTGTGTCCTCCCTTCTTCTTCACTCCCACATTCCCAATTTTTTCAAGTGATCTTGTCTATTTCTCCTTCCCAGGGTGATCTATGTATGTTTCTCTTGGGGTTCGCTTTGTTACCTAACCTCTTTGGGGCCATGGACTACAGGCTGGTTATTTTACATCTAATATCCACTTATGAGTGAGTACCATGGTCATTTTGAAAAAAGTCCGTGTTACCTCACTCAGGATTTTTTTCTAGTTCAATCCATTTGCATGCAAATTTCCAGATGTCATTGTTTTTTGTCACTATGTAGTACTCCATTTTGTAAATGCACCACATTTCCTTTATCTGTTTTTTGGTTAAGGGGTTTCTAGACATTTTCCATGTTCTGGCTATTATAAATAATGCTGATATGAACATGGATGAACAAATGTCCTTGTAGTATGTTTGAGCAGATATCTTTGTATATATGTCCAAGAGTGGTAATGCTGGGTTGTGAGGTAGGTTAATTCCCATTTCTCTAAGAGACCACCATACTGATTTCCAGCAACCTACACCTTCAATGCAATCCCCATCAAAAATTCCAACACAATTCTTCACAGACTTTGAAAAAACAATAGTCAACTTCAAAAGGAAAAACAACAGCAAAAAAAACATGATAGCCAAAACAATACTATACAATTAAGGAACTTCCAGAGGATCGCCATCCCTGACATCAACTCTATTATAGAGCTACAGCAATGAAAACAATCTGGTATTGGCATATAAACAGACAGGTACACCAATCAAATCAAACTGAAGACCTGAATATTAATCCACATACTTATGGGCACCTGATTTTGATGAAGAAGTTAAAATTGTACAATGGACAAAACAAAGCATATTGAACAAATGGTGTTGGTATAACTGGATGTCAACATGTAGAAGAATGAAAATAGATCCATACCTATCCCTATGCACAAAACTGAAGTCAAAATTGATTAAAGACCTCAATATAAATCTGACCACACTGAGCTTCATAGAAGAGAAAGTGAGAAGTAGCCTTCAATGCATGGGCGCAGGACACCACTTCCTAAACATAACACAAGTAGCACAGGTACTGAGAGCAACAATAAATTAGCACAGATACTGAAAACAACAATAAATAAATGTGGCCTTCTGAAACTGAAAAACTTTTGTAAAGCAAAGGACACAGTCAATAAGAAAAAATGGAAGTCTACTGAATGGGGAAAGATCTTCAAATCCACATCAGACAGAGGAGTAATCTCCAAAATATACAAAGAACTCAAAAATTAGACATCAAAATTTCAAATAATCCAATTTTAAAATGGGGTACAGAATTAAACAGAGAATTCTCAAAAAGAAGAATCTCAAATGGCCAAAACACATTTAAGGAAATGTACAACATCCTTAGACATCAGGGTAATGCGAATCAAAATGACTCTGAGATACCATCTTACACCAGTCAGAATGACTAAGATCAAAAACACCAATGACAGCTTATATTAGAGAGGATGTGGAGTAAGGGGAACACTTATCCATTGTTGGTGGGAATACAAACTTGTACAACCACTCTATAAATCAGTATGGTGATTTCTCAGAAAATTGGGAATCAACTTACCTCAGGACCCAGCAATACCCCTCTTGGGCATATATCTGAAAGATGCTCAACCATACTACATGGACATCTGTTTAACTATGTTCATAGCAGAATTATTTGTAATAGCCAGAACCTGTAAACAACCTAGATGCCTCTCAACATGTTCATAGAGCATCCTTCCAGTGGAAATTAAGCCATAACACAGTAGCACATCTGTTCTACACAGAGGAACAGGTGCACCTTAGGAGAGGCAAGCATAGTCAGATATTTACTGAAGACTTTTGGGTTTTTAACATTTCTGGGCCTTGTGTTTAAAGTGATAGCAATTGCAATTATGTAAATTACAATTATGTAAATTGCAATTATCTAAATTGCAATTATCTAAATTACAAATTGTGATACACTTTTTATAACAAAAGGATTTTGTAGAGAATCCTACAAATTTTTTAGAAATCCTAGAAATAAACTTAAATGTTAACTAGTTGCTATGGCCTTACAGTCCTTGTTGAAGTTGAATACCAGTACTAGGTATTAACATCTTTGTGGCAAGAAAAGTCCAGAAATTATAACTTAAGTAAATATTTTCAGTCAGGATTTATAGGCTCTATTCACCAGGTCAAACTACAAAGGAATTTAGATCCTAGCTTTTGTATGTTATGAAGACATATGCCACCATTGTATAGTTCCATACTAACATACATGCAAGTTCTTTGAGGCATGTCAAAGTTACAGTTGACACAAATTCATCTCATGTTGTGTTCTACTGGGTTTTCCTCTAACCATTTTCCCCAACAATGGTACAAACTGGAGGTATTGTTTTGTGTTGTAGACAATAAAAGTATATTAAAGTCATATCTATAATCAATAATTGTGGAATCATTTTGAAAACCCCAAATCTATTTTAAAGGTGGATTTATACTTAATAATTTGTGTGTAACAATGGGTACACGAATTCTGCATTGAAACTTTGAAGTGATATACCAGGGAGCTGTAAAGTTCTGATAAAATGTAAAAATTATTTCTAAACAAGTACATAAGTTGTTAAAAGAAAAAAATTATATAGATTCAGGAAAGTAACAGCTTCTTTCATTCCAGATTGGAGAAGACCAACACTCTATTAAACAAATGCTGGCTTGGGTACTTTACAGGGCCCCTGAGCATCCCCTTTTCCTGATGATTCTGTTTGATACCCACCCCTGTGCCTTCTAGTTCCTTCCCCTTGAAGAGTTTCCTAAGAAGAAGAAGTGACAGTCTCAGGAAGCTGCTTTTCCTTGCCTTGCCTCCCCATGTTCCTTTAACCCTGCTTCTATTCCCTCCCTGTAAGAGACAGTTTCATCCCTAAATATTTCTCATGGACATGTTTATGCCCACTAGGATCAGTGATGGGCTAATGATCTTGAGAGGGCAGTGCTGTTGGCAAGACCAATCTTTTAGAAATCACTCTTTCTGTCCAGTGCTCCAATGTGGGTCTCTGTCACTATCTCCATTCTTCGCCAGATGAAGGTTCTATGGTGATATGCAAGATCAGTGTGACTATAGGATAGCGCCAGATCAGGCGCCCTCTACTCAGCAGCCCAAGGAACAAGCTGGGGACATCTCCTTGGACACCTGGAAACCCCTCTAGAGTCAGGTCTCTTGCCAAACCTAAAATAGCTCCCTTCATTAAGCTGTTTACTTCCCTGCTCCCATATTCATCCTTCCTCCATCCCAACCATCCCATTCCCCCAAGCTCCCCCCATCCTCCCCTTCTCACTTCTCTCTCCATCTCTCCCCTTACTCCCACCCCCAATCTCTCAATTTTTGCCTGGCAATCTTATCTACTTCCAATATCTAAGGGGATAACTATATGTATAAATGAAGAGCAGAAGGAGGGAGAACATGAGCAAGGAAGTCAGGACACGAGGGGTGCGCCCACGCACTGAGACAGCAGGACTGACCTAATGGGAGCTCACCAAAGCCAGCTGGACTGGGACTGATGGAGCATGTGATCAAACCGGACTCTCTGAAGGTGGCTGACAATGAGAGCTGACTGAAAAGCCAAGGACAATGGCACTGGGTTTTGATTCTACTGCATGTACTGGCTTTGTGGGAGCCTAGTCTGTTTGGAAGCTCACCTTCCTAGACCTGGATGGAGCGGGGAGGACCTTGGACTTCCCACAGGGCAGGGAACCCTGACTGCTCTTTGGACTGGAGAGGAAGGGGGAGGAGGGGAAATGGGAGGAGGTGGAAATTTTTTAAAAAAAAATTGTTAATTCCTAAAAAAGAAAGAAAGAAAGAAAGAAAGAAAGAAAGAAAGAAAGAAAGAAAGAAAGAAAGAAAGAAAGAAATCACTCCTTCTTTCCACACACTTGCTCAGGTAGTGATGACATTGAGAGGTATTACCCAAGAGCTACCCCGTGGTCTACTTCCTGCTCCTCGGTCCCATTAGCCACAAGAGTAATGACCTTATAACTCTGCTTTATACTTCCTCGCTTATCCCAATGGAATCATTGTCCAAGAGAAATATGTCTATCCACAGTAGGATTTTTGGGACATTTTCTACTTAGTAAAGAAAAAAGATTCAGAAATTAAGCATTTTCAGTGTCAACAACCAAGTCTCATGCTTATACAGTTTGATATCTTCTTTATTGCTAGGTTCTCCCAATGCTATAAATCCTTAGCTGTTAAGCAGAGGATTCCCTTAGAATGCAAGTTGAAGTTTTCAGTAGCTATGTTTTCATAGTTTCTTTAGACCTCATTTGTTGACAGCAGATGGTAGTCAGACTATATACTGACCATCTGTGTGTGTGCATAAATCATATATAGGATGTGTGCTTCAGTCATATACATGATGTGTGTATATAGAGTATAATATAATCCATATAGGAAGTAACCCTATTAATTTTCTTTCTTAAGAAAAACTATGAAATTCTGTTTTTCTTATATGTTTATTTTTCCTTTTTTATTATTTAAAAAAATACCAATCCAAATTTGCACTCCCTTCCCTCCTACCAGTCCCCTCCCTCTCCCTCCATGGACCCTGCCCCCACCTCTACAACCCTAAGGGAGTGCCATGTACCCTGCCCTGTTGAAAGTCCAAGGCCCTCCCTACTATGTCTACGTTGAGCAAGGTTTACATTCAAAGAGAAAAGGATCCCATTCAGCCAGTACATGCAAGAAGAGACACATCTCAGTATCACTATCAATGGCCCCTCAATCTGCCCCAGCTGTCAACCCCCTTCAGGGGTGGCTTGGTTGTTCCCATGCTCGATCACTCCCAGTACAGTTGGAGTTGGTAAGCTGTCATTATTAGCTCAATAAACTGTCTCAGTGGATGACCCCCTCATGATCTTGAATTCCTTGCTCATACTCTCACTCCCTCCACTCTTCAACTGGATCTTGGGAGCTCAGTTCATTGCTCCAATGTGGGTCATTGCCTCTGTTCCCATGTGTTGTTGGACGAAGGTTCTATAGTGATGTTGAAGATAATCATCAGTCTAACTACAAGGTAAGGTCAGTTCAGACACCCTCCCCTCTATTGCTGGGTTCATCCCTGTGAGTTCTTAGGCATTTTTCTAGAGCCAGGTTTCTTGCTATCTCCATAATGGCTCCCTCAATCAAGATATCTCTTTCCTTGGTCTCATATCTGTCCTTCCTCCATCTCTACCATCCCATTTCCTCAAGTTCTCCTCATCCCCCTTCTCCCCTTCCTTCTACTCCCTACCCCCTTGCTCCCAAATTTTTGTCTGATTCTAATTTCCAGGTGGGTCTATATATGTTTTTCTTTGGGTTCACCTTATTACTTAGTTTCTCTAGGATCCTGAAATATAGGCTCATTGCCCTTTCTTTATGACTAGTATCCACTTATCCACTTAGGAGTGAGTACATAACATATTTGTTTTTTTAGGTCTGGGTTACCTCACTCAGGATGATGTTTTCTAATTCTGTCCATTTGCATGAAAAATTCAAGATGTCATTTTATTTTACTGCTGAGTAGTACTCTAATGTGTAGATGTGCCACACTCTCTTTATTCATTCTTCAGTTGAGGGGCATCTAGGTGGCTTCCAGGTTCTGGCTATTACAAATAATGTAGCTATGAACATAGTTGAACAAATGCTCTTGTAGTATGATTGAGGATCTTTTGGATATATTCCCAAGAGTGGAATTTCTGGATCCTGAGGTAGGTTGATTCCAAGTTTTCTGGAAAACTGCCACACTGATTTCTAAAGTGGTTGCACAAGTTTGCATTCCCACCAGCAATGGATTAGTGTTCCCCTTGTTCCACAATCTCTCCTGCATAAGCTATCGTTGGTGTTTTTGATCTTAGCCATTCTGACAGGTTTAAGATGGTATCTCAAAGTTGTTTTGATTTTCATTTCCCTGATGGCTAAGGACAAAGAACATGTCCTTAAGTATCTTTTGGCAATTTGAAATTTTTCTGTTGCGAATTCTCTTTTCAGTTCAGTACCCCCATTTTTAATTGGGTTATTTAGAATTTTAATGTCTAATTTCTTAAGTTTTTTATATATTTTGGAGATCAGTCATTTGTCTGATGTAGGGTTGGTGAAGACTTTTTTCCCATTCAGTAGGCTGCCTTTTTGTCTTATTGATATATGTCCTTTGCTTTACAGAAGCTTCTCAGTTTCAGGAAGTCCCATTTATTTATTGATGCTCTTATTGTCTGTGTTACTGGGGTTATATTTAGGAAGTGGTCTCCTGTGCCCATGCATTGAAGATTACTTCCCACTTTCTCCTTATCAGGTTCAGTGCGGTCAGCTTTATATAGAGGTCTTTAATCCATTTGGCTTTGAGTTTTGTGCATGGTGACAGATATGGCTCTATTTTCATTCTTCTATAGGTTGACATCCAGTTATGCCAGCAGCATTTGTTGAAGATGCTTTCTTTCTTGCATTGTGTCTTTCTTGCTTCTTTGTCAAAATTCAGGTGTTCATAGGGGTGTGAATTAATATCCCGGTTTGGAATTTGATTCCGTTGGTCGTTGTCTCTGTTTTTATGCCAATACCACGCAGTTTTCATTACTGTAGCTCTGTAATAGAGCTTGACGTCAGGGATGGTAATGCCTCCAGCAGTTCCTTTATTATACAGGATTGTTTTGGCTATCCTGGGCTTCTTGTTTTCCATATGAAGTTGGGTATCATTCTTTCAAGGTCTGTGAAGAATTATGTTGGGATTTTGATGGGGATTGCATTGAGTCTATAGATTGCCATTTTTACTATGTTTATCCTTCCTATCTAAGAGCATGAGAGATCTTTCCATTTTCTGGTATCTTCTTCAATTTTTTTCTTCAAAGACATAAAGTTCTTGTCAAATAGCTCCTTGACATCCTTTGTTACTGTTACCCCCCAAGGTATTTTAATCGGATTTGTGGCTATTGTGAAAGGTGATGATTCTATGATTTCCCTCTCAGCCTCTTTATCCTTTTTGTACAGGAGGGCTACTGATTTTTTTGAGTTGATCTTGTATCCTGCCACATCACTGAATGTATTTATCAGCTTTAGGAGTTCTCTGGTATAGTTTTGGGGGTCACTTATATATATTATCATATCATCTGCAAATGGACTTAACAGACATCTATAGAACATTCCACCCTAACAAAAAAGAATATACCTTCTTCTCAGCACCTCATGGAACCTTCTCTAAAATTGATCACATTCTTGGTAACAAAGCAAACACCCACAGATACAAAAAAATGAAGTAATCCACTGTGTCTTATCAGACCACCATGAAGCAAAGTTAGAATTCAACAACAATACAACTCCCAGAATGCCTACAAACACATGGAAACTGAACAGTCAACTACTGAATCACTCCTGGGTCAAGGAAGAAAGAAAGAAAGAAAGAAAGAAAGAAAGAAAGAAAGAAAGAAAGAAAGAAAGGAAGGAAGGAAGGAAGGAAGGAAGGAAGGAAGGAAGGAAGGAAGAAAGAAAGAAAGAAATTAAAATCTTCCTTGAATTCAATGAAAATGAAGGCACAACATATCCAAACATATGGAACACTATGAAAGCAGTGCTAAGAGGAAAGTTAATAGCACTAAGTGCCCACATAAGAAAAATGGAGAAAGCTCACATCAATGACCTAACAGCATTACTGAAAGCTCTAGAAAACTATGAAATTCTAATGCAAAGAACCACTAACATGCTACTACATTACAAGACGAACTCACTAATGAACACAGAAAATGTTTCCTCAAATTATAACCACCTATAATCTACATTAACCTGATAATTATTCACTGTAACTGCTAAGAGTGATCAGGATGCAATTTATATTCTCTTTAGAGTGACATCCTTAAACACTGGGGGAGAGAAAAATTATACTGATCTGGTCTATGTATTTGATGTGCCAGTTAAGGGCAGAAGCTCTGAGATTTCAATACTATGTATTGTAAGAGAAAATGTGCAGTTACTGGACAGCATGCCATAATACGAATACCACTTAAGTCTATCATGGCAGCACACATAAACAAGCTCTTTCAAAGAGAAAGCATGGCCTCATGTCCAGTCCCACAGAAGAGCTACACAGATGTCTGCTCTTCTTGGCTTTGACATTATAGTGGATTCCTGCTGCTGTAATTTATTCTTCAATATGCAGAATCTCAAAACATTCAACATTTCTTCCCAGTTTCTGCTCAGATACTCACAAAGGGGATTGTTTTCTGCCCCATGGTGTTTTGTGTGTATCATAGATGGATGGCCTATAGGGATATCAAAGAGTTATTTCTAGAATACAGATCCTGGCTGTTAAATAAAACATTTGGCATGCATTATCATTTCTGAAATTGAAATTTTCATCTATAACATATATAAATATTCTTTCTTACATGACTGTGTTTTTCAATGTTTGCTGAATTTTGTGCACATGTACAGAAATTTCTACATTCATAGGCTGCAACTATACAGTCTTGATTTAAGTGTTAGCCTTAGCATTTAGTTTTAAATTTGTAAGCATGATACATACTTAATCTGAATCTAAGGTGGATTTCATAAAATATGTATAATAGAATTTCCTGAAATATACATATTAGGACTCTAAACCAAATATGACAGAAATACTATTGAAATGCTAAGGTATAGAACTTGCAATCTATTCATAATTTAGGAGTGAAAAATTCACATGATTTACTTTATACAATATTGTAGATCAATCTCTTGCTTTAATTTTTGCCCATTAGAGGAAGAATGTATGCAGGTATTATACAACATGTGGCAATTGATAATTCAGGTGTCAACCCACTAGACAAATAACTTGTAATGGAGATAATCCTGTCCATCAAGGCTTACAGGACCACTGACTCTGAAAACCGGTTGCCCATATCTGTAATTTCTCTCATGTGCCACTTCATTTCTTCCCCGAGCACAGCTTTGGGTGCATTCTTGCTGCTTGTGTGTGACATCCCTAGCCTAAGAGAAGCTATGTGACTTCTCTTGTGTAATAAGAACGGGCCGGGCCCTGAAAATGTGACCTGCAGTTGTGCAGAGCATGTCTGAGCAGAGAAGAGCAGTGGCAGTGTGGACAGAGACGGCTGTGTGGAGCATGGAAGAGCTGTGCGGGACAGCAGTGAAGTGTGTGCCGAGTGAGAGATGGAGAAGAAGGACTTGAGAGAAGGGGGAGAGAGTGAATGAATGAGAGAGCGAGTGAGTACAGAACGAGTGAGCGATGGAGAAGCCCGGGCATGGGTGAGTGTGAGAGAGAGAGATGTGTGCAGGAGCTGCTGCTCCGTAAGGAACTGTGTAAAGTGCTGCACAGTGAGAGAGCGATGCAGATGAGATGTGCAGCTGTGGGTGGGGACATTCGTCACAGTGTGGAGGCCAGGAATTTAAGATTTAAGGAATTCTGGGGAAATGTCTGTTTGTTGCTTAGCATGTTTGGTCCATATTCTTCCTGGTGAATGAGGTTTCCTTGTCCTTACTGATTGTCATTATCTTATTTTTTGCAGGGTCACGTGACCAGTTTGTGCTCAGTCAGCTTATCTCTGTGTCAGAGTCTCTATGGAGCAAACGCAGCAGGGGAAAACATTGCAAAGGCCTTTGTGCATTGGTTGCAGCCTCACTTTGGAAGTTCCCACTGCTGTGGTCTATGATGATGATGATAGACCTTCTGGGGTGGCTCTATTGACAGCTCCTCCAGTTCAGCCTCGCTGACCATTGCTGATCTGCAGATTGAAGATGAGGCTGACTACTACTGCCAGTCTTCTGGTAGTGGCTTTAGTCACAATGCACAGAATCAGGGATGAGGTGAGACAAGAAGTCTGAGGAAGATCGGCTGTGAAATCATTCTCTTGTGAGATTTGGTAGAATCCTTATTTGGTTAATACTTCAGACGCACTTTGGTGATTATATAAGAAGTTAAAAAATGTGGGGCCATTAATGAAAATGTAAATATGATTTTTAAGAACCCTGATACTTTGGATCATACAGAATCCTGACAAGGTGTTTGTGGAATGAAGGGTTAGGAAGTAGATGATATTTATGCATTGCTGGGTTCTCTCTGGGGATAAATCAGACAGTTGAGCATGGACCCCTCTTCTGTGGTCGGCTACTGTGGAAGGTATTAGAGTTTCAGTAGGAGAGATAGCAGACCTGTAGAGAAGAAGGGAGAAGATAAAATCAGGGAAAAGCAGGGGACAGTGTGGAGGGAAGGAAAGACTTTAAATTGAAATTCAGCGGGTGGAGGACTTAGCTATGACTGTGGAATGAGTCCAGCTGTGGGGAGCAGGAACGAAGGTGGAAGAGAGGGAGCTTAAGAAAACATGCACTGCACCCCCAGGCAGTGGGGAATTCAGTGTAGAGAGACAGCACCGCAGAGACAAAGGCCTTCCCTGCGTTGCCCACACTGATAGACCCAAATGTCTGCTGAATGTAGGCCACGAGACGGTCTTCAAACTTCTTTTAGCATGAGGGGGATTATTATTCTGAGTCAGCACTGTGAAGGGCTCTATGCAGTGGGAAATCTGTCTTAGGGGGGCACTTTTTAGCCAGGATCTCCACAGAGGGGGAAGGAGTCTGCTGTCGGTACAGAGAGGAAGGATGGACACAGCTGCAGAGTCCTGCCACAAGCCCAGACATGGAAGAGGCTGCTGCCTGCTAGGGAAGATTCACTCACTCTGCTTAGTTCTGGGATATAGGAAGACCACCGGGACTAATGTGAACTTCTCTTATTCCACAAACCACACTCCCTGGTTGTTAGGAAAGTTTTACACACACACACACACACACACACACACACACACACACACACACACACACATATATATATATATATATATATATATATATATATATATGAAGCTAGATTACATAAAAGTGCCTCTTTTGAGGTGGCAACAACCTAAATAACAAAGGGAAAGGTTAGATGGAATTCAGCTCTACATACCTGCTCACACAAATGAATCATTTGTGGATGAAAAGAAGCTCACTTTATTTGATATGCTACAAACTCGATGAATTTCTGGACAGTTTTAGTAAGTGTTTTTGAACAAAAACTGTGAAGTTTCACATTATATTTTACACTTTTGCATCAAATATAGTTTTGTAGTTATCCACCATCCAAGCCAAAATTTCCATGACAGAATTAGAAAGAGAGAAATTTTTTGCCTTGTGTTGTTTCCATTACTCACATCCACTGCCTGCAGTCAGTGCTCCCTGTGCCCTTGAGTTATCCTTTCTAATTCTCTTTTCTTCATGCTGTCATGTACCCACGTGTGTGTTTGTTCATGCAAATACCTACAGTGTTGTCTAGATTCCACATATAAGAAAAAACATGAAGTTGGTTGAATTTGCCTAATGTTTTACATTCTAAGTGCACATGTCTTCCTGCAAATTTAAACTGCGTTTTTTTAGACCTAAATAGCATTTTTGTGTGTCTGTGTGCCTGTGTGTGTTACCAGATTTTCATTATCTATGCCTGTATTGATTAACAACTGCATGGATTCCATGTTTTTGTATAGTAAATGAAGCAGCAATAAACATGGGATGCAAATATCTCTTTGACAGGGCATAGAGGTCTCTGGGTTTTTTCCTGGGAGTGAAAGACCTGGATCATATTGTAGTTCTCTTTTAGTTTTTTGAGACATCTTCAAACTGATTTCCACAATGTCTGATTTTTAAGCTGTATACCCAAGAATGGATTATATTTATCCTTCTGGGTCTGGGTTACCTCACTCAATATGGTTTTTTTTTCTTGATTAATCCATTTGCCTACAACTTTCAAGATGGTTGGACCTTTTCTTAATTAGTGACTGATGGAGAGCCCAGCCCATGGTGGGTGACTCCATCCTTAGGCTGCTGATCATGGATTCTATAAGAAAGTAGACTCAGCAGGCCATGGAGGGCAAACCAGTAAGTGATATTCTGTGGCTACTGCATTAGTAACTGCCTCCAGGTCCCTGCCCTGTTTAGTTCCTGTCTTTAATTCTTTGGTTGTGAACTGTGATGTGGAAGCATTAAGCTGAATAAACGCTTGCTTCCTGAAATTGCTTTGGTCATGGTGTTTTATCACAGTAATAGTAATCCTAACTAGGACATAGTCTCAGACTTAAATAATTATGTGGTTTCTTTTCTTGAGTTAATGTGTGGGGTGTATTATGCTTCTTGATTTATGTATGTTATACTTACCTTGCCTATATTAGTTGAAGCCCACTGTTTCATAAAGCATAATCATCTTAATGTATTCCTGAATTTGTTTTCCAAGTTGTCCTTGTTCTGAGTTCTAGTACTTTGATGAAGTAACATGACAAAACACAAGGTGTAAAGGAAAAGGTTTGCCTGGTTCATGTTTTCAAATCTTTGTTCATCAATGAAGGAAGTCAGGACAGGAAACTAAAAAGGGCAGGAATCTGGAAGCAGAAGCTGAAGTAGAGGCCATGAAGAATTGCGGCTTACTGGCCTGCTCCTCATAGTTTGTTCAGCCTGTGTATAGAAGAAAGAACCAACTTCCCAGCAGGGATTTCTACATCAATATCTGATTAAGAAATGCCCTACAGTCTTGGCTACATCCTTAAAGGCACTCTCTCAACTGAAGCTCCATCCTCTTCAGTGTCTCCAGATTTTGTCAAGGTGACATAAAGCTAGCCAGCAGCTAAAATTTTTGTTAAGAATTTTTGCATCTAGTTTCATCAAAGAAATTTGTTTATAGTGTTCTTTTGCTATAGTATATTTACTATAATGATAATATTCATTTCATAGAATATATTTAGTAATATTCCTTTTCTGTTTTAGGGAAGAAGTTAAAACTCAGTATGGAATCTTCCTTTAAAGTCTTTCTGATCATTTTAATTATTCTATGTTTATTTAATTTTGAAAAATAATGTCTTTCATTTTTTTTGATTTTATTGTAATCACATCATTTCCCCTTCCATTTCCTCCCATCAAATCTGACCATATACCCCTACTTGGTCCTTTTTCAAATTTATAGTCTCTTCTCAAATGTCAACTATTCTAGCCTACATGTATGTATGTTTATATGCATATGTGTTTCCAAACATATTAATACAACCTGTTCAATATGCATGTTGTTCCTTTTATGTGTTAGGGCTGACTACTTGTTATTTTATAACCAATTTATGTGTTCTTCCTAGATAAGAGTGTTTATTCCATTCTCAATATTCCTTACTTGTCTATAGTTCTTGTTACAGGTTTGAGGCTCCCTTGCATTTGGGCGTGTCCGTTTGTGTTATCTTTGGTCAGGTCATATTAAGGCAGTCATGTTTATGAAAATTTATGTTTAGCTTCTGACATTCTTAGGAGATACATAACCACAGCCAACTCCCCATTCCTCTGGCTGTTAGAATCTTTCCACCCACTCTTCCACAGTGATCTCTGAGTCTTAGGTGCAGGGGTGCTTTGTAGTTGTTCAGTTGGGACTGACATCAACAAGGCTGCATTTTGATTTGCTGTGGTTTTCTATAAAGATCTCAGCCTACTGCAGACATGTTTTCATGATGAGGGGTGGCAAGGGCTACACTTTCTGTTGGTATAAGAATAGATAATTAGGGTGTAGTTAGGGATAATGCTGGCTTAGAAAAGCATTGTTGCCAGTTCTCCTCCAGGATCCATGGCTTCATTAGACCTGGGGAGTTGGCTAGGTTTCTGTACCAGGAATGATTTCCCTCCTGCTGAATGCATACCACCAAGGTGTGCCTGCCACTACTGCACCTTCAGAGCTATTGTGTTATGCAGTTGTTGTTACGGCCACAGTCAAACTTGTGTCAGACTATTGGTTATTTCCGTCTGTTGGATGTTTTCAGGACATAACAGCCAATTCTCAAGGAGGAGGCTTTCAGGTCAGTTTCAGGGACTTCTAGACTGTGCATCTGATTGCATGATTTCTTTGCAATAGGGACTTACTTTCCACCTCTGGGAGGCAACCAAGGGCCTATATTGTAGGAGTCTATTTGGATGACTCTGACCAAAAACATAAAATGGAGCTTCTCATGCTGGTGTTCAGAATTTTATTAGATGGTTGGATCTTGGTGGGAGCATTGCCAGCTCAGATGGGAAAATATATTTAAATTATATATATATATATATAATTATAAATATATAATATATAATAAATATATATATATTCACGGACTTAAATTTATATAGATATTTTTAGGTATACTACAAACAGTTTAATTCCTCAAGGTTTTTCTGACATCCGTTTGTCTATTTTATCCTCTTTCCCTTCTTACATATTTATTTCCCTCCTTGTACCTAATTGGAGCCTCCCACCATTTTCCCATTGTCTCAGACCCCCATTTCCCCATCCGATCACTTCTAATTTGTTCTTCCCCTCTCTCGCTCTTCCCCATACCTGCTCTGGCAATTGTACCCTTTTACTTTCTTGTTTCTGAGGTTTCTCCAGGTGATGTATCTTCTGTTCTTATTTGAGCTAGGCGGTTAATTAATTTTTTTAGACTTATGTATGATGAACCATCCTTACATTTCAGGAATAAAGCCAACTTGGCTATAGTGGATAATCTTTTTCATGTATGTCTGTAGTTTGCCTGCACTTATTTCATTAAACAACCTTGAGTCTATGTTCATCAATGGTATGTCTTGTAGTTTCCTTTGTTGTAATTGTACCTATAACTAGTTTGGGTATTAATGTGATACTTGCTTCATGAAGGAGTTTGGGAATACATTTCTGTTTCTATGTTTTTAATGGTTCAAGAAATATTGTAGCTATTCTTGAAAAGACTGGTAGAATTCTGATGTGAATTCATATGTCCCTGGTACTTTTTATTGTAATTTTTATTAAAGTGTTTCTTTTAAGTCTGAAAGGTTTTTTATTACTGTTTCAGCTCTCATTTAGTATACAGCCATTAAGAGTCTCAATTCCTCCTTGGTTTATTTTTTGTAGTTTGGATGAATCTATAAATTCATCTAATTATTTTAGATTTTCCAGCTTAATGGATCATAGGGTTTTTTTTTAAATCTTCCCTCATGACATTCTAAATTTCTTTGGTATTTGTGCTAATGTTCCCTATTCATTTGTGTCATTGTTTCCCCCGCTAGTTTGTCCATCTATTTTGTCTGCTCACAGAACCAGCTATCAGAGTAGTTGATTCTTTATGTGAAGCCTCTTTCTCCATTATATTAGATTCTGCTCTGATTTATATTATGTCTTGCTATTGACATGGTTTGGGTTTGGTTTGTTCTTGATTTTTCATTTTTTGAGTTTCATCATTAAGCCATTTATTTTATGCTCATTTTGATTTTTCAATGTAGGCACTTAGAGCCATAAAATCTCCATGTGGGACCACTTTCAATGTGTTCTAGATGCTTTGTTACTTGGGTTTTCATTTTCGTTTCTTCCTAGGATTTTTATGTCTTCTTTGATGGTGACATTCAATGAAGTAGCTAGCGAGTTGTTTAATCCCCATGTATGTGTAGAGATGAGTTTGCTGTCAGTTGTGACTTTTATTGTACTGATTCAGAAATGACACAAAAATGACTCAATCTTTTGAATTTTAAAGATTTATTTGTGTCCTAGGAAGGGATCTACTTTAGAAGAACTTCCATTCTACATGCTGCCGAGTAGAATGTGCATTATTTGGTATTTTGGGTGAAATTTCTGTAGATTCATTCAATAAATTCTGAGACTCTGCAGAGCCCTGACTAAGGCAGTGTCTGTTGTCTTACAAAGACCTTTTCAATTCCATGAGGTCTTTTTGTAAGTTATTGTTCTTAGTCACTGAAGTTTTGTTCATTCCATACAATGCATTATATTCTTTCATTCCAAGGAATCTCTTTATGCTTAAGTTGTTATTATTCTTGGTTTTCCTGGAACTAGCTCTGTAAACCACACTGTCCTTGAACTCAGAAATCCAACCGTCTTCAACTTTTCTTGCTCAGCAATTTATGATAAATTACAACAGATGAAATCTGTAAATTCTGAGGCATTTGATAAATGCACAAATTCCTTACACAGAGAATTGTGGACCTGACTCCATCACTGAATACACCAGAAGATGAGATACGAGGTTTTCTCCAAGACTTTTCTGATCCTAGATGTGAAGACACCCAAAGCCCACAGTTTCCATCTTCATGCCATTTGGAGTCCCAGTCGTCACTCCACAACTGGAAAAAGTCATGTTGATTTCAGAATATATAAGCAGGTCATATTAGCCCATCCTCTACTGTATCAGGGATGTAGGCCCTGGCAGTGGTGAGCTAGATGCTTAAAAGTATCTGTTTGTTTTGTGAAGTAGGAAATTTTCGGTTGCCAGGTCACTATGATTTATTGACAAAGGTAGATTAAATGCCAAACCTCCCATGGAATCCTCAGGCTAGAGTATAACATTTGTGGTGTAAATCATTCTTCAGGGAGAGGGACTCTAGAATTCCTTTCTAAATACAAGGCTTCAGGTTTCCTTTTCATTCAAAGGTGGATTGTTTGTCTGACACAAAGTGTGGCAATCTATAATCTACCCTTTCTCTTTCCTTGGAGGTGATTACTTCATGCAGAGCAGCTTGTCTGGTTCATCTGTTGGAGGAGGTAGATCCTTCGTTTTCACCATCTCCAGATGTCCTATCTACTGCAACTGCTGAGAGTGGAGTTCATGTTCTTTTTGATGTTTGCCATCTACAATTAACAAAAGAGGAACCAGAAAATCAGAAAGAGTAGTAGCTCTTGGTGCATCCAGAAAGATATTAAGGTCTATAGTTGTACAGAAATCACTGATTTTTGTGAGGAGCCAGAGGGCCTCATAACAGGAACAGTCAGAGATACCTTAGGGAGAGCAGAAACCTTGATCGATGGCACCTACCCCGTACCAATGTCTTCTTCAGCAACCAGAGGGCACTAACAGTGCCAAACTTGCTTAGTTTTGCCAGGCTCTCAACTGATTTCTGAAGGAGAGAGCCTCTTGGTGGAACTTTACCCAGTAAGCCACTGATGTGTGGTGATACAAAGATTAGTGGAGATGGGTTAAAATAATATGTAAGAGCTAGCCAATTAGAAACTAGAGCTAATGAGCCAAGAATTGATCTAAAATATATAGTTTCTTGTGATTATTTCAGGGCAGAGTAACTGGGAACCAACAAGCTGCTCTATCCTTCAACAGATTTCTCCTTGCCACACTGCATTTCCTGTATGTGAGAAAGCATGTTCTCTGTAAATATTTTTTTCTGAGCTAGAGCCCATTCTAACATTGAAGGAGGGGCTCTCACAGCTTCCAGGACAGAAGATTTGCATATGGATGACTCCCTCTGAGTAGAGGGACAGGGAAGTGACTCCCTCTAACTTGGTTTTGTGGCTCCAGGAGAACTTTCTGGTGTCTCCACTATGACCTGGGCTCCAGTTCTCCTCACTTTCCTCACTCACAGCATGAGTGCTGTTTACATGGGATTCTGGGAGTGTGGACTGGAGAAATGATAGTTTACCCCTGCTCTCCTAGAAACTGGCCTTGCCCTGTCCTCACTAATATTCTGATTCACTCCATCCTCCCAGGGTCTTGGGCTGAGGGTGTGTTAACCCAGATACAATCTGTGTTGGACTCCGTGGGGCAGAAAATCACCATCTCCTGCCCCTGCAGCAGTGGCAGCATTGATAACAATTCTGTGTCCTGGTATCTCAGCATTCAGCAAAAACACTCTGTCTGCTCATCTACAGTTATGTTCTAAGATCCTCTGGTGCTCTTGATCAGTTCTCTGGCTCCAAGGACAGGTCCTCTAACTCTGCCTCACTAACTATATCTGCAATGCAGCCTGAGAATGAACCTGACTAGAGCTGCTTCTGTGGTTATGACAGCAATTTCACAGAGACCCCAGATTTATGGGGAACTGAGACAGAAACTCTCCAGAGCATCACCACCCTGGGTTACCTTCAACCTTGGAAAATCAAACTTTTCTGTCTTGTTTTAGAAATTTCTGTTCAATAAGCCCTTTATTTTCTAAAATAAAACTTTGTTCCTATCTATCTATAGATGGATCAATCCTCTTTGTATGTGTGTGCTTGTGTGTGTGTGTGTTGGGGGGTGTCAGTCAGAAGACACATTATGGAAGTCAGTTTTCTTTTTCACTCTGTGGGTCCTCCATGGAATTTACTAACTCAATGAAAAACCTGAGAGGTCTTTAAAAACAAATTATTTACATGCACACACACACACACACACACACACACACACACACACACATATATATATATGAGAGAGACAGAGAGAGAAATTAACACAGCTTTTTGCTATCTGCTGGCAGCATGCCACAGAGAGATTTTCCTGACTCAGCAGTCACAGAAGAAAAAAGTGGTAGTTTTAAAATGCTGGCTTTCTGGGCTATGCTGCTAGCGTGACCTCTGTCTCTTGTGGGAGACAGAGCGTTTGGATGGGGTTTGTGAGCAGATTGCTGCAGCTTGCTTGATGGTAATGTAGACCAGCTTTGTGACCCGAAGTGGGGCTGTGTGCTTGGCTCTCAGAGGCATGAGTGGCTCCGCCATGCTGAACTGGGCAGGACAAGCTTGCAGTACCTGAATTTGACCTAGGAATGCCACAGCTTAGATTCTTACATGCGCTTAGCAATTAAAGCACAAAGCGAAAGTGTTCCTGGACAGTAAAGAATTACAGGTTCACAATAGGACAGATTCAGACATAAAAGACCTCTAAATCAGTCACAGTGTTAGATAAATGTACATAGGCTTCAGAGAGAGAAAAAAGGAATATAGAGAGTCATAAAATAAAGTTGATACTTTTAAAAAACGGTAAAGTCTTTAAAGAGACAGGCAGTACAGATAGTGATAGATTAAAAAGAGTAAAGAAAAATAAGCCTCATAAAAATGGAAAATTCACAGACAGTCTAAATTATGTATGTTATTCTGTTTTCTTTGAATTTTTTGACAGTGAAGGAGATAAGTACAAAAAGATTTCACTGTATCAGCTGCTAAGCTAAACAAGTATGTGTAGTATAAAGCTATCAGGACTTCAGAAGTTGAGTCCAAGGACATGCTTCTTGAGAAAAGAGGTTCTTCTTTTGTTTTCACAGAAAGGTTGCTGTGAACACCCTCATTAACTTTTTTCGCTCAACTGCGGACTACAATGAACCGAGCAGACAGGATACACCATGAAAGACGTGATTAACAGCGCCCCCTACAGCTGGAAGCAGTACGGACAGAACTATGCCCATATTCCCAAATATTGTCTACAAATATTTGTTTTCATTTAAAGGGGGATATGCTATAGAGATTTGCATTGGTATGGATCTTGCCTTAGTGATACAAATTTAAGGTTAATTTTGTTATATGTATTTGTATTTCTGATCTTGATTCAGGTATTGAGATTGTTTAGCTCATTTAAAAATGCAATGTATAATTAAGAAATACAGGTTAATAGACAACCATCTGTAATAGTCAAGTTTGTAGTCATGTTAGTAAGATTTTCTAGATGTGTAGAGATATATTTCAGGTAGATAGGCATTCTTCATATCTTTCAAAGACTACAGAATGTGGCATTTAAATATTTTAAAAATTTAGGACTTTTCATGACAGTGAGACATATCTGCTCCTGGCAACACCAAACTACTTCGAGAGGAAGATGGGTATCAAGAGCCTTCTTAGCCATTGAGGCAAGAAACTGCTCTTGTCTGGACTGTTTCACTGGACATGCAGAACCCATAGAGAAATGATTGCTGAACTTGCCTAAAGGTAAGATGATCCTTCAGGCTTCCTGCTTCATTCTCCAGAATGCGAGACATTCTCCAGGACACAGAAGAAAGTGACTGAAATTTCCAGCTTCATGGAAAAGTATGCTGGATGCTATGGGCCTGTAGGCTGAAGATGAATGCCCCAATGGTACAGAAGAACTTTTGGTAAATGTCCAGGCAGCGAGATGTCTCTGTCAATTCTACAGTTTTCAAAGTTGTTTATAATGCACTTACTGTTTACTTAGGTAATATTATATCCTTCTGGAGTTTGATAGAGTTGAAAAATTTATGGTTATAGTTTTCCTTAGATATGATAAAAGATAAAGTAGATATAAATATTGTAACTGTAATTCTTGCTTGTTAACTGTTTTATTATATGTAATTTTACTATGTTAAAGTTAAAGCCTTCCTTTTAGTTTAATAGTGTAGGAGTTATTTCTGTTTGTGTGTTGCTTATTTCTGTTTGTGTGTTGCTTTCATTGGTTAATGAATAAAGAAATTGCCTTGGCCAAATTGATAGGGTGGAACTTAGGTAGGCAGAGAAAACAGAATGCTGGAAGGAAGTAGGGCAGAGTCAGAGAAGCCATGGATCCTCCACTGGTGATGGACACTGGTTAGAATGTCCAATAAGTCAATGCCAAGTGGTGATACACAAATTAATGGAGATGGGTTAAACTAATATGTAAGAGTTAGCCAATAAGAAGTTAGAGCTAATGGGCAAGCAGTGTTTTAATTAATACAGTTTGTGTGTGGATATTTCGGGTATAAGCTAGCTGGGCATCCGGGACAAACAAGTGGCCTCTCCCTTGCAACAGGTGTCTATCTGAGCAGGTGATTTGGTTTTAAAAGGCAATAACCTATTATTTCTGTATCAGAATCTTAGGAGCATTCCCAGGCCAGTGACACGTGCACTTGGTACGGGAGAGGCTGCAGGATGGATGAAAGGGATGGCCTTGTTTTTGTTCCTAGCAAGGAAAGGAGGGCCATAGAAGCCAGAGAGATAGAGAAGAGCAGGAAAAGGTCAGTGAGCATGTGTGGGTCCCAGGTCTGACAGTCCTACTTTACTGGGCCAAGTCAGCACCTTACCCCATTTGGTTCTTCAGTGCTTTCCAGCAGGGATACAGCATTGGATCTCCATCCACTTGCTTGGGAAGACAAGGTGTATTTCAGAGTGTTCCAACAACAAAAGAGAACAGATGCACCAGATAGGATGTGTAGGTGCAAGGACCTGAGATCCCTCTGTTACACTCTGGCTACCACTATCTGCTTATTCACCAACCCAGACGTGACCTCAAGGGCAGGGATGCCTTTCACACCTGAGCAACGGGTTCATCTTTCTATCAGACTTCTACTCTGTATCCCACGGTAGTCAGATGGCTCCAATCCTGCAACCCGAACAATCCCCAAACGGGAAGTGTGCAGACCTGGCCTGAGATGAAGGGGAGCTAGACCTGGGCCTGGGAAGGATAAATAAGGAATTGTCTGCCCTGTGCTTCCCTGAGGCTGTGATTGTCAGTTAGGTGGAGACCAAAGCCACACCTATTCCAGTACCTGTGGAATGGAGGCATGGTGAAGAGGTAGGAAGGAGTCAGACAGAAGGACCCTAGCCTGCTTGAACCAGTCTGTGATCCAGCAGTGTGACCCCAATGGTAGAGCCAACTAAGGTCCCTGGAAGTTGAATTGGTCTGCAGACCCTGGGAGGAAACCCATAGATGGTGCGGGAGAATTATCTGTATTCTGTCAATCATATTTTAATAAAACGCTGATTGGCCAGGCAGGCAGTATAGGCGGGAAAGCCAGACAGGAAGTAGGGGTGGAGCAAAGAGACTGGGAGAATTCTGGGAAGCAGAGAGGTTCCTCTGGCATTCCTGTGCAGACCACAGAAGAAGCAACATGTAAGCTGTCACACTGAGAAAGGTAATGAGCCCATGTGGCTAACGTAGATAAGAATAATGGGGTAGCATAAGTTATAAGAGCTAATAAGTAGCCTGACCTAATGAGCCAATCAGTTTATAACCTTATGGAGTCCTGTGTGTGATTTTCTTTGTTGCTTGCTGGCTGTTGGGGTACCAGGAGGGACAGAAACCCCAACAAGCCGGCCCTCATGTTACATATGGCGCCCAGACGTGGATAAATGAATCCACAGAAAGCCTGAGAAAGCTTGGGAAAGAATAGAGTAAAGTATGTTTTCTTGGTAGCAGCAATTTCTCGCATCGGCTCTGCTTGCTAGAGGCAAGCAAGGCTCTCATCTAAGAGAGGCTTCCTGACTCGGCTTTAGCTGCAAAACCTTGCAGCTCTTTTAGGAGGTCCTGCCACGAAACACTTAAACGGTGTTGGTGAAAAGCTGAATGCATGCTTCTCAGGGTTTTAGCCGTAACAGGAAAAAAGCTGTGCTGTTTTAAAATGCCGGTTTTCTGGGCTGTCCTGCCAGGGCAAACCTTGACTCTTTTAGGCAGGCAGTCCGACTGAGTGTGGTCTATGAGCAGAATGTTGCAGTTTGCTTGCTGGCAAGGACCTTGAAATACCATAGAGTTGTGGCAGTAAAAGGCTCCAGTGGTACCTCTACCATGAGTCTGGCCGTCAAAGCCACGGTTTTAGGCTCATGTGGTCAGAAAAAGAGAGATATACAGTAAAAAGAGATTCAAAGAGGAAGAAAACCTCTAAATGGTTTACTATGAGTTAAAAATATATGCAGGCTAAAAGTTAAAGTTCTTAATGTAAAAAAAAAAAAGGAAGAAAGAGAGTAGTTGGGTATGGTGGTACACACCTTAAATCCCAATGCCTGGGAGGCAGAGGCATATTGACCTCTGTGACTTCAAGGGACAGAGGTAGAGATTGACCTCTGTGACTTCAAGGTGTGGTAGCACACACCTTTAATCCCATTGCCTGGGAGGAAGAGACAGACAGATCTCTGAGTTCAAGATATGGTAGCACATACCTTTAATCCTAGCAATGGGGAAGCAGAGACACGTGGATCTCTGTGAGTTCAAGGTGTGGTAGCAAACACCTTTGAGCCCAGTACTGGGGAGGCAGAGACAGGAGAATCTCTGTGAGTTCAAGAATAGCCTGGTCTACAGAGTTATTCCAGGACCAAGATATATACAGAGAACCTGTCTCAAAAAGCCAAAAATTAAAAGTAAAAATAAAGAAATAGAGGTTAAAATAAAGCCACATAAAGATGGAAAATGCACAGAGAATCTTCATACTGTATGCTATTATGCTCTCTTTAAATTGTTTGAATGCTGAGGAAGGAGCAACAGCTGCTAAAGGACTGCTGTTTATAAATGCTGCTGGACTAACTCAAGATAGGTATTTTGAAAATACCTTGGCTTCAAAACTGAAGTCAAAAGGTTTGTTACTTTGGAGAAGAGATTTTGCTTTTGTTTCCACAGAAAATGAGAGGCTATGGGTTCATTCTGAGTTAAGAAAAATCAAGTTCCATCAAGGGAGGCCACCTGAGAAATCTCCAACAGGAACAGATGGCCCAAATGTCTGAGTTATACATCCAGAACAGATTCAAGACTGCTGCCTGAGATGATCAAGATTCACAGGATACTTCAGTCAGGACTTGATTGTAACTCTAAATTTTCTTTAGGTCCCCTTAAGACTATCAGCGCCCCCAACCAGCAGGAAGTAGCCTGAAATACTACGCCCACATTCCCAACAAATGGATTATGGGTATTTTCCTTTGTTTAAAAAAAAAAAAAAGAGGGAAATGGTGCGGGAGAATTATCTGTATTCTGTCAATCATATTTTAATAAAACGCTGATTGGCCAGGCAGGCAGTATAGGCGGGAAAGCCAGACAGGAAGTAGGGGTGGAGCAAAGAGACTGGGAGAATTCTGGGAAGCAGAGAGGTTCCTCTGGCATTCCTGTGCAGACCACAGAAGAAGCAACATGTAAGCTGTCACACTGAGAAAGGTAATGAGCCCATGTGGCTAACGTAGATAAGAATAATGGGGTAGCATAAGTTATAAGAGCTAATAAGTAGCCTGACCTAATGAGCCAATCAGTTTATAACCTTATGGAGTCCTGTGTGTGATTTTCTTTGTTGCTTGCTGGCTGTTGGGGTACCAGGAGGGACAGAAACCCCAACAAGCCGGCCCTCATGTTACACATAGACAGTCTGATCCATTCAGAGTCAAGCCAGCCTGTGGTTCTTCACCCCTCCCCCATTCCTGTCACTTTCCACCGGAAGCACTAGACACCTCTAACGTCTAATTCCTGATGTAGACAGGAATATGGTCACGGAGAGCTCATCAGTGGCTGTTCACCACACACGGCCTTTAGCATCTGGAAGACATGGAGCGGAGCCACATTAGATTCAGCAAATCCACCATGATCCTGGGGAAACAAAGGCCATGCTTAGTGAAACCTGAGAGCCTCATGGCAGATCAGCTCCATGAGCTGGACCAGTTGGGCCACCGAGTTGAAATTCCGTACAGAGTCGGGCATTTTCAGAACAGCAGATGGGGGCCAGTGGTCCTGAGGCAGGCTTATCTGCAAGGAGTGTGAGCTCAAACCCTGACCCTCACCTTCTCACTTGAACACATCGGGGACGAAGACAGCACCAGCCGCCATTGCAGCCTCGCACAGCTCTCTGTTCCCAGCACCTTCTTCGGCCAAAGGGCCTGCTTCTGCAGTGTTGCTGCCTCCAGTCCTGTGGCTGTCCAGACAGAGTTCAACCTCACAGACTGCAACAGTTCCTGCAGCCTGAATAAAGGTGAGGGATGGGCACAAGCTGTACAGCGCCTCCTACCGTCCACCTGTTTCCATGCAGGGTCCCTGCAGGTCCCACACAGGCAGTTCCACCGTGAGGGCGGGGTCCAGAAGGACGTTTTATAGTTAGCTGATCAATTGACTGGTACTGAGCGCTAAATGTGCACAGGGCAGTGGGATAGGCGTGGGGATAGTGTGGTGAAATTGGCAGTCAGAGAACCGTGCCTGGAATACTGGGTTCTTAGTAAATGCCTGTTGGATGAGGGGTTTCATGATTGCATGGGACGCATAAATTTAGGTCTAAAGGGGAGCTGACCTCATCATTGCACGCATGTGTTATTGTGGCCAATTGCTCTTGCTTTCCATACTTAGTGGGGTTTTGTATTGCACATGCGCATTTCCCTAGCTGTAGAGACAATTTTTTTTTCTCAGTAGGCAGAGGGCACAGCATGATGACCCAGTTTGATGATGTTATTTCCAGGTAGTGTGGCTGACTGCATAGTGACACCTGTTTGTGCAGATGGGTGGACACACACAATGATCAGAGATGAACTCAGGAGTCAGTTTGGCTTGTGTGATGAGAATGGAAAATTTCTGACCCACTACCATGAGACAAGCATCACTGCCACCATGCAGAGTGGACCTGAGGATGTAGTCCAGGAGTGCCCATGCGGAAGGTAGAGAACCAGGAGGGGCATTTTAGATTTGTGCAGAGGCACTCTGAGAGATGATTTGTCCCATAATGCTTTGTTTGGGCATTTTCAATCTTGCAGGTCCTTTGCTTATATATGATGCTTTCTATGTATGTGTTTTCATGGGTTTGGTGTGTCTCTCTTTGTGTATGTTTTTTATGCTTTTTTATGGTTGGTTTGTTTTGTTTAACTTTGGTTAGATTTTTTTTCCAATATAATTGTGTGTGTGTGTGTGTGTGTGTGTGTGTGAGAAAGAGAGAGAGAGAGAGAGAGAGAGAGAGAGAGAGAGAGAGAGAGAGAGAGAAGGCCTTGGATTGATTGGTAGGTAAATGGAGAGGATCAGGGAGGAGATGAGGGAAGAGAAACCAGGATCAGATTATAGGGTATAAAAATTATCTTCAGTAAAAATTGATATATGGGATGAATAGTCTCCATTCTTAGAGAACATTGTCCATTGCCGAGAGTTTAGAGCATCTATTCAGTACTCAGTCTGTCTTCCTTCTTCCCTGCACTGGGCACGGATATCCTGGATCTGCTGGTCCTCATTGCTTCACACTACTTACACTTGTTTTTTTTTTTTTAAATTTACTTATTTATTTATTTATAAGAATTTCCACTTCCTCCCCTCCTCCCAATACCCTCCCGCTCCCCCCACTCCCTCTTGTCCTCCCTCTCCAGTTCCAAGAGCAGTCAGGGTTTCCTGCCCTGTGGGAAGTCCAAGTCCCTCCCCCCTCCCTCCAGGTCCAGGAAGGTGAGCATCCAAACAGACCAGGATCCCAAAAAGCCAGTACATGCAGACGAAACAAGACCCAGTGCCATTGTCAAAGGCGTCTCAGTCAGCCCCCATGTCAGCCATATTCAGAGAATCCGGTTTGATCACATGCTCGTTCAGTCCCATTCCAACTGCCCTTGGTGAGCTCTCATTAGATCAGTTCCCTTGTATCAGTGGGTGAACGTACCCCTCGTGGTCCTGATTTCCTTTTTCATGTTCTTCCTCCTTCTGCTCCTCATTTGGAACTTGGGGGTTCAGTCCAGTGCTCCAATGTGGGTCTCCGTCTCTATCTCCATCCATCGTCGGATGAAGTTTCCCTCTAATTCTGCCTTCCTTGCTCACGTTCTCCCTCCCTCTGCTTCTCATTTGGATCTAGGGAGTTCAGTCCAGTGTTCCAATGTGGGTCTCTGTCTCTATCTCCATCCATCGCCAGATGAAGGTTCTATGGTGATATGCAAAATATTAATCAGTATGGCTATGGGCCAAGGCCAGTTCAGGCACGCTCTCCTCTGCTGCCCAGGGAACAATCTGGGGACCTCTCCTTGGGCCTGGGAACCCCTCAAGAATAAAGTCTCTTGCAAACCCTAAAATGGCTACCTTAGTTGAGATATATACATCCCTGCTCCCATAACCATCCTTCCTCCCTCCCCAACCTCCCATTTCCCCAAGCCATCCCCAAACCTCCCCCTCTCCCCTCTCCCTAACCATCTCTGCTTACTTCCACTCCCCTCCCCCCCCCCCCGTGCACCCAAGTTTGCCTGGCAATCTTGTCTACTTCTAATATCCAGGAGGATAACTATATGATTTTCTTCAGTATCATCTTCTTATTTAGCTTCTCTAGGATCACGAATTATGGGCTCAAAGACCTTTAGCTAAAGCTAGAATCCACTTATGAGTGAGTACATACCATATTCCTCTTCTTGGCTCTGGGTTACCTCACTCAGTAAAGCGTTTTCTATTTCCATCCATTTGCATGCAAAATTCAAGATGTCATTGTTTTTTACCGCTGAATAAAACTCTAATGTGTATATGTTCCACACCTTTTTTAACCATTCTACTATTGAGGGGCACCTAGGTTGTTTCCAGGTTCTGGCTATTACAAATAGTGCAGCTATGAACATAGTTGAACAAATACTTTTGTAGTATGATAGGACATCTCTTGGTGGAATTGCTGGGTCCTGAGGGAGGTTGACTCCCAGTTTCCTGAGAAAGCGCCACACTGATTTCCATAGTGGCTGCACAAGTTTGCATTCCCACCAACAATGGATGAGTGTTCCCCTCACTCCACATCCTCTCCAGCATAGGCTATCATTGGTGTTTTTGAGTTTAGCTATTCTGACAGGTGTAAGATGGTATCTCAAAGTGGTTTTGATTTGCATTTCCCTGATCGCTAAGGAGGTTGAGCATGACCTTAAGTGTCTTTTGGCCATTCGAAGTTCATCTGTTGTGAATTCTCTGTTCAGTTCAGTACCCCATTTTTTAATTGGGTTAATTAGAGTTTTAGTGTCTAGTTTCTTGAGTTCTTTGTATATTTTGGAGATCAGACCTTTTTTGATGAGGGGTTTGTGAAGATCTTCTCCCAGTCCGAAGGTAGACTTTTTGTCTTACTGACAGTGTGCTTTGCTTTGCAGAAGCTTCTCAGTTTCAGGACATCCCATTTATTCATTGCTTCTCTTATTGTCTGTGCTACTGGTGTTCTACTTAGGAAGGGGTCTCCTGTGCCTACATCTTGTAGACTACTTCCCACTTTCTCTTCTATCAGGTTCAAAGTGGACAGATTAATGTTGATGTCTTTAATCCATTTGGACTTGAGTTTTGTGCATGGTGATAGATATGGATCTACTTTCATTCTTCTACAGGTTGACATCCAGTTACACCAGCACAATTTGTTAAAGATGCTTTCCTTCTTCCATTGTATACCTTTAGCTCCCTTGTCGAAAATTAGGTGTTCATAGGTTTGTGGGTTAATATTCAGGTCTTCTATTCGATTCCATAGGTCGACTTCTCTGTTCTTATGCCAATACCAAGCTGTTTTCAATACAGTAGCGCTATAATAGAGTTTGAAGTCAGGGATGGTAATGCCTCCCGAAGTTCCTTTATTGTATTAGATTGTTTTGGCTATCCTGGGTTTTTTGTTTTGCCATTTAAACTTGATTATTGTTCTCTCAAGGTCTGTGAAGAAGTTTGATGGGATTTTGATGGGGATTGCATTGAATCTATAGATTGCTTTTGGTAGAATTGCCATTTTTACTATGTTGATTCTCCCAATCCAAGAGCAGGGGAGGTCTTTCCACTCTCTGGTATCCTCCTCAATTTCTTTCCTGAAAGACTTAAAGTTCTTGTCAAATAGGTCTTTCACTTCCTTGGTTAGAGTTACCCCAAAATATTTTATGCTATTTGTGGCTATCGTGAAAGGTGATATTTCTCTGATTTCCCTCTTTTTTTCTTTATCCTTTGTGTATAGGAGGGCAACCGATTTTTTGGAGTTGATCTTGTATCCTGCCACATTAGTAAAGGTGTTTATCAGCTGTAGGAGTTCTTTGGTAGAGTTTTTAGGGTCGCTTATGTACACTATCATATCGTCAGCAAATAACGAAAGTTTAACTTCATCCTTTCCAATTTGAATCCCCTTGATCCCTTTATGTTGTCTTATTGCTATTGCTAGAACTTCAAGCACTATATTGAAGAGGTATGGAGAGAGTGGACAGCCTTGTCGTGTTCCTGATTTTAGTGGAATGGCCTTGAGTTTCTCTACATTCAATTTGATGTTAGCTGTCGGCTTGTTGTATATTGCTTTTATTATATTTAGGTATGATCCTTGTATCCCCAATCTCTCCAACACCTTTATCATAAATGGGTGTTGAATTTTGTCTAAAGCTTTTTCAGCATCCAATGAAATGATTATATGGTTTTTTCTTTCAGTTTATTTATATGATGGATTTCATTAATAGATTTGCGTATGTTGAACCAGCCCTGCATCTCTGGGATGAAGCTCACTTGATCATAATGGATGATTTTTCTAAGGTGTTCTTGGATTCAGTTTGCCAGTATTTTATTGAGAATTTTTGCGTAGATGTTCATGACTGAGAATGGCCTGTAATTTTCTTTCTTGGTTGTGTCTTTGTGTGGTTTTGGTATCAGGGTAACTGTAGCCTCATAAAAAGAGTTTGGCAATGACTCTTCTGTTTCTATATTGTGAAATACATTAAGGAGTATAGGTATTAGCTCTTCCTGGAAGTTTTGGTAGAATTCTGCATTGAAACCATCTGGCCCTGAGCTTTTTTTGGTAGGGAGATTTTTGATAACAGCTTCTAGTTCTTCACAACTGACAGGTCTATTTAGATTTTTCACCTGGTCTTGGTTCAACTTTGGTATGTGGTACTTATCTTAAAAAATGTCCATTTCTTTACATTTTCCGATTTTGTGGCATACATGCTTTTGTAGTAAGATCTAATGATTCTCTGAATTTCCTCTGTGTCTGTGGTTATATCCCCCTTTTCACTTCTGATCTTATTAATTTGCATGTTCTCTCTCTGCCGCTTGATTAATTTGGATAGGGGTTTGTCAATCTTGTTGATTTTCTCAAGGAACCAGCTTTTTGTTTTATTGATTCTTTGGATTTTTTCTGTGTTTCTGTTTTGTTGATTTCAGCCCTCAGTTTGATTATTTTCAGTCTTCTACTCCTCCTGGGTGAATCAGCTTCTTTTTTTTCTAGATCTTTCAAGTGTGCTGTTAAGTCTCCAATGTGTGCTTTCTCCGTTTTCTTTACTTGGGTACTTAGTGCTATGAACTTTCCTCTTAGCACTGCTTTTATAGTGTCCCATAGGTTTGAGTATGTTGTATCTTTATTTTCATTAAGTTCAAGGAAGACTTTAATTTCTTTCTTTATTTCTTCCTTGACCCAGGGGTGATTTAGTAGTTGACAGTTCAACCTCCATGAGTTTGTTGGCTTCCTGGGGGTAGCACTGTTGTTGAATTCTAACTTTAATCCATGGTGATCTGACAAGACACAGGTGGTTATTAATATTTTTTGTATCTGTGGAAGTTTGCTTTTTTACCGACTACGTGGTCAATTTTCGAGAAGTTTCCATGAGCTGCAGAGAAAAAGGTATATTCTTTCCTATTTGGGTGGAGTGTTCTATAGATGTCTGTTAAGTCCATTTGATTCCATACCTCCAATAATTCTCTTTTTTCTCTGTTAGGTTTCTGTCTGATTGACCTGTCCATTGGTGAGAGAGGTGTGTTGAAGTCTCCTACTATTTTGTGTGTGGTTTGATGACTGCCTTGAATTCTAGAAGTGTTTCTTTTATATATGTGGGTGCCTTTATGTTAGGGGCATAGATATTCAGGATTGGGACTTCTTCCTGATGAATTGTTCCTGTTATGAGTATGAAATGTCCATCTCCATCTCTTCTGATTGATTTTAGTTTGAAGTCGATTTTGTTAGATACTAGAATGGCCACACTTGTTTCTTAGGTCCATTTGCTTGGCAAACCTTTTCCCAACCCTTTACTCTGAGTAGGTGTCTGTCGTTGTTGTTGAGGTGTGTTTCTTGTAAACAGCAGAATGTTGGATCCTGTTTTCGTATCCAATCTCTAAGTCTGTGCCTTTTTATAGGTGAATTGAGTCCATTGGTATTAAGTGATATTAATGACCAGTGGTTGTTGACTCCGGTTATTTTTTGGGGGTAGTAGAGAGTATGTGTTTCTCTTCTTTGAGTTGTGCTTGTGAAGGGTCGCTAGCTATCTGAGTTATTGTAGGCAGTGTTGGCAATGTTGGATTCCTTGGGTTGTGATTTTACTTCTAATATTCTCTGTAAGGCTGTATTTGTAGTTATGTATTGTTTAAATTTGTTTTTATCCTGGAGTATTTTGTTTTCTCCATTGATAGTGAATGATAGCTTGGCTGGGTATAGTAGTCTGGGCTTGTAACTATGGTCTCTTAGCTTCTGTAGTACCTCTATCCAGGAGCTTCTGGCTTTCATAGTTTCCATATAGAAGTCTGGTGTAAGTCTGATAGGTTTACCTTTATAAGTTACTTGACCTTTTTCCTTTGCAGCTCTTAATATTCTTTCTTTAATCTGAATGCTTTGCGTTTTGATTATTATATGGCAAAGGGATTTTTTTTGATCCAGTCTATTCGGTGTTCTGTATGCTTCTTGCACCTTCATAGGAATATCATTCTTTAGGTTGGGAAAGTTTTCTTCTATAATTTTGTTGAATATATTTTCTGGACCTTTGATCTGCAATTCTCCTTCCTCTACCCCTATTATTCTTAGATTTGGGTTTTTTTATTATGTCCCACATTTCCTGAATGTTTTGTGATGAGAATTTGTTAGATTTGCTGTTTTCTTTGGTCAGAGTGTTTATTTTCTCTATGGTGTCTTCATAATCTGAGATTCGTTCTTCTATCTCTTGTATTCTATTGGTTATGCTTGTTCCTGAAGTCTCTGTTTGTTTACCTAGATTTTCCATATCCAGCCGGCCCTCGGTTTGTGTTTTCTTCATTGCCTCCATTTCAGTTTTCAATTCTTGAACTGATTCCATTACCTGTTTGATTGTTTTTTCTTGGTTTCTCAGGGTATCGTTTACGAATTTACTCATTTCTTCAAATTTTTGTTATATTTCTCTTCCATTTCTTTACTCATTTCTTCCATCTTTTTGTTATATTTCTCTTCCATTTCTTTAAGTGAGTTATTCATACCCTATTTAAGGGACTCTATTGCTTTCATAATGACACTGTTTTCCACTTCTTCCGGAATAGGGTGTTCAAGTCCTTCTGTAGTTAGATCGCTGGGATCTGGTATTTTCATGTTGTTTTTCAGATTGTTGGAGGAATTCTTGCCTTGGCGCCTGCCCATCTCTTCCTTCAGATGCTCTCCAATCCGCTGGGTCTTCTGCTACAGGATCAATACCCCTTGCTGGCCAGGAATCTCCCTGCCTGCAGTCCTACCTTCCTGCATGCAGGCTATTAAAACAAAGGATCTCCCTCCTGCCCAGTTGCACTCACCACCCCATCCCGGCAGCGCTCACACAGGCTGGTTTGGAGAATTTTATGCCCCGAAAAAGGGAGGGAGGAAGGGAAGGGGTTCCTGGCTGAAAGCGGGGATGGGGTAGTAGGAGGAGAGGGTTTAGCTGGGAGAAGTTGCCACTTCAGAATACCCAAGGAGATAAGGGTGGCAGGAAAATTGTGTGTTCCCTTACTGGGCTTCTGTGGCGGGTCAGGAGCTAAATTACCCCTCCATTGTATCTTCTGCTACAGGGTCAATGCCCTTTGTTGGCCAGAAATATCCCTGCCTGCAGTCTTACCTTGCTGCAGGGAGGTTATTAAAACAAAGGAACTCCCTCCTACCTGGTTGTACTAACCTCCCCGTCCCAGCAGCACCCACACAGGCTGGGTTGGAGTATTTTATGCCCCTAAAAAGGGAGGGAGGAAGGGAAGGGGTTCCTGGCTGAAAGCAGGGGTGGAGTAGGAGGAGAGAGGGTTTAGTTGGGGGAAGCCACCCCTTCGGAATACCCAGGGAGATAAGGGTGGCAGGAAAATTGTGTGTTCCCTTATCGGACTTCTGTGGCGGGTCAGGAGCACACTTACCCCTCCATTGTATCTTCTGCTACAGGATCAGTGCCACTTGCTGGCCATAAATCTCCCTGCCTGCCACCACCTACACTTTGTGAACCTCTGGACAGTCACCAGTGTCCAGACCTCAGGACTAAACCCTGGCTGGATTTGCAGTCCTGGCCCTCCAGGCTATAGACATGGATTTCCATGTTGAATGTGGCATCTGTCACAAATGAGGATCATGGTGACAGGAAGCTGCTGGTGACTGTGAAAAGACAGTGCCGGCTGCGGGGAATGAGTTTGGCTCTGGGACCAGACATTACAGGATGAATGTGCATCTAGTCCAGCACCCGCTTCCCAGGGTGGAACATCCAGATACTTGCTTGTAGAATTCCATAACATTTTCTCAGGATTTTTGCAGAGTGGTGGCCATGGCGTACCTGTAGGTCCTGCCTCTTCAGTTGCTCATGGGGCTGATGGGTTTGCATGGGTAGAGTTGGTGGCTCCAGGATCCAGCTCCTATTGCTCAAAGTCACCAATACTACCAACAGGAGACAAATCCCGATGTTGTGCAGCACTATCCTAGCATAAGAACTGTTATCTCTATGAGATCTGCTGTGACTGTAAGAGTGTATCTCCTCAGCCCACAGAGGGCTCTAATCTTTCATAGAAGTAAGGACAAGGTAGGGTCATTGAACCCTCCCAGGAGTAACTCTACTTGGCCATTTGTATATAATTCTGCCCTAAGCACACTTGGCCTGGACTCCAGGAAATGCCAGAGAGTGAGATTGAATAGCTGAAGGAGGTTAATAGAATGTTCTAAAGATACACTTAGATGCTCAAACATTTACACACTCTTTCAAATACATTAACATGTTCACAGATAATCACACACACACACATACACTCATCCCCCCCACTTTTGGAGTTGGCTACTGTTTTGTCAAGATGACATAAGGTAGAACATTTAAGAAGGGGAAATACCTTAGTCATACTGGCCTGTGGCCAAACCTGTAGTACATTTTTTCATGGGTGATTAATGCCAGAGTGCCCAGCTGACTATGGGCGGTGCCAAACCTGGACTGTTGGTCCTGGATGGAATAATAGAGCAGGCTGAGCAAGCCATGGGAAACAGCCAGTAAGCAGCACTTCTCCGTGGCCTATGAATCAGTTCCTGCCTCTGTGTTACTGCCTTGAGTCCATCCCCTTTCTTCCCCAGATGATGGAACATAACCTACAAGTTAAAGTAAACCCTTTCCTCCACAAGCTGATTTTAGTCATGGATTTTATCACAGGATGGAGACCTTAGCTAAGACTCCCATCTTTCCACATTCTTCTAGCCTTAGAAATACACACTGTTCTACTCTCATAGGCTCATACATACTTACACTATCATATACTCACAATTATTCCCATTTTTCATGGAATTATATTCTCACAGTATTGCCTGCTCATACTCCTTCATACCTAAATGAACATACTATCTTGTTCGTGCCTGTAAATGTCTGATTTGGTGTACATGGGTTGAAGTGTAGGATTGTGGTTTCTGTGTATGTGCTTGAAAGTATAATAGAGTGGTGTGTGCCTTTAATCATTTGACACAGAATGACTACAGACATGTAACATTGCCATGTACACACACAATCACACAGTCATACATCATTGCACATACTTACATACTCTGTGCTAGTTAGTTTTTGTCAGCTTAATGCAAACCTAGATGTTAATGAGAAAAAGAAATCTCAATGGAGGAGATGTCTCTGTCAGTTTGGACTGAGGGCACATCTGTGAGGCATTTTCTTAGTTACTGTCAGGGAAGGAGGGACCAACCCACTGTGCACGGTGCTGTTCTAAGCACATGGGCCTGGTCCATATAAGAAAGGTATCTTACTTTTGTTTTACTGTATTATTATTATTTTAGATGCCTGTTTGTAGTGTTATGAGAGAAACACAGGGGATGGATTTGGGTGGATGAGAGGACACATGGGACTTCTCCCCATCAGGCTGTACAGAATGGCACTGATTCCATCCAGAGTTCTTGTCTCAGACTGAGTCTTTAAATCTCATCAGCACTGAAATCTCACAGAATTTCGGCCAAATTGCTGTGAGGCGGAGTTTCTGGCTGGACCCAAACAAAGTAAGTGTGAGCCACTGCTTGTGCTGCTTTCCTTGGCAAGGTCACTACTACGTTTACATTCACAGAATTTCTGAGGGGAACAAAAAACAGCAAAGGGCAGCAAAACCCCAAAACTCTGTGCTGTAAGAATTCTAATTTATTCTCATTTAGTTTTTAGAAGTTTATTGACATCATAAAATATAAAATGAGATATTCTCATCAGTGACCTATAAATTTTTTGAGGTGAGTCTGTGATATTATAATTTTCCTTATGAGGACTGATCTAAAAATACCTTGACTATAGACAGTACCTTCCTCATTTTCTAGGTTAGACCTACTGTTGGCATAAGTAACATTATGAATTCCTACCAGAGAGGCTACAGAAATCCACAAATTCCCCAGCGAGTTATTCCCATATTCTAGAAGAAATTGGAATCAGAAATAAATAAGGTAAATATGTTTATATTTTTTCAGAACATAAATATTAAAAATTTTTAGATTCTTTCTATCAATATAGCAAATCCACTATATATGCCTGCGTATGTGTTGTCTGTTTGTGTATAATTTTAAAGAAAACTTGGTTTTAGAAAAGATACAAGAGAATCCGGTTTGATCACATGCTCATTAAGTCCCAATCCAGCTGGCCTTGGTGAGCTCTCATTAGATCAGTCCCCTTGTATCAGTGGGTGAACGTACCCCTCGTGGTCCTGATTTCCTTTTTCATGTTCTTCCTCCTTCTGCTCCTCATTTGGACCTTGGGAGCTCAGTCCAGTGCTCCAATGTGGGTCTCCGTCTCTATCTCCATCCATCGTCGGATGAAGGTTCCCTCTGATCCTGCCTTCCTTGCTCACGTTCTCCCTCCATCTGCTTCTCATTTGGATCTAGGGAGTTAAGTCCAGTGTTCCAATGTGTGTCTCTGTCTCTATCTCTGTTCATGGCCAGATGAAGGCTTTATGGTGATATGCAAAATATTCATCAGTGTGGTTATGGGCCAAGGCCAGTTCAGGCACCCTCTCCTCTGCTGCCCAGGGAACAATCTGGGGACCTCTCCTTCGGCCTGGGAACCCCTCCAGAATCAAGTCTCTTGCAAACCCTAAAATGGCTCCCTTAGTTGAGATATATACCTTCCTGCTCCCATAACCATCCTTCCTCCCTCCCCCTATCCAATTCCCCCAAGCCATCCCCAATCCCCAATCCTCCACCTCTTTCAATGTGGCTGACATGGGGGCTGACTGGGAAGTCATTGACAATGGCACTGGGTCTTGTTTCTTCTGCATGTACTGGCTTTTTGGGATCCTAGTCTGATTGGATGCTCACCTTCCAGGACCTAAGGGGACGGGGGAGGAACTTGAACTTCCCACAGGGCAGGAAACCCTGACTGCTCTTAGGACTGGTGAGGGAGGAGGAGAGGGAATGGGGGGAATGGGAGGGTATTGGGAGGAGGGGAGGAAGTGGAAATTTTTATAAATAAATGAATAAATAAATAATAATAATAATAAATAAAAGACAAATATGAATAAAATAATCATAATACTCTTAAACAAAAAAAAAGAAAAGATACAAGAACTGAGATGTGTGGGCTTTAAGAGAGCCAGTTAGGTGGTAGGTGAGCTATACCCACTTGTCAGCATTTTATCTGTAGCATAAGAAATGATAAATTCTCAAAATCCGTTTCATTCTCACTAACAACAGCTTAAGGAACAAAGCCACGACTTCTTCCTTCAGAAATCCCTTCTGTGTTTGCTCCATCTGCATTCCTCATTCCAGGATATGAAAAGATAAGAGGAATTCTGTCTTGGCTGTCACCACTCTGATAAGGGCCTTGTGAGAGAGGTCTACATTTGGATATTTCCCAACCCTGTGACAGTCCACAGTCTCGCTGAAGATCTGGCATTGAATAGCTGATCCCCCTTGCAGGAAAGTAGTGATTGTAAATCCAAACTGTATGGAACAGGACCCTGAAATAAGCAGACCATGTACGCACTAGGAAGTCACACTAACTCATCACTCTGTGGAAACTGGTTTCTCAACACTTGTGAGGTATTCACAGACTTGTTATTGTCGAGCCTCAGGAATGAAGAAAACTCCAGAGATAGATGAAAACGAGAAGCTTCTCAGTGGTGATGGACTTGAGAATTAATGAAGTCAATAACTGATTAGAACCTCTCAAATCACACATGTTTCTGAATCATGTGTCTGGACATAAATAAGTTTAAACTCTTTCCTCATCCATCTCTACTCTGGAGAAAACCTGATCTCTTGAAACAGATTTATAGACATCATAAAGGACTAATTATAATAATAAAGGAGAAAATTCATATATTAGCTAAGAAAATAAAGACATTGCCACGGGCATACATATAAGACAATGAAAGCCAGAAGGTCATGGTCAAGCATTATGCAAATATTAAGAGACCATGAATGCCAGCCAATACTAATATACCCAGCAAAACTTACAGTCACCATAAAAGGAAAAAACAAGATATTTCACAACAAAACTAGATTTCACCAATATCTAGCCACAAACCCAGCCCTACACAAAGTAATAGAAGGAAAACTCCAACCGAAGGAAGTTGGCTACACCAACAAAAACATAGACAATTGCTAGTCTCATAACAAAAAATCCCAAAGAAGGGAAAAACACACAAATTAACATCACCAAAAATTAAAACTAAATTAACAGGATATAGCAATCACTGGTCATTAATATTCCTTAATATAAATGGGCTCAACTCAACTATAAAAAGGCACAAGGTAACAGATTGGATAAGAAAAGAGAATCCATCCTTCTTCTGCATACAAGAAGCACACCTCAAAGACAGACATCATATCAGAGTAAAGGATTGGGGAAAAAATATACCAATCAAATGGACCTAAGAAACAAGCGGGTGTAGTTATCCTAACATCTAACAAAATAGACGTCAAGCTAAAATCAGTTAAAAGAGACAAAGAAGGTCATTTCATATTAGTCACAGGAAAAATCCATCAAGAGGAAATCTCAATACTGAACATATATGCCCCCAAATAAAAGGGCACCCTCAAATGGAAAAGAAACACTTCTAAAGCTTAAATCATGCATTAAACCCCACACACTATAGTGGGATACTTGAACACTCCCCTCTCACCACTGGACAGGTCAGTCAGATCAAAAATGAACAGAGAAATAGGGGAACTAACAGATGTTATGATACATCAATAGAATATTCCATCCAAACAGAAAGCAATATACCTTATTCTCAGTGCCTCATGGAACCTACTCAAAAATTGACTACCTATTTGGTAATGAAACAAACCTCAACAAATACAAAAAAAAATGGAATAACACAATGTAGCTTATCATATCATCATGGTTTCAAATTAGAAGTCAACAGCCTACAAACCACAATCCCAGAGAACTTAGACAGCAATGAGGACCCTGAGAGAGACATACATGGATATATTTACATGAGAAGTAGGAAAAGACAAGATCTCTTGAGTAAATTGGGAGTAAATAGGGACCTTGGGTGTGGGTAGGAGGGGAAGAGAGAGGTAGGGAGGGGAGCAGAGAAAAATGTAGAGCTCATTAAAAGTCAATAAAAAAACTAGTGGGAGAAGTGAGACCATTAACTAAGTGTCAAGACCATGATGGGCATTCCCACTGAAACAGTTTTCCTGAGCTAATGGGAGCTCACCAACTCTGGCTGGACAGGGAATGAACCAGCATAGAATCAAACTAGGCCCTCAGAATGTGGGTGACAGTCATATGACTGGGACAGCCTGGTGGGTCACTGACAGTGACACCAGGATTTAGCCCTACTGCTTGCACTGGCTTTTTGGAACCTATTCTCTTTGGACGGATACCTTGCTGAGCCTAGATATAGTAGGAAGAATGTTGGTCCTTCCTCAAAATAATGTGCCTCACTCTATCTGAGTAGATAGGGGTAAAGTGGTGAGGGAGAAAGAGGGTATGGGAGGAAGGGGGTGTGGGAACTGGTTTTGGTATGTAAAATGAAAAAGACAGCTTTTTGTTGTTTACTAAATAAAATAAAAAGTATATAATATCTTCTTAATTAACTATTTCCTTGATTGCAATGTTGTGTCCTTCTTTATCTACCTTGATTTGTCCTAGTTTGAAATAAATTCTGTCAGCTATGAGGATAGCAATGCCTGACTGCTTCCAGGTCCTATTTACTTGGAATATTTTTTCATTCTTTCAGTTTCATAAGATGCCCATCCTTTAGATCTGTGGTTTCTTGTAGACAACAGAATGATATATTTTGTTTCTTAGTCCAATCAACTAATCTATATCTTTTGATTGGGAATTCTAGGCCCCTAATATTTAAAGCTATTGTTGAAAAGTGTGTACTGATTTCAGGCATTTTGTTGTTGTTTGTGTGCCTAGACAGTGTTTCAGGAATTATAGCTTCGTTTTCTTTCCACAGTCTCTTGGCTATATTTATTCCTCTCTTCATTCCGAATTATTACTTCAACAATCTCTGCTGGGCTGACTTGTTGCATACAAATTCATGTAACATTCTGAATCATAGAAGTGTCTTCTGTTGTACTCAACCATGGTAGGTAGTTTTGCTGAGTATAGTAGTCTAGGTTGGCATTGTGTTTTAGAGTTTGAAGTTCACTGCTTCAGGTTCATCTGGCTTCCAAAGTTTTATTTGAAAAATCAGTTGTTTTTCTGATGTGGTTTTTCTTGTGGTTTGTGTATTTTCTCCTGCAGTTTTCAATACTCTTTTTTAAGCTGTGTATATTTAGTCTTATAAATATGATACAGCTCTGGGAGGTTTTTTTTCTTCTTGTCTATATGGTATTCTGTATATCAGTGTGTCTTTCCTTAATTTGGGGGAAGCTTTCTTCCATGATTTTTTGTTGTTGTTGAAGATCTGGTCTATGCCATTGACCTGGACCCCTCTCTCATCTATGCTTATAATTCAAGTATTTCATGTTTTCATAGTGTCCAAAAATTTCCTGTATACTCCTTTCTAGTATTTGAATTTTTTTCTTATTTTCTTGTGTGGCTTACTTCCTCTACCTTGTAACATAATATTCTATTAACTACATGTAAGGTGTTTCTTGGAGTTCTGTTACTGGGATATTGAGTTTTCAATTCCGACTTCATTTCAGCTTTAGCTCTCTTCACTGTTTGGTTTTCAAATCCTGGATTGCCTTTTCTTTTTCATTCGGCCTTGTATTTGTGTTTTCTTGGACATCATTTGATTTTTTATTCTCTTAAAGTTAATTTTCTTTATTTGTGTCTTTTTAAAATTAATTGATTAATTTGATTTAGTGTAAGAGAGTACTTTTAAAGATTGTTGTCCTGGGGTTTTAACTAAGTAATTTTCACTGGAGAATATTTCTTGAGGACTGGAGGATTTGGGGGCAGAGACATCCAGTTTTGACCTTTCATATTGTTTGTGTTTTTGTGAAGAGATTGACTTATGTGTACTTTTTGTTGTTTGTCTGATGTGGACACAGCAATCTGGGGCAGTAGCAGGGCTCCTCAGACTGTCCTGAGGTGTGGGTATGGTACTCTGGTTCTTTCTGAAGATTATAGTGAGAGCAGGATTATGACCGTGAACTCAACAAGCTGGGCTAAACTTCAGGCCAGGGTCAACATAGAGGCAGGGTATGACATGGGGCATGACATGAAAAGATCTGTAGGACAGCAGTGGAAATACATATTTCATTTCTAACAGATTTTAAACCATCTTTCTAATATCATGGGCAGGGTATTAATTGTAATTACAAAGGCATAAATTTTATTTATGGTCAGAATCAATTAAGTTCATGGTATTTAGTCAGTTGATGAAAATTAGCTAGAGGTCAATTTAGTTTAGAATCTGCACTCAGTGATACAAAATCCAATTAAACTGCCTGTGCATTGTTTTTATATTTGTGTAATTAATTTTCATTAATTTTGGACCCTAGTATACATTCATAGTATTTGGTTATTTTATCTGTATGTGTATGGTTCTATTTTTCTTTATATATACCATTTAGGGAGACAGATAAGAGAGAAAAGAGGCCACCACAAAGAGTTTGTACATAATTTAATATGAATTAATAATAACATATATATATAAACACAACAATTCATTTGGATTTTATATGTACATACATATGAACATATTTTTGAAATAGTTCTATTATTCTTATTTTGAACCTTTATTGTTCCTATAAGGTTATTGAGAATAATTTTTGTACCTGTCTTGTACATGTTTGAACTTACAGTTATTGCTGCTGGCAGTGGTGCTGACACACTTGTCCCTGTCTGTTGTCTTTTCAGTTTGTGAAAACAGTATGATATATTGTTAGTTTTCTGGTTTCTGTCAGTTCCCTTCTCATTTTAAGGATATTATGAAGATGCAAGTTCACAATTAGAATTTTTGTATGATGCATTAGCAGTCGCTCACATTATCACTTCACATCCTGTAAGGGCTGAGGGCCTTGTTTCTTCTCATAACACAGGACTGACAGAGTTCAAGTGTGTTTTGCTATATTTGAGTGTGACCAGTGCTGCTTGCCTTGTGGTTGAACTTGGTTTTCCAAGCATGTTGGAAATCATAAGCCTGATTTAATTCATGTGCTCAGAACACTTTTCTACGCATGCTTAATTTGTCCAACAGCACTTTGTCCTCTATGGAGGCTCCCAAGGCACAGATTGGTGCAGAGGCTCCCAGGAACGTCCCAAAGCCATGGAGATCACTGGGTGTCTGACACAGCATCATCCTTTTGTCAGAGACAGACTCTTTAGCTGTTATTTGCCTCTGTGGATGCGACTGAGATTATGCAGAGTTACTCAGACAGATGTGACTGGGAAAATGAGTTCCCATAGGGAAGAGGTGACAGCCCAGCCGGTCCTTCTATGTTATGTTTTACTAACTAGGTAAGTTGAGTTTTCCCATTGGTAGCTCCATCTTCTACATTCCCAGGCGAGGGCTGTCCTGGTGAAGAGCGGGACTTGACTAGCAGTGCAGTGGGAGAAGAGAGGATGGTGCACCCTCCATATAACCCTATCCGGGGCCTCCCTTCACTTCATTCACAGAAAATTCTTAGGCTACCTAGTGATTATTTCTCTACTTCATTTGCAGTAAGTGCTTAATTTAAGGCTGAAGACCTGGGGAGAGGCTGGGAGCAGTAGGATGGTTTCTCCTGAAACAACAGAGCTGTGTCTGTCCAGGACATGGTCTGTGTGCTCACTGAATCCTAAGTAAGTGCGATCTACAAATAGAACAATTTCACAAAAGGTGAAAACCATACATTTGTAGTTTTGATAAGGGTTTTTTAATAACTTTCTTGAAGAATTAGATTGGATTTATATTTTGACTTTTTGAAGATACCTTCATGGTTTGTTGTAATACAATTAATAAAAATCCAGAGACAGATATTGGAGTTCAATCTGAAAGTCAGCAAAGCAAAACTGTCAGCCACCGGCTGTTACCTCTACCTCAGTCCAAAATTAGGATTACTGTTTTGGACTGAGGTTGGGATAAGAGTCAGTGGTTGGCTGGATTGCTTTCCTGACCTTCATGTGAACCCCAGTATCTATTTCTGGGTTTTTATTTTTCGTGCTAGTTTGTCTTTTTGTATGTAGGTATTTGCAATTCTTCTAGTAGAATACACCACATCTGAAAGAATTCAGTGTACTATAGTCATATTTTGAAAGTAAGAAGATCCTTAAAATCTTTTTAATAAAAATTTCATGTGTACATTCATTTATTGTATTATGTAATCCTTTCATATTTTAAGGCTATTTTATTGCATCATTGTAAAAGTAAGAAGTTCTTTTGCTGTCCAATAATTAGAGGTTGACCTGTGGTCATAGAAATCTTTTTATTTTACTACATAATGATTATCAAGGTAACTTTTGATGACCATTAAATTCTATCTAAATAAGATAATTTGATATTAAACAACTTTGTGAAGTTTAAATATTTTTAAGAAACTCTGGGTATTTTATACACCAAATGAAACTTACAATACTGATCAGAATATTAGTTTGGGCAAGGATTAAACAAATGTGGTAAATTTAATTTCAGCCTTTAGACAAGATTTCATACATTAGAGAAAACATACTATAGAAATATCTAGAACTTGATTTTTTCACCCCAAATATCGATCTAGGTCCATTTAATAAACATGTACACTGAATCATTAGTTAAGTTCCAGTTTAGTTTCTGAGTTATAATGAGATTATTGACAATTGCTGATCTTAGTAGTAGTTTTCTAACATCTATGTGTCTTTAAAATGGAAGGCAGAGAATTTGGTCTCATTTTGTAAAAGTGGAAAAAATGCTGTCACAGGATTGTCGATTTGATCAAGAATTTGATGATAATGATGCTCATTTAAGTTTTAAATGTTGCAGATTGTTATTTGCCTTAAATTGTTAACGTGGGAAGTCTGTATTTTGTGCACTTAGAAGGATAATGCATGAAGTCAGGCTGCCCTTTGCAGAGATCCTGCAATGTGAAGACTTTAGTGCTCCTTTCCCTCAAGTCAAGCATCTGACACAGGCCCTGGAGTCTCCTGTTGTCTCCATGGGGATGGACAGGATGTGTGTTTTGGTTCGGGAGACCACAGTGTCATGCCCTATTGGTTTCCTGGGGTGCTGAGATTGTAAGGCTTTGAGAGAGTTGATGTAGGTGGGCCTTCTGTCTATGTGTTATTTTCATTGGTTAATAAAGAGACTGCCTTGGCCCTTTGATAGGACAGAAAATTAGGTAGGCGGGGTAAACAGAACAGAATGCTGGGAGGAGGGCAATGAGGCAGATGCCATGGAGCCAGCCACCAGGTCAGACATGCTGAATCTTCCCCGGTAAGCCACTACCTCATGGTGCTACACAGGTTACTAGAAATGGGTTAATCAAGATGTGAGAGTTAGCCAGTAACTAACTCTCTAGAGATAATGGTCCAGGCAGTGTTTAAATGAATACAGTTTGTGTGTTGTTATTTCCGGGGCTAAGCTAGCTGGGCAGGAGCTGGGCCAGATGAAAAGCAGGCCTGCCTGCAGCTCCTCACTACAGAGAGTGCTTTTTAGAGAGACTCCTACTTCACAACATGGCTGCATTCAGGGTCCTGTGCCACGTTTCTGTGTTTTGTCTCTACACTGGTGCTTCTGCCACCTACTTGTTTTCTCAGAACTAGAGTTGAGAGTGGTCAGTCACAAACACTGTTTTCAGCAGCTCTGTGCTTGTAGACTTGCCTACAGGCTAATTCTATGGAGGCATTTTCTCGATTAAGATTTCTTTTTCCCAGATGAGGACGACATAAAAACTTGCTGGTATAGATAGTTTTCTGGTCTATTTAATAGTGATACTTCTCATTTTATCCATATGAAGTGTGTGTGTGTGTGTGCCTATATACATACATACATACATACATACATACACCTTATGTTTAAATTAAATTTACAGAAATTTTTATGGGAAATCCAGAATTAGGAAGGTGCACTTGATCTGCCTTACCCATCTCCTGAGAGTCATGGAGTTTCACCCTGAGCTCAGCAATCTATGCTTGTTTCTTTTTGCAGTGAATGCTAATTGGTGTATATATATTTTGATTTCCCTAGTACCTTAAAGGGACTCATTTTTTTCTATATTTCCAACCTATAGGTGACTTCTCTGAAATTGTCTCTAACCTATTGTTTACAGGTCATGGCCATATTACTATAAATCCAAGATGCTTCAATGTTGAGAGCAGAACACAAAGTGAACTTTTAAAATTCAGATAATCAACACACAATACATGCATATTGTTTCCAAATATCAGTTATTAGATCCTGCAGGTGTAGATAAATTTCCAAGAGGAACCATAAAATGAGTATATGGTAGCTGCCGCCTCTGCCCACTGGTAACCATGGTCTTTTCTTGTCCAAGTTTAGCAGACAGGACAGTGAAAACCTTAGGATGTCATCTGAGGACCCAGCAGTTCAAGTCTTTTCAGCATTTACAGAAAGCTGCATGACTGAAAGAGGTGAGTGAAAATCTTGAAATGACAAAGAAACATTATATTTATTCTTTATATACTTATAATTATTTTATCTCAGTTTAGTGGAGGCTTGTAATATTATCTAAATGTGCCTGTGTATAATAATATATAATCAGTTTTCCAATTTTTATTCTAAAGTTTAATTAGGATAATTTGAGAAAATAATTTGCCTTGAATTCTAACAATGTAGCACAATACTATGCCTGCCATTTTTCTCTCAGTGACATTGTCCAAGGACTTAGACATTTAAAATATACTGCTGAACCATGAGGGGCATCATCTCTATTTGTTGAGGCCTGAGGTGTTTCAAAGGCAATAAAAGGAATTGCTGTATTAGGTAGAGCCTCATAAAAGGCTTCTAGGAAATGGCTTTGATGTGTACTCATGACAGTCATAAATTGTACATATGACCACGATTTTTGGATCCCAGCATAACACTTGATACCCTGAATCTGACAGAGAGAAATTAGGTAATACAGTTATTCTTTTGATGATGCAGTTGTCTTTGAGTCATGTCTACTCCTGCAAGGAATCCCTTACCTATATGTCTGTAAGTAAACACAATGAAATTCATTGGTTCACCATGTTGGATTTTCGAGTAATCAACCACTTATGCTTGTATTTAAGGTCAAATCTACAAAATGAAAATGTTGTGTGACATTATTGCTAAGGAGACATGAAAAATTTTCTAATCACTCAAGACAGTGAACCAATGACAGAAACCACCAAAGCATGGGTGTCAACTCACAAAACTGTGAATCTGGAGATCACTGCATGCCCTGCTTACAGCTCATGGGTAGAAAAGTGACCTTTCCAGGCTGCTCAGGGAGCCTTACCCTCTTTAAGGAAGGTCACCTTTTCTGAGTGTGTGTCTCAGTAGTCCTTACTGCTTCTATATGCTTGGGGAGGGAAGGGCCTGAGAAGTTTGGCCAGTTTTTGAAAGTTCCTGAGGCTGTTACGAGTTGTTTGCTTCCTGAGATTGAGGGGTTTTTTGCAGGAAGGAATGCATCAACTCCCTATAGAACATCCTGTTGTTTCTCCTCTCTGTAAAAATCCTGTCTTAAAATATCCAGTTGTTTCATTAAGTGTTTTAAGGAGCTTCCCTCCAAGGTGGAATATTTTAATCTCTGAGGAAACTGCTATAGAACAGAAAGTCACACCCGACACCATTTTAGGCTGGACAGTTCATGGGCTCTACTGCTGTTCTTCTGATAAATGCTATTTTGCTAGTGTTAAATAGATTCCTGCTGACTACTTATTATCCGCATGGGTTAATGCATCTCTCAACTCTTCTAGACGCAGTAGATGGTGATTAAAACAGAGTCTCACACAAGAGTCTTGAGATTGAGGGAATAAGGAATTCTCATCCCTAAAAGGTACATTTGTATCACACACTCCTCTCCATTCACTCAGGGGTCACTATGGGAGAGGGCTCAGAAAGAGTACAAGAGCCAAGCTATTGGAGGATTAGAAGAAAACAGCACCTTCTGCACACAGCCAGATGGCCACAGAGTTTAAACTCACAGTTATGACAACAGACACAACACCTGTACAAATTTAAACCAACCAAATCCCAGAATGCAGAGGGGAGGTGGGGAGGAAGGACCATCCCTAGCAGAGGGGTTACAGGCAATTGATAGCTGTGGAGGGAGGAAGGGTCAGTTTTCTTAGGAGTGTAGTCACCTATAAGTCACCATGTTCCAGTGGAAGCTGAACGTCCAAGAGTATATGGGCAACACAAAATGAGGTTGATGTGGAAGCTGCAGAGATGGCTCAGAAGTTAAGAGCACTGACTGTTCTTCCAGAGAACATGGGTTCAAATCCTAGCACCTGCAAAGAGAATCACAGCCACCTGTAACTCGAGTTACAGAGGATCCAATGTCCTCTTCTGGATTCTGTGGGCACCAGGCACACAAGTGGTACACAGAAATAAATGCAGACAAAGCATTCAATCTATAAATAAAAGAAAAATTCAAATAGGACTACATGGATTTAAAAGGGGATACAAAGTTGGGCACATAGGGAAGATGCGTTAATCAAGGATACTTGTAGGGGAAGAATATGATAAAACATATTGTACAACATTTTCAAAAACTGAGTATTATCTTAAAGAAAATTTTAATGATGGCATTGGCTATTTCCTTCCTTCTTTTCTCAACCCACATCTCTTTCTTTACATACAGAATGCTCCCCTCTGTCATGAAGATAAATGAGATATACACTCATGTCATCATTAAGAATATTTGTTATTTCCAAATTGGCATTGGAATCTCAGCCAACACCTTCCTTCTTTTGTTTCATGTCTTCATGGTCCTTCAAGACTGCAGAGCTAAGCCCACAGAGCTGATCAACTGTCACTTGGCCCTTGTTCATATTGTGATGCTGCTCATTGCATTAGATTTTTTGTCTCCAGACATGTTTGAGTCTCTGAATTTACAGAATGATTTCACATGCAAGGCATTGTTTTACCTGAGCAGGGTGATGAGGGGCCTCTCCATCTGTATCACCTGCTTCCTCAGTGTGCTACAGGCCACCATCATCAGCCCAAGCACTGACTGGGTGGTTAAAACCAAACACACACTTACAAATTACATCAAGTATATTTTCTTGTTTTTCTGGTTCCTTAATTTGTCTTTCAGTAGTAATGTCATCTTGTTCACTGTTGCTCATTCTAACACAAGCCAGACAAATCTACTTGTGATCAGTGAATACTGCTCGATATCTTCAACTACTCCCATGAAGAGGGGACTGTTTTTCATTTTGACATTTTCCAGGGATGTCTTTTTTGTGGGGCTCATGATGTTCTCTAGTGCATACATGGTGTTTCTGCTGTTCTGGCATCATAGGCGATCACTGCATCTCCACAGAAGCAGCCTCTCTGTAAAACACTCCCCAGAGCAAAGAGCTACCTGGACCATCCTGGCTCTGGTGAGTGTCTTTGTGGTCACATACTGGATGAACCTCATCATTTCATTCTGCTCAAGATTGCTCTGGAGCTATGACCCAGTCCTTCTGAGTCTTCAGAAACTTGTACTCAATGCCTATGCTAGCCTGTGTCCAATGATCCAAATGACTTTCCAGAAGAGAATACACGATATAGTGAGATTCATGTACTGGAAATGCAGTCACTTAATAACAAGATGATGATGAAATTTTTTCCCTTGAATATAGATTATGTAACAATCGGTTAACTAATCAAGAAACACAACATTCTTTTTTCTGGTTTAATTAAATATATGGAAGTCATTTCAATAAACATAAGTTTTAAGATGATACCATCAACTACTACATATTTTTTGGTTCAATGCTCACTATAATTGAATTTTCTTTTTTTTCTTTTAATTTTTTTATTCATCTCACATATCAATCACAATTCTCTTTCCCACTCCCCTCACTTCCACCCATCCCCCCCATCAACCCCTCAGAAAGAATAAGGCCTCCCATGGGAAGTCAACAATAACCGGCACATCAAGTTGAGGCAAGACCAAGACCCTCACCCCTGCATCAAGTCTGAGTAAGGCATCTCAACACAGGGAATTATTTCCATATAGGCAGCTTATTCACCAAGGGAAGAATCTGATTCCCTGCTAAGGGCCGCTCAAACAGACCAAGCTACAAACTGTTGCCCAGAGATAGAGGACCTAGTTTATTTTCATGCAGGCTCCCAGCTATCAATCTGGAGTCTGTGAGCTCTCATGAGCTCAGGTCAGCTGTCTCTGATCCCCATCATGATCTTGACCTCACCTTGCTCATATAATCCCTCCTCCCTTTTCTTCAACTGGACTGCCAATGCTTGGCTGTGGATGTCTGCATCTGCTTCCATCAGTTACTGAATATAAGTTCTATTGTGATAGCTAGGGTATTTACTCATCTGATTAGAGGAACAGTTCAGGCACCCTCTCCACTATTGCTAGGAGACTTAGCTGGGATCATCCTTGCGGTTTTCTAGGTATTTCCCTAGCACTATGTTTCTTCATAACCCAATAATGGCTCACTCTATCAAGATATCTTTCACTGTTCTCCCACTCCATCTCTCCCCCAATTCAGCTACTCTGTTACCTCGTGTTCTCATCTCCCATTCCCTCCCGTCTACCATCCCACTTCCAGTTTATCCAGGAGATCTCATCTATTTCCCCTTCCTAGCACAACCCGTGCATCTCTCTTAGGGTCCTCCTCAGTACCTAGCTTCTCTGGAGCTGTGGATTCTGATCTGTTTATCCTTTGCTTTACATCTAATAGTGTCCACTTATGAGTGAGTAACTACCATATTTGTCTTTCTGAGTCATGGTTACTTCACTTAGGACGTTTTTTTTTAGTTCTTTCCATTTGCCTAAAAATTTCAAGATTTTTTTTTACAGCTGAGTAATACTCCATTGTGTTAAATATACCTCATTTTCTTTATCCATTTTGTTGAGAGGCATCTAGACTGTTTCTAGGTTCTGGCTATTAAAAATTATATTGCTATGAACATAGTTGAGCAAGTGTCCATGTAATATGGTTAATCTTCCTTTGGGTATATGCCCAAGAGTGGAAATGCTGGGTCTTGAGGTAGATTGATTCTCAATTTTCTGAGAAACCGCCATGCTGATATTCAAATTGACTATACAAGTTTGCACTCTCACCAACAGTGGAGGAGTGTTCCCCTTACTCCACACCCTCTCAAACATAAACTTTCATTAGTGTTTTTGATCTTAGCCAATTTGACAGGTGTGAGATAGTATCTCAGAGTAGGTTTGATTTGCATGTCCCTGATGACTAAGGAGGTTGAGCAATTTCTTAAAAGTCTTTTGGCCATTTGAGGTTCTTTTTGTTGAGAATTCTGTTTAGATCCAATTTTTCAATTGGATTATTTTGTATTTTGAGGTCTAGTTTGTTGAGTTCTTTACATATTTTGAAGATCATCCTTCTGTTGAATGTGGGGTTGGAGAATATTTTTCCACATTCTGTAGGCTGCTGTTTTGTCTTGTTATCATGTCCTTGCCTTACTGAAGATTTTCAGTTTCAGGAGGTCCTATTTGTTGCTCTAAATGTCTGTGCTACTAGTGTTGTATCAGAAAGCAATCTTCTTTACCAATGAAATCAAGGCTACTTCCCACTTTCTGTTCTATCAGCCTTGGTGTAACTGAATTTATGCTGATGTCTTTGATTCATTTGCACTTGAGTTTTGTACATGGTGATAAAAATGGATCTATTTGCATTCTTCTACATGTTGATTTCCAGTTATTCAAGTACCATTTGTTGAAGATGCTTCCTTTTTTCCATTGTATAATTTTAGCTTCTTCGCCAAAAATCAGGTGTCCATAGGCATGTGAATTGATGTCAGGGTCTTTAATTTGATTCTATTGATCCGCATGTCTAGTTTTCTGCCAATACCAAGCTTTTTTATATTATAACTCTGTAGTAAAGCCTGAAGTCAGAGATAGTGATGCCTACAGAACTTTCTGTATTGTATAATATTGTTTTAGCTATCCTGGGTTTTTGTTTTTCCAAATGAAGTTAAGTATTGTTCTTTTGAGGTCTGTGAAGAATTGTGTTTTAATTTTGATGGGGATTCAACCAAATCTGTAGATTGCTTTTGGTAAGATTGTCATTTTTACTATAATGATCCTACCTATTTAAGAACATGGGAGATCTGTCCATTGTCTGATATCCTCTTCAATTTCTTCAAAGACTTAATGTTCTTGTCATACAGGTTTTCACTTGTTTGGTTAAAGTTACACCTAGATTTTTTTTTCAAAGTTTATTAAATTATAAAAGTTTCCATTTCCGCCCCTCCTCCCAACACCCTTCCACTTCCACTTCCCCCACTCCCTGTCCTCCTCCCTCTCCATCCCTAAGAGTAGTCAGGGTTTCCTACCCTGTGGGAAGTTCAAGTTCCTCCCCCCTCCCTCCAGGTCAAGGAAGGTGAGTATCCAAACAGACTGGATCCCAAAAATCCAGTATATGCAGAGGAAACAAGTCCCAGTGTCATTGTCAATGGCTTTTCAGAAAGACTCTGGGCCAGCCACATCCAGAGAATCCGGTCACATTCAGAGAATCTGGTTAGATCACGTGCTCGTTCAGTTCCAGTCCAGCTGGCCTTGGAGAACTCTCATTATATCAGTCCCCTTGTATCAGTGGGTGATGGCACCCATCGCAGTCCTGATATCTTTTTTCATTTTCTTCATCCTTCTGCTCCTCATTTGGACCGTGGAGAGCTCAGTCCGGTGCTCCAATATGGGTCTCCGTCTGTATCGTCATCCAACGTCGGATGAAGGTTTCCTCTGATCTTGCCTTCTTTGTTCACGTTCTCCTTCCTTCTGTCTCTCGTTTGGACCTAGAGAACTAGGGCCAGTGTTCCTACGTGGGTCTCTGCCTCCATCTCCCTCCATCGCCAGATGAGGGTTCTATGGTGATATGCAAAATGTTCATCAGTGTGGTTGTGGGCCAAGGCCGGTTCAGGCACTTGTTCAGGACTCCTCTGTCCGGAGAACAATCTGGGGATCTCTCCTTGGACCTGGGAACCCCTTTATACTCAAGTCTCTTGTAAACCCTAAAATGACTCCCTTAGTTGAGGTATATACTTCCCTGATCCCATATCTATCCATTCTCCCTCCCCCCATCCCAGTCCCCCGATCTTTCCCCATTCCTCCCCTACTCCCTTCTCTCTAACCCTCTCCCCTTCCAACACCCCCCCACCCCCACATGCACCCAAGGTTACCTGGCACTCTTCTCTATTTCCAATCTCCAGGAGGATAGCTACATGATTTTCATCAGGTTCACCTTCTTATTTAGCTTCTCTAGGATCACGAATAATAGGCTCAAAGACCTTTAATTATGGTTAGAATCCACTTATGAGTGAATACATACCATATTCCTCTTTTTGGGTCTGGGTTACCTCACTCAGTAAAGCATTTTCTATTTCCATCCATTTGCATGCAAAATTCAAGATGTCATTGTTTTTACCGCTGAGTAAAACTCTAATGTGTATATGTTCCACACCTTTTTTAACCATTCTTCTATTGAGGGGCACCTAGGTTGTTTCCAGGTTCTGGCTATTACAAATAGTGCTGCTATGAAGATAGTTGAACAAATGCTCTTGTAGTATGTTAGGGAATCTCTAGGGTATATTCCCAAGAGTGGAATTGCTGGGTCCTGAGGGAGGTTGACTCCCAGTTTCCTGAAAAACCGCCACACTGATTTCCACAGTGACTGCACAAGTTTGCATTCCCACCAACAATGGATGAGTGTTCCCCTCATTCCACATCCTCTCCAGCATAGGCTATCATTGGTGTTTTTGAGTTTGGCTATTCTGACAGGTATAATATGATATGTCAAAGTTGTTTTGATTTGCATTTCCCTGATCGCTAAGGAGGTTGAGCATGACCTTAAGTGCTTTTTAGCCATTCGAATTTCATCTGTTGGGAATTCTCTGTTCAGTTAAGTACCCCATTTTTTAATTGGGTTAATTAGAGTTTTAGTGTCTAGTTTCTTGAGTTCTTTGTATATTTTGGAAATCAGACCTTTGTCTGATGAGGGGTTGGTGAAGATCTTCTCCCAGTCAGAAGGTAGAGTTTTTGTCTTACTGACAGTGTCCTTTGCTTTACAGAAGCTTCTCAGTTTCAGTAGGTCCCATTTATTTATTGTTTCTCTTATTGTCTGCGCTCCTGGGGTTCTGCTTAGGAAGTGGTCTCCTGTGCCTATGTCTTGTAGACTACTTCCTACTTTCTCTTCTATCAGGTTCAAAGTGGACGGATTAATGTTGATGTCTTTAATCCATTTGGACCTGAGTTTTGTGCATGGTGATAGATATGGATCTATTTTCATTCTTCTACAGGTTGACATCCAGTTATGCCAGTACCATTTGTTAAAGATGCTATCCTTCTTCCATTGTATAGCTTTAGCTCCCTTGTCAAAAATCAGGTGTTCATACGTTTGTGGGTTAATACCCGGGTCTTCTATTCGATTCCATAGGTCGACTTCTCTGTTGTTATGTCAATACCAAGCTGTTTTCAATACTATTGTTCTGTAATAGAGTTTGAAGTCAGGGATGGTAATGCCTCCAGAAGTTCCTTTATTGTATAAGATTGTTTTGGCTATCCTTGGTTTTTTGTTTTGCCATATAAACTTGATTATTGTTCTCTCCAGTTTTGTGAAGAAGTTTGATGGGATTTTGATGGGAATTGCATTGAATCTATAGATTGCTTTTGGTAGAATTGCCATTTTTACTATGTTGATTATCCCAATCCAAGAGCAGGGGAGGTCTTTCCATTTTCTGGTATCCTCCTCAATTTCTTTCTTCAAGGACTTAAAGTTCTTATCAAAAAGGTCTTTCACTTCCTTGGTTAGAGTTACCCCAAGATACTTTATGAAATTTGTGGCTATCATGAAAGGTGATGTTTCTCTGATTTCCCTCTCTGCTTCTTTATCCTTTGTGTATAGGAGGGCTACCGATTTTTTGGAGTTGATCTTGTATCCTGCCACGTTACTAAAGGTGTTTATCAGCTGTAGGAGTTCTTTGGTAGAGTTTTTCAGGTCGCTTATGTACACTATCATATCGTCTGCAAATAACGAAAGTTTAACTTCATCCTTTCCAATCTGTATCCTCTTGATCCCCTTATGTTGTCTTATTGCTATTGCTAGAACTTCAAGCACTATATTGAAGAGGTATGGTGAGAGTGGACAGCCTTGTCGTGTTCCTGATTTTAGTGGAAAGGCTTTGAGTTTCTCTCCATTCAATTTGATGTTAGCTGACGGCTTGCTGTATATTGCTTTTATTATATTTAGGTATGATCATTGTATCCCCAGTCTCTCCAACACCTTTATCATAAATGGGTGTTGAATTTTGTCAAATGCTTTTTCAGCATCCAATGAAATGATCATATGGTTTTTTTTCTTTCAATTTATTTTTATGATGGATTACATTGATAGATTTGCGTATGTTGAACCAGCCATGCATCCTGGGAAGAAGCCCACTTGATCATAATGGATAATTTTTCTAATGTATTCTTGGATTCAGTTTGCCAGTATTTTATTGAGTATTTTTGCGTCAATGTTCATGAGTGAGATTGGTCTGTAATTCTCTTTATGGTCGTGTCTTTGTGTGGTTTTGGTATCAGGGTAACTGTAGCCTCATAAAAAGAGTTTGGCCATGATTCTTCTGTTTCTATATTGTGAAATACATTAAGGAGTATAGGTATTAGCTCTTCCTGGAAGTTCTGGTAGAATTCTGCATTGAAACCATCTGGTCCTGGGCTTTTTTGGGTAGGGAGATTTTTAATAACAGCTTCTAATTCTTCATGACTGACAGGTCTGTTTAGATTGTTCACCTGGCCTTGGTTCAACTTTGGTATATGGTATTTATCTAAAAAAATGTCCATTTCTTTTACATTTTCCAACTTTGTGGCATATAAATTTTCGTAGTGAGATCTAATGATTCTCTGAATTTCCTCTGTGTCTGTGGTTATGTCCACCTTTTCATTTCTGATCTTATTAATTTGCATGTTCTCTCTCTGCCATTTGATTAATTTGGATAGGGGTTTATCGATCTTGTTGATTTTCTCCAAGAACCAGCTTTTTGATTCATTGATTCTTTGGATTGTTTGCTGTGTTTCTATTTTGTTGATTTCAGCCCTCAGTTTGATTATTTCTAGTCTTCTACTCCTCCTGGGTGAATCAGCTTCTTTTTTTTCTAGAGCTTTCAAGTGTGCTGTTACGTCTCCAATGTGTGCTTTCTCAGTTTTCTTTAATTGGGCACTTAGTGCTATGAACTTTCATCTTAGCACTGCTTTCATAGTGTCCCATAGGTTTGAGTATGTTGTGTCTTTGTTTTCATTAAATTCAAGGAAGACTTTAATTTCTTTCTTTATTTCTTCCTTGACCCAGGGGTGATTCAGTAGTTGACTGTTCAACTACCATGAGTTTGTTGGCTTCCTGGGGGTAGCGCTGTTGTTGAATTCTAACTTTAATCCATGGTGGTCTGACAAGACACAGGTGGTTACTAATATTTTTTTTTGTTTCTGTGGAAGTTTGCTTTGTTACCCAGTATGTGGTCAATTTTCAAGAAGGTTCCATGAGCTGCAGAGAAGAAGGTATATTCTTTCCTATTTGGGTGGAACGTTCTATAGATGTCTGTTAAGTCCATTTGATTCAATACCTCCAATAATTCTCTTATTTCTCTGTTAGGTTTCTGTCTGATTGACCTGTCCATAGGTGAGAGAGGAGAGTTGAAGTCTCCTACTATTTGTGTGTGTGGTTTAATGACTGCCTTGAGTTCTAGAAGTGTTTCTTTTAAATAAGTAGGAGGCTTTATATTAGGGGCGTAGATATTCAGGATTGAGACTTCCTCCTGATGAATTGTTCCTGTTATGAGTATAAAATGTCCATCTCCATCTCTTCTGATTGATTTTAGTCTGAAGTCAATTTTGTTGGAAATTAGAATGGCCACACCTGCTTGTTTCTTAGGTCCGTTTGCTTGAAAAACCTTTTCCCAGCCCTTTACTCTGAGTAGATGTCTGTCTTTGTGGTTGAGGTGTGTTTCTTGTAAACAGCAGAATGTTGGATCCTGTTTTCGTACCTAATCTCTTAGTCTGTGCCATTTTATAGGTGAATTGAGTCCATTAATATTAAGTGATATTAATGACCAGTGATTGTTGACTCCGGTTATTTTGATTTTTTGTTTATTTGTTTAATAGAGTTTGTATGTGTCCCTTTTTTGAGTTAAGCTCGTGAAGGGTCGCTAGATGTCTGAGTTATTGTAGGCAGTGTTGGCAATGTTGGATTCCTTGGGTTGCGATTTTCCTTCTATTACTTTCAGTAAGGCTGGGTTTGTGGCTACGAATTGTTTAAATTTGTTCTTATCCTGGAATATTTTGTTTTCTCCATTGATAGTGAACGATAGCTTGGCTGGGTATAGTAGTCTGGGTTTGCATCCATGCTCTCTTAGTTTCTGCAGTACCTCTATCCAGGACCTTCTGGCTTTCATGGTTTCCATAGAGAAGTCCGGTGTAAGTCTGATAGGTTTACCTTTATAAGTTACTTGACCTTTTTCCTTTGCAGCTCCTAATATCCTTTCTTTAATCTGGATGCTTTGTATTTTTATGTGTGTTTATGTGTTTATATGGCGAGGGGATTTTTTTTTTTGATCAAGTCTATTCGGTGTTCTGTATGCTTCTTGAACATTCATAGGAATATCGTTCTTTAGGTTGGGAAAGTTTTCTTCTGTAATTTTGCTGAATATATTCTGGTCCTTTGATCTGCAGTTATTCTTCTTCAATCCCTATTATTCTTGGATTTGGTTTTTTTATTGTGTCCCAGATTTCTTGAATGTTTTGTGATGAGAATTTATTTTATTTGCTGTTTTCGTTGATCAGAGCATTTATTTTCTCTATGGTATCTTCAGACTCTGAGATTCGTTCTTCCATCTCTTGTATCCTATTGGTTATGCTTGATTCTGTAGTTTCTGTTCGTTTACCTAGATTTTCCATATCCAGCCGGCCCTCATTTTGTGTTTTCTTCATTGACTCCATTTCAGTTTTCAATTCTTGAACTGTTTTCATTACCTGTTTGATTGTTTTTTCTTGGTTTCCCAGTGTATCATTCATGGATTTACTCATTTCTTCGAACTTTTTGTTATATTTTTCATCCATTTCTTTACTCATTTCTTCAATCTTTTTGTTGTACTTCTCATCCAGTTCTTTAAGGAAGTTATTCATATCCTGTTTAAGGGACTCTATTGCTTTCATAATGGCATTTTTTTCCGCTTCTTCTGAATTAAGAGGTTCAAGACCTTCTATTGTAGGGTCATTGGGATCTGGTGTTTTCATGTTGTTTTTTAGATTGTTGGAGGAGTTCTTGCCTTGGCGTCTGCCCATCTCTTCCTTCAAATGCTCTCTATTGGATCTTCTGGTACCAGGTCAGGTTCCCTTGTTGGGCAGGGACTTCACTGACAGAAGGCCTAACTTTCCTCAGGCAGTCTATTGAAACACAGGCTCTCCCTCCTGCCGGGTTGCACTCACAGCCCAGGCCCAGCACGCAAGGGAGTTGCTTTGGCGAGATCATGTGGCCCCAGAGGGAAGGGGGGAAGAGAGGAAGGTGTGCCTGGATAAAGGCTGGGACGGGATTTTGGAGAGCTCTGCAGGGAGGAGCCGCCTCTGCCTGGTGACCAGAAAGTCAAGGGGGGCGGGGAAAGTCTGAATTCCTCCTAGCCAAAGCCCTCGGGCCAGTAGCAAACTCATCCCTCCTCCAATGGATGTCTGCTAGAAGATCACTCTCTCTTGCTGGCCAGGAGTGTGTCTGAGCTGAGACAGAGCTTGCCTGTCCTCCGGCAGGCTCTCAAAGCAAAGGAACTGCCCCTGCCGGCCTGAGCCCACAGCTCAGGCCCAGCGTGCAATGGAGCAGCTCTGGGGAGATCTTGTGGCCCCAGAGGGGAGGGGTACACCTAGATATTTTATATTATTTGTGTTTATTATAATGCGTGATGGTTTTCCAATTTATTTATTTAATTAATTTTTAAAAATTTACATTACTCTTAGTGTCCTCTTTGTCACCAGCTTCTCTGGTTATGCATTGCTTTACATCTAGTATCCACTCATGAGTGAGCACATACTGTTTTCGTCTTTCTGAGACTGGGCTACCTCACTCAGGATGGATTTTCTAGTTTCATCCATTTGTCATCCTGTAATTGATGGCACCAGATGCAGAGATCCACAACTAAGCACCAGGCCGAGCTCCGGGAATCCAGTCCAAGAGAGGGAGGATACAATGTATAAGCAAGGGAGGTCGAGATCATAAAAGGGAAATCTAAAGAGAAATCTAAACCAAGTTTGTGGGAACTCAGGAGCTCCAGAATGTCAGCCATGGAGCCTCCAAGGGCCCAAACTAGGTCCTCTGCATTTGGGAGATAGTTGTGTAGTGTGGCCTATCTGAGAGGCCTCTGAAAGTAGGACCAGGATCTCTCCCTGGTGAATGAGTTAGCTTGTCCGAGCCCATTCTGTGTGCTCAATCTTAATGCAGGGTGGAGGGCTTTGATCCTCTTTCAACTTAATGGGCCTGGCATTATTGACTCCCCTAGGAGCCCTTACCCTTCTGTAGGAGTGGGCTGGGGTGGGGGAAATAGAAGGGGTAGGTGTAGGGGTGGGAGGGAGAACTGTAGTTGGAATGCATAATGAAATTTAAAATAATTAAAAAGCAAAAATAATGCTGCTATGAACATCGTTGAGTAAATATCACTTCTAGTATGATTGTGCATCCTTTGGCTATATGCCCAGGAGTGGTATTGCTGGGTCTAGAAGTAGATTAATGCAAAGTCTTCTGAGAGACCTCCATACTGATTTGCTAGTGGCTGTACAAGTCTGCACTCCCACCAGAAATGGAGGAGTCTTCTCTTACTCCACATCCTCTCCAGCATAAGCTGTCATCAGTGTTTTTGATCTTTGTCATCCTGACAGGTGTAGGATGGTGTTTCCGTTTCTTCTTCCACAATGTTTCTGAAACTTTTGTGAGTCTGATGTTGATATAGATGTTCCAGTTATGGTTGAACACCCAGACTCTTATTTTCAGTACTTTGATCAATTATGAGTCACCTCACTGACTGCTACCATTACAAAATGAAGCTTTTCCAAACCAGGTTATGATCTGCCCAGGTCTGTGGGTGTGAGCATAAATATTTAGAAGGCAATTTAATAACAGGACCATTTAGCAAAATAAAAACAGCGAGGTCTACCCTATGGCTTATGACTATGCTGCTGTGGGCTTTGTTCTGGGGTTACAATGTCAGGCAAATCCTCTGTTGTTGCACAGGTCTCCGATCAAACTGGAAGGCGAATGCCTCCCTTTTAACAGGTGTTCCACTCTTCACCTTCAGGAGCTTATTGCCAGGTGGGTAGGGTTTTCCACATGTAGGGTCCTGTACTGGGTAAGGCCACTGACTGATTTCTTGCTCTCCTAGTGGCTTACAGTGTCCCTTCTGATCCTATGCAAGCTGGCCAGCATGGTTTGAGGTTGATTTATCTCTGCCAGTCAAAGGGCATTGCGTCTGTATCAATGTCTTATGCAGTTATGGTATAGTAACAAAAGGCAATAGCATTGCCACATTATTTTGGAGTCTTTGGGGGCCTGCCTGATCAAAATCTCCCAGAAATATATCCCATGTCTTACTCTGTGACTTTCACCAAATAACCCACGTCTTCTGGGTGTGATGTTGTCTACACTTGCAGGTTAATCTCCTTTGCAAATCACAATACTGGTCTTCACCAAAAAGCTGTTCTTGGGTAATTCCAGTACCTGTAGCCCTACTTCATTGCGATCTGAGCCTAGCTTCCTGTCTCGACAACAGTTTCCTTCCATCCTTCCTCTTATTTCTCTCTCTCTTTCTTTCTTCTTCCTTCCTTTCTTTCTTCTTTCCTCCCTTTCTTCCTTCATTCCTTTAGTCCTTTTTATCCTTTTCTTTTTGAAAAAGGGTTTCACTGTATATCTTTGGAGCCTGTCCTGGAACTAGCTCTGTAGGCCATACTAGCATTGAATCCTTGTTTTCAGTTTGCATTATCCCTACCCAGGAGATGGTCCACCCACAGTTCATATGGGTCTTTCTATATCAAGATAAAGCATCAACAATCTGTTCAAGATAATCCCTCAAAGGCAGGCTCAGAGGTATATCTTTTAGGTGAGTCAACAACCATCCCATCATCCTACAGGCTTCTATTAATAGTTTATAACACATAAACTGTCTTTTAATTGAGATTTTTCTTTTCTTGATGTTTAGGTATTTTTAGATCTTTTTGTAATATCTAGACACTAATCCTGTGTTAGATGTGTAATTGGATAAGATTTTCTTCCATTCAGCTGTCCATCTCCTTAATCGATTGATCATTTCCTTTGCTATACGGATCTTTCTCAGTATTATGAGCTCTCATCTGTCAATTGCTGGTTTTATTTCCTTCACTCCATGAATCCTAGACAAAAGGTCCTCACCTGTGCCTAAATATTGAAGTGTACTCCATACTTTTTCTTCTACCAATTTAAGGTGATCAGGTCTATGTTGAGGTACTTAATTCAGTTGGAGTTGAGTTTTATGCATCAAGATACAGTTTCCACTCTTCGTTTTGCACACTTTGAAATACAGATTTCCAAGCACCATTTGTTGAAGATGCTATCATTTCTCCATTGTATATTTTTGGCCTCTTTGTTAAATATTAGGTAGCTGTAACTATGTGGAGTTGTATTAGGTTTCCAATTCTATTTCACAGGTCTGTATGATCATTTTTGTGTAATTACAATGCCCTTCTTATTACTGTGGTGCTATAGTATAATTTGATCAAATATGGTAATACCTCTTGTGAGCTTACTTTTGTTCAGGAGCACTATGGCTTTTCTCAGTGTTTTGTGTCTCCATATGAAGTTTTGAATTTGTATTTTATGTCTGTGAAGAGTGGTGCTGGAATTTTGATTGAAAATGCATTTGTGTTTTAAGATGACTATGTTTGCAAAATTGATTCCTCTGATTCATAAGCATGGAAAGGTTTTGATCTGCCAGTTTCTTCCTCAATTGATTTCTTCAATGACTTTCTTAAAGTTTTTACATAGAGATTATTGTCTTGAAGAGGTCTACTATAAGATATTTAATTATTTGTTTTTATGCCTATATGGATATATCCAAGATTAAAAAATTTGATAGCTGGATCTTCTGGCTCTGACAATATTATTGCCCTCTTTTGTATAATGTTCCCTGCTCCTTAGGTGCAGGATTGTGTTGCAGATGGACCACTTGGCACTGTGAACCCCATGACCTGTTGTTCTCTATGGGTTTTTTTTTTTTGTCTTTTGTTATTTCCCAAGCCCTCCTCCCATCCTGTTCCCTCCACCTTCTGTATCTGGGCATGATATGGAATATGGAACACAGCATTCCCATCCTGGTGCTGGGGAGAGGGTTTTGTGGGCCAGTCATTGAAGAGAGACCACAGCTTCTACTTCCTGGAAGTTTAAGGCATGACCAGCTCTGGGCAGGAAAGTTGTAGAGCACAGGTTACTTGCCACAGGGACTTCTGTCTCTAACGAGGACATCTGTGAAATGGGAGTGGGGGGCGAATCCCAGGCCTCACTAGTCAGGACCTGTCTGACCCAGGTGAGGACACTAGTGGAGGAGGGGTGCTCAATTTACCAAGACTGTCTCACCAGGCCCTTTCCAGCCCAGTCACGTCCAGTCACATTAGATGCTGTAACAGCATCCCAGGGCTTGAATATTAGGGCCTGTCTGACCCAGTGGAGGCCACCCATAGTAGCAGGGTTTGCAGTTTCCCCATCATGACTCCCCAGCACTTATCTGGTTTTACAAAGGCCAGTCATGGGAGAGAAGCTGCAGACTCCCTGGTCCTGCTCCCCAGGGCATGTCTGGCCACATGGAGGCTACTGGTGGAAAAGGAGCATGCACTTTTCGAGACCTAGCTCCCCAGTGCCTGTCTGCCCTGTGTAGGCAAGCTGTAGAAAAGCAGGTTGCAGATTCCATGGGCTGGATCCACAGGGTCTCTCCAGCCCTGGGTAGGACAACCGTTTAACAGTGGGGCAAAACGTCCTACAGCTGGCTCCCCAGCGCTTTGCCAGACTATGGGAAGGCAGCTGTGGACATGGGGGCAAACTTCCATGGGCTGCTTCCCCAAGGCATTACCAGCCTTGGGAAATGGCTGTGGAAATGGGTGTGCAGCTTACAAGGCCTGGCACCCTAGGTCATGGACTGCACTGTTGAGGCTAGCTGGGGCTCAGAGGGGTGCCGCTTTCATGACAAGGCTCAACAGGGCATGTTCTTTCCAGGGGAGGCCAGTTGTGGAACATAGAGGCACAGGTTCCCTGTCTGGCACAGCTAGAAAAGGGGGCTGCAGCATCTCCAAAAAGGCTCTCCAGGTCCTGTCTCTCCATGGAGAAGCCAGCCAGGGTACAGGGTAGAACAGTGTCCCTGACCTGTGTCTCCATACCTGTCTGGCCATAAAGATTCCATCCATGGAACAGTAGAACATAGCACCCCAGACTGTCTCCCCAGGGCCTTTCTGGTCTAGCATAGGCCAGCATGGAAGATGGGGCTGTAGCTTATGCATCCTGTCTTCCAAGGACATGACCAGCCTGCACAAGTCAGCTATGGAATAGGGGGTGCACCTTACATGGTCTGGCATCCCAGGATATGGCCATAGTTGGTAAGACTAGCCATAGAAGAGGGGGGCACTACTTCCCCACCAAGGCTACCTGGGGCCTGTTCTGTCCTGGCAATGTCAATCATGGAAGAAGGGGGACAGACTAACCAGGCTTGCTCTCCAGGTCTTGTTCACATGGCCGGGCTTGGTCATCCCTGGGGAGCCCATCTGTGTAAGAGAGAACACCACTTGACCTGCTTATCAGACACTAAGAAGGCTAGACTTGGAAGAGTGGGAATAAATAAACCAGGGTGGCAAATGTGGAGGCCAGTAATGGAAGAGGGGTACAGCTTCTCTGTTCAGTCCTGCAGAAACCAGCTGTGGAGGAGGGGGTGCATCTCCCTCAGCCTGCCTTCTCAGGGTTTGTGCGGCTGTGAGAATGCTAGACAAGGAAGAAGGGACACATGTTCCTTGGTCTGATTTGCTGGTACTTTCAGGCCGTGTTAATAACAGCAGTGATAGAAGGGATTGTAGCCTCCCAGGCCTGGATTAAAGGAAGTGTCCTGTTCAGAAGAGACTAGCTGTTGAAGAAGGGGCACAGCATTCCTGCCTGTCAGATCCTGGGGAGATCCCCATGGATGAGGGGTGCATGTTCTACAGGCTTTGGGAGGCCTTGTGGATGCCAGTCATACATGAGGGTATACGGGCCAGTTACGGCAGATGGAGAGGGGCACCACAGATGCCAAGCATGGAAAACAGGAGTACAGATTCTATGGACTGGAACCCCAGGAACTGTCTGTCATGGCATGTGCCACCTGTGGAAGGGGGTGGTGCAGCTTCTCTATCTTGGCCTCTCAGTACCTGGACTGTACTTGGAAAGACCATCTATGAAAGAAGGTCACACAGCGTCCCCAACCTAACTCCTCAGGAACTGTCCAGTCTTGGAGAAGCCAGCCAAGTAAGATGGGAACAAAATATTATTGGTATTGCTCCCCAGGGCCTGTCCAGTCAAGCATAGGCCAGCCTTGAAAGATGGGGATACAGCTTCTCCATATTGGCTCCACAGGCCCTGTCTGATTATGCAGAAGCCAGGCATGGGAGAGGGTGAACATTTTCTCCAGTCTGGCAGTCCTGGGGAGTTTAGATCTGTTAGAGGCAGCAGAGCTTCCACAGGTGAGCAGGCCTTGGCAAAAACAGTTATGATAGAGAGGCCACAGACCAACCATGGAATATGGGGAGCACTTCCCACAGCCTGGCACCCCGGGGCATGGCAGGCCCAGGTAGGCCATACATGGGAGAGATGCCACAGCTTCACAGATCTGATTCTCCAGAACAGAGCCAGTTCTGAAGGTGAGATAGCTGTGAACAGGGGACTAGGTACCCTAACCTGACTCCCCAGGGTCTGACTGAAATTGAGGAGGTCAGTCATGGAAGAGGAGGCTGCAATGCCCAGATCTGATTCCCTAAGGTCTGTCTGGCATTGCATAGTTCATCTGCAGAGAGGCAGAAGCATATTCCCCATCCAGTCTTGCCATTCCTGTCTGCAACTGGAGACAGAGCAGCCATGGAAGTAGGGAAGTGCAGCTTACCTGGCCTGACTTCCTAGTGCTTATCTTTCCCTGTGAAGGCAAGCCATGGGAGAGGGGACTGTAACTTTTATCAGCCTGGCTTCCCAGAGACTGACAGGCCCTACAGAGGTCAGCAATGAAATAAGGGGGTGCAGCTTCCCAGTCTGGCTTTCCAAGGTCTGTTCACACTTGCAGAGTTCACACTTGGAAGAGGTGGCTGCAGAATTCCATGCCTTGCTCTCCAGGCCTGTCTGACCCTGAGGAGGTCAGTTGTGGATTATGGGGATATAGCCGTGTGAGCCTTGCTCCCCAAATTTTATCGGACCCTGCAGATTAAAGGTGTGGAAAGGGGGCATGGAACATTCTTGGCTTGGCTCCCTAGAGACTCTGAGGCCATGTGGAATCCAGCTGTGGAAGAGTGGGGTGCAGCTGCCCTAACCTAGATCCCCAGAGCCCGTAGGAACCTTCCTAGAGAGTCCATGCAGCATTGGACCCAGATTGCTGAGTCAGGATCCCCATTTCTGTTTACTATTGTGGAGGCCATACATGGAATAAGAGGAGGTACAACTTCCCCAGCTGGACTCCCCAGGGCATTTCTGAACCTGTGGAGGCCAGACATGGAAGAATGGATCGCAAGTTCCCATATCACGCTCCCCATACCTCCCCCTACCTGTAGAGGCCAGCTGCTGAAGAGGGGCAGCCCAGTTTCCCAGGCATGTCTCCTGAGGACTGTCCAGCCTAGGGGAGGCCAGTCGTGGAAGATAGGTTGCAACTTCTACTTCCTGAGTCCCCATGGCCTGACATGTCAGCTGTGGAAGACAGAGGCACAGCTTCTCCCTCCTGGCACCCCATAGCCAGCCTGGCCCCAGAGAGGCCTGCATTGGAAGAAGCAGCACAACTTCTCTGGTCTATCAGGCCCTGGGGAGGCCAGCTGTGAAAGTGGGTGCACAAGTGTCCTAGGCTGTTAGGAAATGGGGGGCAGATTTGATGAGGGGCTTTATACCGGTTATGTTTCAGGGACACAGCTTCCATGACCTGGCTCCCAATAGCATAGCCAGACAAGGGAATACCATCTGTGAATGAGGCAGACACAGCTTCCCCTGCCAAGCTCTGCAATCCTCTCTGGACCTGAAGAGGCCAGCCAGGAAAGGGGGTGCAGCTTCCTTCACCCTGGCTCCTATGCACCTGACTGGCCCTGGGGAGGGAGCCGTGGATGAGGGGTACAAAACTGCCCTGAGCTGGCTCCCCAGGACCAGTTGTAGAATATTGGGGTGAAGCTTCAGTGGCCTGGCTCCCAGGGCCTGGCTGGTCCTGTAAAGGTCAGTCTTGAAAAAGGGTGATGCAGTTTCCCTGGCCTGGTTTCCCAGGACCCATCCATTCCTTACAAAGGTCAGCCATGGGATAGGAGGTGCATCCTTTTCAGTCTGGCTCACCAGGGTTTGTCAGGCACTGCATAAGCCAAGCATGGAAAGAGGGATACAGCTTCCCTGGCTGGATCCCCATGTCTGTCTGCTCCTGGAAGAGACCATAAATGAAAAGGGACACCACTACATCAGGCTGGCTCCCCAAGGCCTGCCCTGCCTTGCGAATGCCAGCCATTGAAAATGAGTTGCATCCTAATGAGCCTGGCTTCCCAGCACCTGACTGGCCCTGAGTTGGTCAGCCACGGAAGACGGGAGAACCTCATCCCTGACCTGTCTCCCAAGAGCTTGTTTGACCCTGTAATAGCCAGCTATGGAAGAGGTAGATGCAGCTTCCCTAGCCAGGCTCCCCATTACTCAATAGACACGCAGAGATCAGCCATGGAAGAGAGGGTCACAGTTTCCCTGGTCTGCCTTCAGAGCCTTGTTCTGTAGAGACCTGCAAAGAAGAGGGTTTGCAGCTTCCCTGGCCTGGAACCCAAGGGCATGACTGTTCATGTACTGGCCAGACAAAGAAGACTGGCAGCTTTTGTGGGCTCGATATTCAGGGCTCTCTGGCCCTATATACATCAGAACCATCATCCACCATGATCAAGTCACCTTCATTTAAGAGATGAAGGGAAGGTTCAACATACAAAAATCTGTCAATGTAATCCACCTTATAAACAAGCTGAAAAATAAAAACCACATGATCAGATGCCAATAAAGCTTTTGACAAAATGCAACATTCGTTCATGATAAAGGTCTTGGAGAGAGCAGGGATACAAGGAACATACCTAAACATAATAAAAACAATATACAGCAAGCTAACAGCCAATATCAAACTAAATGGAGAGAAACTCCCAGTGATTCCACTGAAATCAGGAACAAGAGAAGGTTGTCTACTCTCTCCATGTCTATTCAGTATAGTTCTTGAGATCCTAGCTAGAGCAATAACACACCAAAAGGAGATCAGAGCTCTTCAAATCAGAAAAGAAGAAGTCAAACTCTCACTATTTGCAGATGATATGATAGTTTACATAAGCGATCCCAAAAATTTACCTAGGAGCTTATACAACTCATAAACACTTTTAGTAATGTAGCAGGATAAGAGATTAGCTCAAAAAAATAAGTAGCCTTCCTATACACAGATGATAAAAGGGCTGAGAGTGAAATTAGAGAAACAACATACTTCACAATAGCCACAAATAGCATAAAATACCTCAGAGTAACTCAAACTGAACAAGTAGAAGATTTGTATGACAAGAACTTGAAATCTTTTAAAAAAAAGAAAAAAGAAGAAAAAAGAAAGAAATTGAAGAAGGCACCAGAAAGTGGAAGGATCTCCCATGCTCTTGGGTAGGCAGAAATAACATAGTAAAAATGACAATCTTACTAAATGAAATCTATAGATTCAATGTAATACCCATTAAAACTCCAGCAAAAATCTTCACAGACCAAGAAAGAATGGTACTTAACTTCATATGGAAAAGCAAAAAACCCAGGATGGCCTAAACAATCCTGAACAATAAAAGAACATCTGGAGGCATCACAATCCCTGACTTCAAACTCCACTACAGAGCTATAGTACTGAAAACAGCCTGGTATTAGCATAAAAACAGACAGGAGGACCAATGGAACCAAATAGAAAACCTGGATAATTAACCACACACCTTTGAAAACTGGATTTTTGACAAAGAAGCAAACAATATCAAATGGAAAAAGAAAGCATATTTAACAAGTGGTACTGGCATAACTGGATATCAACATGTAGAAGAATGAAAATTGACCCATATCTATCACCATGCCCAAAACTCAAGTCCAAATGGATCAAAGACCTCAACATAAAGCCAGCCGCACTGAACCTTATAGAAGAGAAAGTGGTAAATACACTTGAATGCATTGGCACAGGAGACCACTTCCTAAATAAAACCCTAACAGCACAGACACTGAGAGAAACCAGAGTGACCTCCAGGAACACAGAGTGACCAATGGGGTAACTAGAACTGTGACACTGAGTATACTATGAGGAACAACCACCTGAGTCTTGGATTCATTGGCACCTAGAAGATTAATAAACAGAATCACAGACAGCCCCAAACCCACCTATTCAAGGAAAAGATGAGTAGAAAAGGTAAGAACACATGCAACACTACAAAGAGCAACACACCAGTAAAACCTAAAGATCCTACATCAGTAAAACTTGAACAACCAAATGTAGATGAAGCAGATGAAAATGACCTAAAAAGTAACTTCAGGAGAATGTTTGAAACTTTTAAAGAGGAAATGAGTAATTTCCTCAAAGAAATGGAGGAAAAGACGAAGAAAAAATTGAAAGACATCAGCAAATCCCTTAAAGCATAGCAATACAAAGCAATCAAACTTATGAAAAACTATTCAAGACTTGAAAACTGAAATAGAGACAATAAAGAAAACACAAGCCGAGTGAATTTCAGAATTTCTGGAGGCCTCACAATCCCTGACTTCAAACTCTACAATAGAGCTACAGCCCAGAAATAACCTGGTGTTAGCATAAGAACAGACAGGAGGACCAATGGAACCAAATAGAAGACCCAGATATTAATCCACAATCCTTCAAACACCTGATTTTGACAAAGAAGCAAAAAATATCAAATGGAGAAAATAAAGCATACTTAACAAATGGTGCTGGCATAATTGGATATCAACATGTATATGTTGAAGAATGAAAATAGATCCATATATATATCACCATGTACAAAACTCAAGTCCAAATGGATCAAAGACCTCAGCATAAAGCCATCCAACATAAAGCGGGAAATACATTGAATGCATTGACATAGGAGACACTTCCTAAATATAACCTAAGCGGCACAGACACTGAGAGAAACAATTCATAAATGGGATCTCCTAATACTTAAAAACTTCTGTAAAGCAAAGGACGTGGTCAACAAGACAAAATGACAGCCTACAGAATAGGAAAAGGTCTTCACTAACCCCACATCAGACAGAGGTCTGATCTCCAAAGTATACAAAGAGCTCAAGAAATTGATCAACAAAAGAATATATAATCTAATTAAAAAATGTAGTACAGACCTGAACAGAGAACTCTCAACAGAGGAATCTAAAATGGCTGAAAGACACTTAAGGAAATGTTTAAAATCCTTAGTCGTCAGAGAAATGCAAACAACCAACTCTGAGATTCCATCTTACACCTGTAAAAATGGCAAAGATCAATAACACTGATGACAACTTATGCTGGAAAGGTTGTGGGGAAAAGAGAACACTCCTCATTGCTGGTGGGAATTCAAAAGGTACAGCCTTTTGAATGTCAGTATGGCGATTTCTCAGAAAATTATGAAATAATCTTCCTCAAGACCCAGTAATACTACTTTTGGGTATATATTCAAAGGATGCTCAGTTGTGCCACAAAGAAGGAATACTTTGGTCTGAAGAGAGAAATAAGCATAGCTGTGTGACTTTGGAGAGAAATACAGAGCCTTATTACTAAAGCCCAAAATACCACTGAAAACACAAACATATCCAAACAACACAATGATCTCAATTAGCATATACATTTTAAAAAGCTCTTGAAATGTTAATGATCTCAATTTTCCAGTTAAAATACACACGGTGACTGAATGGTTAAGAACGAAATTCATCCATCCATCCATCCACCCATCTGTAGTCTACAAAAAAGACATTTTAATTTTTAAAAAGATTTTATTTATTATGTATACAATTTTCTGTCTGTATGTATGCCTACATGCCAGAAGAGGACACCAGATCTCATTATACATGGTTGCCAGCCACCAGGCAGTTGATGGGAATTGAACTCAGAACCTCTGGAAGAGCAGTGTTATTAACCACTGAGCCAGCTCTCCAGTCCAAAGTATTCATTTTAAAAGTAGGTACTACATTAGTATAAAAAGATGGACAGAAGTAAAACAATCAAGTGAGAACAGGAAGGAAGCGGGCATTCCTATCTAATACCTGGAAAGAAAGCCCTCAAACTAGGACTAACCAGAAGAGATGATGGATTGCATTCTAATCAAGGTAGCCAGACAGATGCTACCCAAACACCAAAGATTACAAATTCTACTCATGAGCATCACTTGCCTAGGAGAAAATAATGCATGGAATTCAGTACATAAACATACGTAGATAATTTTAATGAACTTTGGATGGGCTCATGGTGCTCCGTCCAAAAGAAAATTCCAGCCCATCTACCAAAAACATGCTAATATCAGACAGGAAAAACCCTCTTTTGAGTTGTTGGTCAAAATCATCCAAGAGATTCCCAAAACATACAGCACATCGCTGTTGCCCTTGGTACATCCAGGAGAAACCTAAGTCCCCACTGCTGAAAACACTGTGTACTTCAGAACCATGGCTAGGGTTCCCTGAGCTGGTGCAGACCTGAGTGCCTCCTACCTGGAGACTAGCTATGAGTGGTACCAGAAGGAAAGATGAAAGCTTCAAGAGGATGGAAATGACCAACATTCCTCCCCAGATGTGATGCCTATGAAATACATCAACTGATAGCATAGCACGATAAGCCTGGGGTGCAGTAGTGACACACATACTTTGTGGTCATCAACCTCTCTCTGATTGAAAGCTGAACATACTGCTTGGCATAAGCCCAAAAGTCTCGGGACATTCTCCTCCCAGGTACTTGCTGGGCAATATGCATTGCTGCTATGTTCACAATAGCTAGGAACAACCAAAATGCTCTACAACTGAGAGATGAATATGAAAATATGGTAATATAGACTTTGGAATACTGTTCTGTTGTAAAGAAAAATGGAATCATGAACTTTGTAGTAAGTGGGCAGGACTAGAAAAGATCATACCAACTCAGGTAAGCCAGAAAGACAAACACTGCGTGCTCTCTCTCATCTGATATCCCTAGCTCCATCTTCAGATGTGAGGACATATCATGGAGGAAGTGTATCAGTCAGGAAAGTGAAATCTCAGAGAGGCTTGTTTAGCCTCAAAATCACAGACAGAAAAGAAGCAAACAAGCAACAAACATCAGTCGGCTATAGCTCTGCCACCGCCCAACTCCCTGTTCCACTTCCCTAGTGGTTTCTTTTTCATTATTTTTTATTTTTATTTAAAATTTCCACCTCCTCCCCCCACTGCCCCTCCCTCTCCAGTCCAAAGAGCAGTCAGGGTTCCCTGCCTGTGGAAAGTCCAAGGTCCTCCCACCTCCATCCAGGTCCAGGAAGGTGAGCATCCAAACAAACTAGGCTCCCACAACCCAGTGTCATTGTCCTTGGCTTCTCAGTCAGCCCTCATTGTCGGCCACATGCAGAGACCCACATTGGAGTACTGCACTGAGCTCCTAAGGTCCAAATAAGGAGTAGAAGGAGGGAGAACATGAACATGAAAATCAGAACCCCCCACTGAGACGGTGGGGCTGATCTAATGGGAGCTCACCAATGCCAGCTGGACTGGGACTGATGGAGCATGTGATCAAACCCTAGTGATTTCTTATCTGGAGTGGATTCACAGCTTCCTTTCTTGGTTCTGTCCTCATTTCCCACCAGCACTTCTTCCAGTGACTTCCGTTTTTATTTTTATTTTTTTTTACAATTTTATCAGCAGGTGTCCTTTTTAATAAAAGAAAAAAGTATGAAGCTCTTTAATCTTAACATACTGTTCTTTATTTTTTTATTTGTTTGTTTATAAAAATTTCCACTTCCTCCCCTCTTCCCCATACCCTCCCATTCCCCCCACTCCCCCCCCCCCACTCCCTCTCCTCCTCCCTCTCCAGTCCAAAGAGCAGTCAGGGTTTCCTGCCCTGTGGGAAGTTCAAGTTCCTCCCCCATCCCTCCAGGCCTAGGAAGGTGAGCATCCAAACAGTCTAGGATCCCGAACATCCAGTACGTGCAGACGAAACAAGACCCAGTGCCATTGTCAATGGCTTCTCAGTCAGCCACATTCAGAGAATCCGGTTTGATCACATGCTCATTCAGTCCCAGTCCAGCTGGCCTTGGTGAGCTCTCATTCGATCAGTCCCCTTGTATCAGTGGGTAAACGCACCCCTTGCGGTCCTGATTTCCTTTTTCATGTTCTCCCTCCTTCTGCTCCTCATTTGGACCTTGGGGGGCTCAGTCCAGTGCTCCAATGTGGGTCTCCGTCTGTATCGCCATCCTTTGTCGGATGAAGGTTCCCTCTGGTCCTGCCTATCTTGCTCACGTTTTCCCTCCTTCTGCTTCTCATTTGGATCTAGGGAGTTAAGTCCAGTGTTGCAATATGTGTCTCTGTCTCTGTCTCCACCCATCACCAGATGAAGGTTCTATGGTAATATGCAAAATATTCATCAGTATGGTTATGGGCCAAGGCCAGTTCAGGCACCCTCTCCTCTGCTGCCCAGGGAAGAATCTGGGAACCTCTCCTTGGGCCTGAGAACCCCTCCAGAAACAAATCTCTTGCCAAACCTAAAATGGCTCCCTTAGTTGAGATATATACTTGCCTGCTCCCATATCCATCCTTCCCCCATCTCATTCCCCTACGCCATCCCCAATCCTCCCCCTCTCCCTTCTCTCTAACCATCTCCCCTTACTTCCACCCCCCACACCCCCGCTCCCCGTGCACCCAAGTTTGCCTTGCAATCTTGACTACTTCCTATATCCAGGAGGATAACTATATGATTTTCTTCAGGTTCACCTTCTTATTTAGCTTCTCTAGGATCATGAATTATAGGCTAAAGACCTTTAACTATGGCTAGAATCCACTTATGAGTGAGTACATAATACCGAGAAGCTCATATCAGAAAAATTTAGATGTAATTTTTGAGAACTTCTATTGTACCTCTTTAAATATGACTAACAACTTTTCTTTCTACTTCCAAGGGTTTTATCACTATGGTTTTTTCTGTAATTTCTGTATAATTATTTTTAGTGTTGACACTAAAAAAATAATTACACATCTTCTACATCCCTCAACCACTTCCATTCACCCCTTGTTTGCTTTTAAATCATGGTCTCATTTTCTTTCATAAAATGGGAATTGTTTATTATACATAAATACAAACTGTGCATTCTATAATACACTTGTTACTTGTCTGTATATTTTGTTCAGATCTGACTGCTTGTTATTGGATAGTCAACTGGGGGCTCTTCCCTGGGGAACTCTATGTCTTCTGCTCTCAGCATTTCTTAGTAGCCTGTAGTTCTTTGTAAGAATGTGGGACTCCATAATTATTCCCCTTCTCATGTAAAGATGTGTGCTGGCATCATCCATGTTCAGGAAACTGTGTTGATAAGATTTCATGATTGCTGTTCCTTCTGACATTTCTAGGAGACATAATCTCAGAGGAAGCTTCATGGTCTCTGACTCTTATAGTCTTTCCACCCCTTCTTCCTCTATTACCCCTGAACCTTATGCATGGGAGCTGTGTTGTAGATGCATCCCTTATATCAGTACATGGGTAGGGCTAAGGATTGTTTCTCTCCCTTGGAAGTTTACACAGTATCTCCTGGTATCATGTAAGTTTGTCTGGAGCAGAAAGCTTTTAGGTCAAATTCAGCTTGTATCTTCCAGGTTCTGTATAGGAAGAACAGCACATGGTGTCCTCATCAATAGGGACTTTTAGCCTATAACCTTTTGAGTGTCTTGAACAACCTTGATCAACAACTCAAGAGGATTTTCAAGTTCAGTGTTAGAGGTGTGATTGAGGGTCTATCAGTCTTGAGGGGAGCATTGCCAGCCCAGGTGAGAAACTTTTATTTATATGTGTATATTTATATTCAGACTCATGTGTATTGTATATAATGTAAGGCAGATTTATACTAATATGATTCTCTATGATACTTACAGACATCCTTACTATTCTTGTATCTTCCACCCTCTTTTTTTCTATATCGATTTTTTTCCTCTCCATATTTAAATACCTCCAGTTTTCCAATTTCCCTCTTAAATAACCTATAAGCTGCTCTGCCCCACACTATTGACATCCTCCATAGTCCCTTTTGACTTCCCTGTTTTCTGCGTCTATTCACATAAGAAGATTTGGATCTAGGAAAGACATATGAGAAAGAACTTATAATGTTTGTTATTCTGGATCTTGGTTTTCTCACTCAGTAAACTGTTTGCTAGACACTTCCATTTACCTATAAATTTCAACATTTAGTTTCTTTTATAGCTAAATACTATTTCTTAGTGTGTATGTATGACAATTTCATTATCCGTTTATCAACTGAAGGATGACATTTATGCTGTTTCCATTCCATTTTGTGAAGAGAACAGAAATGAACATAGCGGGGCAAATATCTGTGGAGAATGATAGTGACCCAGTAATATTGCTATAGGCATACTTTTATCTGCATATCCAAATTTCTGAGAGAACTTTTCCTTGGATTTCTAGCCCTTCACTGTACCCTTGTTGACTTTTCAGGGGCCATGCTCATAGAGAAAACTAACTCCCTCTCCCCCTTCAGATACCAACAACAGCACCTGGCTAGTGGTGGGATTAATGGTCAGGTCCCCTTTCCATGTTAGGATTTTGTCTGGCTTAAACTTTCCAATGTCTTGTGTATTGCCACAACTGCTGTGAGTTCAAAGGTGCACTTACCTGCTGTGTCCAGAGCCTCGGGGAGGAGAGTGTTTAGTACAGATGTTTATTTCGTATGCGCCTTCTGCTCTCACTTATTCTCTGCACTGTGGGCAGCTGCGAGTTCTCTGTGCTAATTGTCATCTACTGTAATAGAAGCTTCTATGATGATGGTGCAGAGATGCATGTATAGGTACAACAACAAGCCATTTGGAGTTCATCTAATATCATTTCCCATTAGGAGAACAACAGTAATGTGGTCTCCCCTACCATCTATGACTTGTATAGTCATGTTTTAGCTTGATAATCATGCCAGGTATGGGTTTCAACGTCTGGAGTGGTACTTAAATTCAAGTAGAAAAATGTTGGTTGTTCTTAGGGTTTCTGTTGTGATGCTAAAATTCCATGACCAAACCAATTTGAAAAGGCAAGAGTTTATTTCATTTACACATCAACATCAAATCCCCTCATTGAAGAAAGTCATGGCAGGAACTCAAGGCCGGAACCTGAGAGCAGGAACTGAAGCAGAAGCCATGGAAGAAGCCTGCTTTCTGGCTTGTTCTCATGACTTGTTCAGCCTGTATATTTATACAACATAGGACCACTTATGTAGGAATGGCAGTGCCCACAGTAAGCTGGGCCCTCCCACATTAGTTATTAATCATGAAATGCACCTACATGCTTGTATACAGAAAATCTCATTGCAGCATTTTCTCAGTTGAGGTTCCTACTTCCTAAATGAATTTAATTTGTGACAAGTTGACATAAAATTAACAGCACAGTGGCACATATATACTACAGTTTCATAACATGTTTCTTGCATTTACACAAGGAAACGTTAATTCTTGATCCCTTTGTCTCAGACAACAAATCCTACAGATACTGGTACGTACTTATCATGCTCTCCAGGGAAGAAGGTAGTGATCTTCAAATATTCAGTCTCCCACCTCTCTCTCTCTCTCTCTCTACCATATTCAATCCTCTAATCTCATCCCAGCTGTACACACCTGTTATATCCATATTACACCTGTTCTATTACCTTCATTACACCTGTTGTATCTCATCCCAGACAGCAGACTGCCAGAAGCAAAGACCTGTATTTTGAGATCTGTATTTTGTTTATGCCATCTTAAGTTCATAAGTAAGATATTCACTTTTGCAGGGCAAGGACCTAGGGAATTAGCCTAGTGAGACCTGCAGGCCCCAGGCTTTAGATGCAATTAGCATTTCCTTTGTTAGTTAACAATCACAGACCCTCAGTATTTCCTTATTAGCTAGGGATATCTCTAGGCCTGAATTCCAGCAGACCTGATAGACCTCCCCTCTCCCTTGCCAATTTGCTATATAACAGCTTCTAAGGAATAAGAAAATCAGTGGCTTGATCAGAAATCCTGTATTGCCATCGTTTCTCATGTCTCTTGCTCCTTCATTTCCTCTCCTCCAGGTTTTTCAGGGACCCCATTTGTATAGCACAGGCCAGGATAGCAGACCATCTTTTTTGTGATCTCCATGATCACCACCACCTCCCTTTGTCTCAGCCTCCAGCACTCACAGGCATTCACTGGGAACCATAGGCTTTGATGGACAGAGAAGCAGATAGGTCAGAGAAGCAGTATCCACACCTACAAGGATGTCAACCTAATTCCTACCAGGCCACCCCAAAACCACCACATTCTCCTTAAACTAGAGAGGGAATCAGAAACCAAGGAATGAACTACCCAACAAACAAAAACAAGACCGGATCTCCACACCTAAAAATAGAATCATCCTAAATCCAGATGCCTACTTCTGAGTGTAAAATACAATTAGTAACTGCGAGGACAATATATGTCAACCAACACCAGTAATCCTATTAAAGTAAGTCCTGAGAAATGTAATTTGATTGAAGTAAAAGATATGGACTTGAAAATAGCCATTACTAATATGTTAGAGATAATTAAAGAGATAATGTATAAATTTTTATATGAAATCTATGAAAATACAAAAACTAGAATGAAGGAAAGGAACAGTTTAGGATTTGCAGATAAAGCCTTGGAGATTCCAAGATGTTAGAGATGTCAGGGCCATAGGATATCTGCTGAGGAGAGCTGCGAACAGGGAGCAGAAACAGCCCAGAGAAAAGAAGTACTGTATAGTCAACACAACTGAATGGAATTGGAGATCTGAAGAAAGTTTTGATAGCAGACATGGAGATGCAGAGTTTGGAAGTTGCCCAGCAGAGATTGTTCTTGCTTTGGTTCAATATTTCCTCACTATGCTTGCTCACTCACCTATGTTTTGGAATGGTAATGTATGTACTGTGCCATTATTTATTGGAATTGGTGATCTGCTTTTTGATTTTGATTTTACTGGGGATTACAATTAAGAGATTGCATGAATTGCTGAGTGGTAGTGTTGCACACCTTTAATCCCAGCACTTGGGAGGCAGCGGCAGACAGATCTCTGTGAGTATGAGGGCAGCCTGGTCTACAAGAGCTAGTTCCAGGACAGCTAGGGCTGCTATACAGAGAAACCCTGTGTGTGTGTGTGTGTGTGTGTGTGAGAGAGAGAGAGAATGAGAGAGAAAGAACAAATCTAAGAAGGAACTTTAGATTTTAAACATTATGGAGACTGTGATAAATTGTGGGTACCTTTGAAGTTAGACAAAATCCATGTTGTATTATGGTGCTGTCATAAGCTTTTGGGGGCTGGGGATCAGAATGTGGTGGTAATATGCTCATAAGTGTGGCACTATTTCGAGGTGTAGGTTTGTTAGAATAGCTATGACCTTGTTGGAGAATGTATTTCACTGTGGGTGTGAGTATGTGGTTCCCCCACATGCACATGCCATGCCCAATTGCTAGGTCTACTTCTTGTTTCCTTGTGATCAAGACATAGACAGCACCATGCCTGCCTGCTGCTTCCAAGTGCATCACCATAATGATAATGGACTGAAGCTCTGAACTGTAACCTGCTACCTCAAAAAGATGTTTTCCTTTATAAGAGTTGCTGTGGTCATGGTGTCTCTTCACAGCAGTAGAAATGCAAAAGAAAACACTACCTAACAAAGTAAGCAGATTGTAAGCCAAATAAATAAAGGACTGAGTTCATTCCTTCTGTTGAGTAAGCAGGAGACAAAACAGAATTACAAAGAGAAAAAGCAGATAACTTCTACACTTTATCTCTTGAGAGGTTTGTCCTGACTTCATTATTGCCAAAAAAAAAGAAAGAAATCAATTACCAAAGTATAGTAATGATGGAATCAAAGAATTTAATCAGAGGACAGGATGGCATGGCTTTATCACCAGGACACTAGAAATAAAGTTTTTGTGTAGAGTTGGTGCAGGAGTTCCTTCTGTTTGTGTGTTGCTTTCATTGGTTAATGAACAAAGAAAATGCTTTGGCCTGATAGGGCAGAACTTAGGTAGGCAGAGAAGACAGAACTTAATTCTGGGAGGAAAAAAGCAGAGTCAGAGAGAAGCCATGGATCCTCCGCCTGAGACGGATCCTGCCAGTTAGCATCTTTATGGTAAGCCACTTCCACATGGGAGTATACAGATTAATAGAAATGGGTTAAATCAAAATGTGAGAGATAGCCAATAAGAGGCTAGAGATAATGGGCCAAGCAATGATTCAGTTAATAAAATTTCTGTGTGATTATTTCAGCCTAAGCTAGCCAGGTAGCTGGAATGAACAAGCACCCCCTCCCCTTACAACATATAGTACTCTGGAATGACTAGACTTTCACATTAATATTGTAACAATCAATCACTATTTTGTGAAATCTATGGATTCTGATGGGAAATTAGATCAGGGTTGTAGCACTAATAATAAAAACCCAGAGACAGAAATTGGGGTTCAACCTGAAAAGCAGAAAAGCAGCCAAGCCACTAAAGAAGTCTTAACTCTACCAAGGCTTGGCAACCACAGACTAAGCAGACTAGGCCTCTCTCCTCTCATTTTTATGACCTATACTACTGGGATTAAATATGTGACTCCCTAGTACTCGGATTAAAGGTGTGAGGCTCCACTACCTGGAATTGCTTGTGCATTGGTCTTGTGTAGTCCAGGGTAGCACTGAACTCTCAGAGAGGTTTTGTCCTCTGAAAACCTAATCCTGCAGAAAAAAAAGGTGTGTTTCAACATTACCTGAACTTTAGTGCTTTAGCTATGCCTCTGGTCTTCAGGCAAGATTTATTTATTAAAATACAAATAATATATCATTATATTGATTCTTATGATACAATTATGATAAAGTTTCATCCTCTGAGGCCCACAGAGGTTCCTCATGTGGCCTTGGTCACATTGGAAACAGAGCATCTTGTTACAGAATCTCAGTGCCAGTGAGGGACCACATCCTTTAAATTCATCAGTCTAAGTTGAAAGCAAATGGAATTGAATACTCTTGAGTACAGAGATGATGAGGATTGGAAAAACCAAATGCTGATACATAATTATAGGTCACAATACTCAAGGCCATTAAAGAACTCTACATAACTAATCAAAACCAGTCTCCATAACCCAAGGAACCAGAAATCTTCCTGGGTCTATCGTTTTCTTTGACCTTATTTATCAGCACCGTTAAGGGTAAAAGGTCTTTGTCATGGACTGAATTTGATAAGTCCTCTACAGTTTTATATGCTCGATCCCTTGTGCCCCTTAGGCAGTCCTGTTTGAGTAATTAGGGAACTCAGGAATGTGTGGCCAGGCTGGAGATGGTTGGTCTTTAAAACCCCTGGAAAACTATCAATGCAGTGATAACAGTTGCCTCACACTCTCCTGTCAGGGTCAGAAGCTGAACCCAACACTAAGCCAAGCCTGGAAGTCAGAAAGCATCATACAAGACAACCTCTGCCTATTGAAGTTGTATTTTGACATATATTTGAGAGGAGCCATGAAAAGAACTAGAAAATGGTGAAGGATTTTGGCTAGCTGTGATTGGTCCACAGCTTGTATGACCTCACAGGGAGCCACTGTGAGGAAAGAGAGTCCCCAGCCCATATAAGGGACCAGCTTAGCCTGGACCTTGTCCTTATACTGCAGTGAAGCTGTTAGTAGGCTACAAAGCAGTGGGACTCAGAATTTTGTTCTGAGAGTGTTACTTTATTAGAATCCATCTTTGAAATAGAATATTGGTGATCGCCACTGACCTGAACACAGTAAGTTTGTTACCTGGGGCACTGGGGTTGGGAAGCAGTTGGTATAGACTTTGGTTTACTGTTTGTAGTTTTGGATTTACTTTGTGTATTTACTTCAGATTTTCTCTTTTTATTACCAACCATTTTCTACTATCTACCCATTTATCTTAGCCATTTTGGACATTGGTTTATTTCTAAACCTAAAGCTTTTGTCAGTACATATTAGCTTTAGAAAATAGTTTGTCTATACCATGCAATTGGACCCAATTCAATAGCTTTGCTACTTCCCACAGCATTTCACTGGCCTTATGAATTCCCTTATCCTTGTAAGACTCATCCTCTGGCACCATCCCCAGTACCATTTTATGGCACTCATAAAATAAAATATGAATTTGGACATCTTGAGGAACAATACATATCCTAATGGCATCACAGTGTTCAGGACAGTGTACCATATGATTCCCATAATTGGGATTTAATAAAAAACATGAGTATCATGAATAAAGAAACAAGGAGGTCTGCAACAGCCAGAGTCACTAGAGAATTTGACAGTCTAGGTAAAAACAATATTGACAAAGCCCATGTGATCACTGTCCAGTGAATAACCACATCTCTCACTCGGGTCATCAGGCAGCTCACTGAGTCCATTCTTGGTGTTACTGCTATTCTCTTAATACTCAAAATGTTCTCATTAAAGTTTGTATGACAAAGATCTTACATTATCTCATATCTCTGAATTCCTGATCTCTACAAGGGGGTGATATCTGGGAAGGTTGTAAAACAGCTGGGTGGTAGAACCCAAAGGAGAAATTGGGTCATTACAGGCAATAGACCTCTGAAAAGCCATGCAAGAATGCTTGAGATCGACCTACCCAAGTCTCCATTCATGCCTTTCCTGTGCATTGTGAACCAGAGTATGTGTGTAGGACTTATGGAACTGATGTTGCTTCTTCTCAAAAATTGGTCATGACTAGGAAGAAAGAAATGAAGTCTGGGAGACATGAGTAGGAAAAAATTTTTTGGTTCTGAATAGCATGAGTGCCTTTTTGTAATGACATCACAGGACACATTGTGAGGTCTTGCAGTCCCCGCCCATTGAAGGCACTGGCCAGTTTGAGTCTTATCCTCACACTGCAGAAAAGGTGTTGACTTGTTGGCTTCAGGGAATTTGGACTCAGAATTTGGGTCATGTTCACATGGTTATTATTGATCACTTGGAAACAGATGTGTTGATCTAATTTGACCAAAAGAGTTTATGTTTCTTTCCTGGATTGTTGGTTTTGATCTATATCTTTTGAATGGTGTTTGAATTAATTTGTGCTTTCAAATTAGTTTCTTGTTTTTAACCACCCTTAATTCTTATCTTGAATGAGCATGATATTTTGACATTTTTAAAATATTCTTTTCTGATTTTAAGTCTTAGCTAGTAGGAGATAATTGCAGAAAGTAAGCTTCACAATGGTGTACACAGTAAACATCCCCAGTTTCATTACATCCTCCAAACTTTTTTGAGCCCCAAATGTCCCCTATTCTCTTAATGACCTTCCTGAATTGCCATGTCTCATCCACCACAAAACAAAACCATGCAATCTCAATTACAGACAACCCAGAACACTGCTACATTAAATGAGGCCTAACGTCTTTTAGATCCATCCATGAGTTTAAGAAAAAAATTGAATATTAGGTGTGTAGAGGTAATGATGTCTATCCTAGAAAGTTCTTAGAGAACTTATAGGCACAGTGAAAAAGTCACTGAAGCAGTTCCGACCTCAAGTAGTCCAGACCTGTAGAAGGAGCAGCGGGCTGCATTCCCGCCCGGCTTGCAGCTAGCTTTACCTGAAATAAAAACTGGATTCCTTTAAATACTGCCTGGCCCATTATTTCTAGCCTCTTATTGGCTAACTCTCACATAGTGACTAACTTATATCTAATAATCTGTATGCCACCACGAGGTCGTGGCTTATCGGCATGAGTCTAGACAGCATCCAACTTGGGAAGCGGAATTATGGCATCTGCCTGACTCTGCTTCTTTTTCTCAGCATCCTGTTCTGTACACTTCACCTGTCTAAGCTGCTGTCCTATCAAAAGGCAAGGCAGTTTCTTTATTAACCAATGAAAGTAACACATAGACAGATGACCCTCCATCATTTTCTCTTTTTCTGTTTAAGCAAAAAGAAAGGCTTTAACTTTAACATAGTAAAATTACATATAACAAAACAGTTATCAAGCAAGAATTATAGTTACAATATTTATATCTACTTTATCTTTTATCATAACTAAGGAAAACTATAACTAAACATTCTTCAACTCCATCAAAGACTCCAGAAGGATATAATATTACTTAAGCAAACAAGAAATAAGCAACTTCCAAATTCTAGAAATGATAGAGACATTTCACTGCCTGGACAGTCACCCAAAGCTCTTTTGTATCGTTGGGGCATCCATCTTCAGCCTTCAGGCCCATAGTATCCAGGAGACTTTTCCATGAAGCAGGAAATTTCAAAGGCAGTTCAGTCACTATCTGCTGTGTCCTACAGAATGTCTCACAGACTGTTTCATGAATCAGGAACCCCGAAAGACCATCTCATCTTTAGGCAAGTTCAGCTGTCCTCTCTCTGTTGGTTCTCTGTGTCCAGTTTATGCAACAGTCCAGGCAAGAGCAGTTTCTTGCCCAAATGGCTATCAAACTCCATAAGGAGTCTCTTCGATGCCCATCTTCCTCTTGAAGTAGATTGGTGCTGCCAGGAGCAGATGTGTCTCTTTGTCATGAAAAGCCTTAAGTTATTAAAACATTTAGAGTGCCATATTCCATAGTCTTTGAAAGATATAAAGAATGCCTATTTAACTGAAATATATCTCTATATATCTAGAAAATTTAACTAACATGACTTCAAGCTTGATTATTATCGATGATTATTCATTAACAACCTATATTTCTTAATTATTACATTTTTAAATAAACTACACAATCACAATACCTTAATCAACATCAGAAATACATATACATATAAAAAATTGACGTTAAAATCCATACCAATTCAAATTATTCATATCTATATCATATCCCGCTTTAGATGTGAAAGAACAATTATAAACAATATCTTGGAATAAGGATGTAGTTATTTCTCTCCAAATTTCTTCCTGCTGTATAGGGGCACTGTTAATCAGGTCTTTCATGATATAACCTGTGTGAAAGGTTCCTCTCAGTCAGCAGTTGAGCAAAGTACTTTTTGAGGGTGTTCACAGCAACCTTTCAGGAGGACGTGGTCTATCATACCATATTGGGACAGAAGCAATCCACAGGGTCTCATCCTCTGTGAAAACAAAAGAAGGACCTCCTTTCCAAAGCATCATATTCTTAGACTCAAATTCTGAAGTCATAGTACCCTTATGATATCCATTCTGGTTAGCTTGGCAGCCCATATAATGAAATATCTTTCTGTACTTAGCACCTATACAGTCAAAAATTTTAAAGAAAACACAATATACAGAATCCAAACTCTCTGTGAATTTTCCATTTTTACATGGCTTATTTTTTTATTTCTTTAAATCTGTACTCTGTCTCTTTAAAGACTTTACCCCCCCCTTTTTAAGGCATTAACGTTATTCTCTATATTCTTTTTCTTCTCTCTCCCAAGCCTACGTGCAGTCATCTAACAATGTGACCCATTTAGAAGTCTTCTATGTTTGAATCTGTCCTATTGTGAATCTGTAATTTTTTTACTATCCAGGAACATTTTTGATTTGCAGTTTTAAATCACTAAGCACTTAAAAATCTAAGCTGTGATATTCCTAGGTCAAAAACAGGTACTGCAGGCTTGCCCTGCCCAGTCTAACATGGCAGAGCCACTTGTGACTCTGAACCAGTTGCACCTCTAAGCTACAGAGCAGCGGGCTGATCTGGATGTTGGCTCCACCTCTCTCCAATTTCAAAATGGTGAATGTACCATTTCTGCTAGCTCTGGGTCCACCAAGTAGAAGCCACACTTAGCAGTTTAACTCTGAGATTGAGTGTGTAGCACAGAAACTCTTTTCATCCAAGTTATATCTAAATCTGACACGCAGAGCACTGTGCAGCCTGGAAACATCTCTCTATATGGCGGCAGGAATCCACCATACTCTGCTACCTGCCTAAGCCTGATTCCGCAATCTTCCCAGGTGCAGGCAGGAAGCACTGAGCCATTGGCATGGTCTCAGAGTACTTTCTTCCCAATCCTGAGCAGACACACAAACATGCAGTCCCATAAAAGCCATTGAAATACTTTATATCTGGAGTTTGTGCTGGTGGCACAGCACAGGAAGCCACATTTTAAAATGGCACAGCTTTTTATCTGCTGCTGTTACTGAATCAGGAAATCACGCTACAGCATGCCCTAGCAAACAGCAAAAAGCTGTGTTAAACTCTATATTTGTGTCTAGAATTCTTTTTTAAGCCCTCTTAGGTTTTATGTGGAGTTAGTTACCACATTGGGCAACCAAATGCAGTGATAGGAGCAGCGCTGCGGCCCAGCTCCCAGCTAGTTTTACCCGAAATAATTACATGGAAACTGTATTCATTTAAACACTGCATGGCCCATTATCTCCAGCCTCTTATTGGTCAGTCTCAAATCATGCCTAATCCATATCTAATAACCTGTATGCCACCACAAGGTTGTGGCTTACCGGCCTGAGTCTAGCCAGCATCCATCTCGGGAAGTGGAATCATGGTATCTGCCTGACTCTGCTTCTTTCTCCCAGCATTCTGTTCGGTCTACTCTGCCTATCTGCGCTGCTGTCCTATCAAAACCCAAGGCAATTTCTTTATTAATCAATGAAAGCAACACATAGACAGATGACCCTCCTACATCACAGACCCAAGTCCCTAGTTTAAGTCAACTCAAAGTTCCTGAGTCTGTCATTTTTCTAACTTGGGGCTTACCTAATAGTTGAAAAAAGTCCTCAAGGTTTGATGTGAAAGGCCTTACAATTTCTCATGTGCCTGAATGCTTGGTCTCTAATATGGAGTGCTGATTGGTTTGGGAAGACAGAAAACCTTAAAGCACTGGAGAGCAGCAGGAGGAATTAGGTGACTGGATGCAGCAAGGGCCTGCCAAAGCCATGGAACCAGATGTTTCAGCCTCATCTTCCCCAGGCCAACTTCCCCATCTCCTTTAACTGTTCTCCCTGTCCTCAGAGGGCATAAGACAAGACAGTCCTTTTGTCCCGTAAGTTGCATTCTGTAAACAAAATGTTCACTGCCATGATAAAAATAATGCAGTCGCTAATTTTAGACAGAGAAGCTACCTTGGGTTACTCCTTGCTGTTACTGGTCCAACCTTGTCAGTTACATCACTTCTTCTTTGTGAGAAATGATAGGAATTTGTTCCTAAATGACATTCAGTGGACTGGGCTTCATCCTGACGCTGCAGAGAAACTCATGTTAGATGGAGAGCATTTGGATCTAGCGTTGATCCTGATACACTTGGGATTTCCCAGTCTCACAGACCTTGACATTGGGTGTTTTCCATTCTGTTTCCGTAAGTTTCATGTTCTGTGCAATCTTTGGATTCACAGAGTTGCTGCTGGTGTCTGAGACATGATTTCTACTTGTGCTCATTTGACTTTTTTAAAAAAAAAAATTGGTCCCTTTTTAATAATTTTGTTTGACCATGAGATACTCTCATTTCTTTAGGGGGTTTTTTGTTTGTTTGTTTAATTTGAAACCTCAACTATGAAAAGTAGGAAATATCTCTTAGACATGTATGGGTACACATAGTGAGCATGGATTATTTTCATCTGCTGTGTTCCATTGCAAAAGCTCCTGGCATGTGCTTACTGAACTCCCCTATTAAGAATCCACAAACACATCCATGGCTCTAGTTAGGCTCATGGTGTCTCTGGAAGTTGCACAGTACAATAGACACTGTGTCCTTGTGTATTTCAGAAAAATACATTTCATTATTCGTGGATGAACATGGACACTTCCCGCTGAATAGATCTATTATCTGATGATCAATTCTTGTGTGGACTAATCCCTAGTACTCCTTGCTGAACATACTGAGAACGTGAGATATCTCTATTTGTTATTGAACAGTGTTGAATAGGGAATCTCATTTCAGATAATGGGAAACAAGGACATTATATTACACATTTTGAGTGTGTGAATTAGTGTGTGTGTGTGTGTGTGTGAGTGAGTGAGTCTGTGTCGGGGTGTGTGTTTGTATGTGTGTGCGAACCCATAAATGTGCAATGTGCATGAGTGTGTAGGTGTGGGTATATATGTATGTCTCTGTCAGTGTGTGTGTGTGTGTGTGTGTGTGTGTGTGTGTGTGTGAATGAGTCTGTGTCAGGGTGTGTGTTTGTATGTGTGTGTGAACCCATAAATGTACAATGTGCATGAGTGTGTAGGTGTGGGTATATATGTATGTCTCTGTCTGTGTGTGAGTGTATGTGTGTGTGTGTGTGTGTGTGTGTGTGTGTGTGCATTCGTTGTTTTGGTATCAGGTACTACTGCCATCTTAGAATGTTTAGAATGATCTTTATTGTTTCTGGTGAAGCAGCTTGAGGATCATCGATCTCCATTGTATTTAAAGAAAGCAGGTATGATCTTTTATGCAATCTTTGGTCCTGGGCTGTCCTTATAGGGAGAGACTTATTATCTTTCAATCATGTACTCATATAAATCTTAGCACATTTCATAAGATCCTGAATTCATCATCATATTGAGGTGCAGCAGTGGGAAGGCAGCTGAAGGTGCATGTTTGATAACCTCTTATATCTCTGTTTTTGTCTGCTTTGTGAATTTAGGAATCTCTTTCTCTAAGGATGTCAACACTTTGGAGTACAAGGTTTTCTCACAGGTCCTAGAGTTCCCTTTGTTCTTACTCATCAGATTTGTTCATTCTTTCAAAGGACCTGCTCTTGGTTTCAACTGCAAAGTTATATCTAGCTCTGTTCTTTCTTACACTTTCACATAAGAGTTTTGAGGCTGGAACGTTGTGCTTTGTTTTTGCATGTGTGCGCATCATCACTGCATCATTAGGATGCTTGTGAGACTTTTGATTTATTGATGTACAAACTGATAGTCATAACTTTGTCTCTTACTGCTGAATTTGCATTTTTTTCTTTCTAGCATTTTGTGGCGGAGCCATTCCCCACCAGCAAAGGTGGAGGACATGGCAAATGAATTCTCCTCCATCGATATGAATGATTACAGTTTCCTACCATCCAAGGAATTGGCATCGGAGTACTCCATGTCTACTTTAGTGAATACCACCTGTTCCCTCACTCACATTCTGGTTGAGGAGAACCTGGAAACAACTGTGCCAAACAGATTGCATGACACCTTGGCACAAAATGACTTGTTGTACAAGAGAAATCATATATACAGAAGGAAAAGCCAATATCATCCCCAGGTCTGCTACTCCAGGAGGCGTGGATTTCATCTTACCCTCCCTAGGTTTCCTTTGCAGAGGAGATGGAGTGAGCTGGCTCTGCCAACATTCATGACTGAAACCAAAGTGAAGAACGGGCAGGAGGTAAATGAAAAACCTAGCAAGGGTTCCTCAAAGTCCAGCTCCCCTAATTTATACATCAGATCTTAACTCACCTGTGAATTCTGCCCCACAGGGTGCTGACATGAAATCACTAAAGACACACAAGGAAGCAGAAAATGCTGCAAATAAAACATCTGAGGGGCCACAGGAGGAGGCTAGGGTGGAGGACATCACTTTTACTAACACAAATTTTGATGTGTTACAGATCGTGGAGAACATCAACAATGACAAAGATCGTGAGGAAGATGTTCCTAACATCACACAAAACAAAACCACCAGTTCTGACATCACCAGCATGAAGACACAGGACATCGTTTATGCTGTGTCTCCTCCATCCCCTTCCCAGCATGAAAACAAATATGAACTCGTGGAGGACATTGTGAGGGAGGAGATACCATCTGAATGTCCAGATGAGCAGCTCCAGAAAGCACCCATAGCTGCCAACAAACACACTAGAAGGGGCTCTAAAGGTGTGAGGGGGAAGATCAAGAAGCTCTTTGAAAGACTTTCTTGCTGCCTCCCTACCCGAAGCAGGGAATATACAACATCCAGGTGAGGGATAACAAGGACTGGGAAATAGAGTTCCAAGAAAATGATGCACTTGGACCACAAAATTAGCATTTGTATTTGATATGTTCTTTGGAAGGCACTTTGCCACAGGCAGGCTTCAGCCATTTATAGGAAATGAACGTTAAGGTATCTGGTAACCTAGAAGAATTTTTCACACTGATTCCTGCTCGTGAAGAGACTGGGGTAGTGGAGACAAAAGTAGATGGAATAGGGAGCTGGCCTCGGCTGGAATGTAGGGAGACAGGAGGGAGGAGACTTTATGAAAGGGACAACAGTTTAGGAAAGAAGAATCTTGTGGCGAGCTCTGGTACCACAGAGTAGATTTTTCTTTTTTTCTTCCCTTTCTTTTCTTTTTTTTACTTTCTACATTTGCTTCCATTTTTCTCTCTTTATTACCAAGCATTTTCTACTATCTATGTATTTATCTTTGCCATTTTGTACATTGGTTTATTTCTAAACTTTAAAGCAGTTGTCAGTACAAATTAGCTGAAAAATTAAAGCGTTCGACAACTCACCAGCTTTGTTACATCCCACAGAATTTTCCTGGTCCTATCAATTCCCTTATCATTGTAAGACTCTTCACCTGCCACCGTGCCACTCGTGAGACAACATATGGCTGGGAATTTTGAGGGACAACACATTTTCTAATGGCATCATCGTGTCCAGGACAGGGCAACATCCCTATGATTCCCACAATGGAGAGTTTAACAAAAAAGAGACTGTGTATCACGAGTATAGAAGCTAGGAGGTCTGCAGCAGTCAGAGACACTACATAATTTGAGAGTCTAGGCGAGAGCAATATTGATGAAGCCCATGTGTTCACTCTTCAGTGAATAACACATCTCTCACTCAGGTTAGCAGAAAGCTCAGAGAACATTCTTGGTGTTACTACTGTTCGCTTTATAGTCAAAATGTTCTCCTAAAAGTTCTAAAAAATAGAAGTCTAACACCATCTCATTAACGCTGAATTCCTGGTCACTACAGGGGGGTGCTATCTGGGGAGGTTGTGAAACAACCTTGTAGTAGAATCCAAAAGGAGAAATTGAGTCAATACAGGCAATCGAACTCAGAAAGCCATGCAAGCATGATTGAGATCGACCTTCCCAAGTCTCCATTCATGCCTTTCCTGTGCATTGTGAGCCAGCGTATGAGTGTAGGACTTATGGAACTTATTGCTTCTTCTCAAGGATTGGGTCAGGTCAGGAAGAAATGAATGCAGTTCTTGGAGACACAGGAGGAAAAATTCTTTTGGTCCAGAAGAGCATGATTGCGTCCTTGCAATGACTTCAATGGACACACTCTGAGGTCTTGCAGACTCTGCACATTGAAGGCACTGGCCAGTTTGAGTCTTGCCTTACATTGCAGAGAAGGTGTTGCCTTGTTGGCCTCAGAAAATTTGGACTCAGAATTTGGGTCACATTCACATGGTTATTATTGATCACTTGAAAACAGACATGCTGATCTGATTTGACTAAAAGAGTTTGTGTTTCTTTCCTGGATTGTTGGTTTTGATCTGTATCTTTTGAATGGTGTTTCAATTAATTTGTGCTTTCAAATTCGTTTCTTGTTTTTAACCACCCTTAACTTTTTCTCTTAAATAAGCATGATTCTTTGACATTTTTAAAATATTCATTTCTGATTTTAAGTCTTAGCTAGTAGGAGATAATTGCAGAAAGTAAGTTTCACAATGGTGTGCACTTTGAACACTCTTAGTTTCATTACATCCTCCAAGCCTTTTTAAGCCCCAAATGTCACCTATTCTCTTGAAGACCTTCCTGAATAGCCAAGTCCCATCCACCACAAAACAAAACCAAACCATCTCAATTAGGGACAACCCACCACACTGCTATATTCAATGCGACCTACCACCTTTTAGATCCATCCATATGAGTTTAAGAAGAAAATTGAATATCTGGTGTGTAGAAGTGGTGATGTCTATCCTAGAGAATTCTGAGAGAATTATAGGCACAGTGATACGGCCGCTGAAGCAGTTTCGACCTCAAGTAGTCCAGACCCAAGTCACTAGTCTAGGTCAACTCAGAGTTTCTGATTCTGTCCTCCTTCTGACTATGATTCTCACCCAAGACTGGGGGAAAGTGTCCTCAAGGTTTGATGTGAAAGGCCTAACACTTCCATATGTGCCTGAATGCTTGGTCTCTAGTATGGAGTGCTGATTGGTTTGTGAAGACAGAAAACCTTAAACACTGGAGAGCAGCAGGAGGAATTAGGTGACTGGATGCAACAAGGACCTGCCAAACCATGGAACCAGCTGCTTCAGCCTCATCTTCCCCAGGCCAACTTCCCCAGCTCCTCCATCTGCCATGCATCCCCTGTACTCAGAGGGCATGAGACAAGGGAGTCCTTTTGTACCTTAAGTTGCTTTCTGAAAACAAAATGATCCCTGCCATAAAAATAATGCAGCCCCTGTTATTAGACAGACAAACTACCTTGGGTTACTCCTTGCTGTTACTGGTCCGACTTTGGCAATTACATCACTTGTTCTTTGTGAGAAATGAAAGGAATTTGTTCCTAAAGGATTTCAGTGTCCTGGGCTTTGTTCTGAAGCTGCAGAAAAATTCATGTTGGATGGAGAGCATTTGGATATAGCATTGGGCCTGATACATTTGGGGTTTCCCAGTCTCACAGACCTTAACATTGGGAGTTTTCCTTTCTGTTGTCAAGAGATTCATGTTCTACACCATCTTCTAATTCACAGAATCATTACTGGTGTCTGAGACATTGATTTCTGCTTGTGCCCATTTGACTTTTTTTCTAAATTTGATCCTTTTTCTATAATTTTTTGGTCATGTGGTACTATTTCTTTTGGGGTTTTTTTGTTTTATTTCAAACCTTAAACATGAATAGTATATGCCTTGAGACTTGTATCCATATATATAGTGAACAAGGATCATTTTCATCTGCTGTGTTATATTGCAAAAATCCCTGGAATGTGCTTAATGTACTCCCCTTTTAAGAATCCACAAACACATTCACAGCTCTAGTTAGGCTGAGGATATCTCTGGAACTTGCACAGTACATCCAAAGCTGTGTCTGCTGTGTCTATGTGTATGTCAGAAAACTACAACATATCATTCTTCATGGAATAACATGAGCTATCTCTTATAGATTCTTAAACAGTGTTGCACAGGGAATCTCATTTCAGATAATGGGCATAAAGAATATTATATTATGCATTTTGTGAATGTAAGTATTAGTGTGTTTATGTCAACGTGTGTGCATATGCAACACAAATGTACAAGTGTGTGTGTGTATGTGTGTGTGTGTTTATGTGTGCATTGTTTTGGCATCAGGATACTACTGTCATCTTAGAATGTTTAGAACGATCTTTATTGTCTCTGGTGAAGCAGCTTGAGGATCATTGATCTCCATTGTATTTAAAGAAAGCAGGTATGATCCTTCATGCAATCTTTGGTACTGTGATGTCCTGATAGGGAGAGCCTTATTATCTTTCAATCTTGTACTCATATAGATCTTGGCACATTTCATAAGATCCTGAATTCATCATCATATTGAGGTGCAGCAGTGGGAAGGCAACTGGTGGTGTATATTTGGTAATCTGTTATATCTCTGTTTGTGTCCACTTTGTGAATTTAGTGTTCTCTTTCTTTGAGGGTTGTCAACACTTTGGAGTGCAAGATTTATTTTGTAGGTCCTAGAGTTCCCATGGATCTTACTCATCTCTTTGCTCTCTCACATTTCTATAATATGTGTCTTCCTTTGTCAGGTTCATATCAAGGGTTGTCAGATTTGTTCATTCTTTCAAAGGACCTGCTCTTTTTTTCAACTGCAAAGTTATCTCCAGCTCTGTCCTTTCTTACACTTTCTCATAACAGTTTTGTGGTTGGAATGTTGTGCTTTGTTTGTTTTTGCATCTTTGACCACCAAGATGCATCAGTAGCATGCTTGTGAGACTTTTGATTTCTTGATGTACAAACTGATAGTCATAACTTTGTCTCTTACTGCTGATTTTGCATTTTTTTTCTTTCTAGCATCCTGTGGCAGAGCCATTCCCCACTACAAAAGGTGGAGGACATGGCAGATGAACTCTCCTCCATCAATATGAGTGATTACAGTTTCCTACCATCCAGGGAATTAGCATCTGAGTACTCCATGTCTACTTTAGTGAATACCACCTGTTCCCTCACTCACATTCTGGCTGAGGAGAACCTGGAAACAACTGTGCCAAACAGATTGCATGACACCTTGGCACAAAATGACTTGTTGTACAAGAGAAATCATATATACAGAAGGAAAAGTCAATATCATCCCCAGGTCTGCTACTCCAGGAGGCGTGGATTTCATCTTACCCTCCCTAGGTTTCCTTTGAAGAGAAGATGGAGTGAGCTGGCTCTGCCAACATTCATGACTGAAACCAATGTGAAGAACGGGCAGGAGGTAAATGAAAAACCTAGCAAGGGTTTCTCTAAGTCCAGCTCCCCTAATTTATACATCAGATCTTAAAATCACCTGCGAATTCTGCCCCACAGGGTGCTTATATGAAGGCATTCAACACACACAACAAAGCAGAAAATGCTACAAATAAAACATCTCAGAAAATACAGGAGGAGCCTAAGATGGAGGACAACAGAAACCTTTTTCGAAGGTTTTTCTGCTGCCTCTGCATGCCAAGGACTAAAGATACAACATCCAGGTAATGAATAACAAAGAATGAAAAATGTAGATTAAAGTATATGGACTGGGTGAGGACAGTTATTCCACATATGATTTGAGCTGTCTTTTTGAAGGCACTTTGCCATGGGCAGGCTTCAGCCATTTACAGGACCCAAACATTAAGGTGTCTGGAACCCCAAAAGGAGCTTTCACACTGTATTCTATTCATGAAGAGACTAGCGTAGTTGAGACAGAAGCAGACAGCAGAGGTTGCTGGCAGGGCTTGGGGATGCTGGGAGAAAGGAGTTAGGATGGCCTTCAAAGGGACAACAGTTTAGGAAGGGATTAAGTTTGTGGAGAGCTCTGGTTCCTCAGATCAGCTTTTTGCTAAGTCTTTCTATGTCAATATCACTAAAACAGTCCTTTGTTTCTCTCTTTTCAAGGGCTGAAGATGCGGCCCTGACCCGGGGTTCCTAAACCCCGGGTCTGTGTTCAGCCTGGTTGGGGCATAACAGCTTCTGGAGCAAGCCAGGCCAGAACATGAAAGGAGGTGTGCCCCAAACCTCTACCTGTTAGACAGCTCCAGCCACCAGGGCGTGAGCTCTGTATCCCTCATCTCCTACAGGGTGCAAGGGTGAACTTCATTTGTCCCCAGAAGAAGTAGCTGGACAGAGAAGCCAGTCACATCATCATGGGCGATGACAAGGCATCCATCCCGCTCCAAGTCCACATGAGAAAAGTTAAGTGTCCCAGATGACTCTGGGTCCCCATCTCCTTCTCCCCTCGTTTCCATCAACAGAATCAATGAGCACATGTAAAGAAGTGCTTGCACACTGTTCTCTTAGGTGATAAGGAGGCACAGGAAGAGGAGGGTGGAAGGAAGAGTGGGGCAAGTGGAACATGTCAAGGGATAAAAGCAGTGAGAGAGGGCAGAAGAAAGGGCTTGGATCTGGAAGGGGGGGAGGTGATTTCTCCAGAGGAAATTCCATTCTGGCAGCAGCAAAGTAAGGGATGAATGTGCAGGTGGTGACAGGGTTCACACGCAAGAAGGAGAGGAACAAAATTCCCCTGAAAAGGAGATTAGGAGTGAGTGATGCTTGGGTACCCTGAGAAGACCCTATCTTCCTCATGGGTTCCAGCTTGCTCCAAGCTGAGCAGATGAATGCTGTGTGAGAAATCTGCTCTCATCCTGAGGTGCTCAGAGAGGGTGTGGCTGCAGAGAAGAGAAGCCACATGTTTTCAGGAGCCTCTTCCTCTTTCTGCTTGACTGAGTCTAGGATTGATCTGGTCACATCTGCTTATGTTCACAGCCTTCATTTTTCATGCCCCAAGGTGCTGTTGTCCCATCTAATGATTATTCAGACAGATAAATTTGTTGTCCCCATGGGGGATTCCTTGACTTTGAGTAAACAGCAAGATAGGTGTTTGTACTGGAAATAGGTAAACAGTACGTAACAGGACTGGGGAACATCACTGTCCAGAAAACAAACAACAAACTTGGAACATCTTTGGGCCCAGGGCCATCAACAGACTTTAGTTTAGAAGGAAACCTGATTGCCAAAGAGCTGCAGATGATGGCCAGTGGTATTGTGTGCAGCCTTGTTCAGCGAGCTGCCTGCAGTCTTCTCCTGTCCACCATACATATAGGGAGCATCTTCCTGGGTCACCAGGGGCAAGCCAGCTGACAAGGTTTTCAGGGATCTAATCTTGAGATCAGTCAGGTGTAGTGAATTTGTGTGCAATGTGCATCTCCTTGTGGTAGATGATGAGTTTCTGTATCGTGGTCTTGATGTACACCAACCATACCAATTGAGCACTCTTCTCTGCAGAGGATGATGGTCCTGTCCAGGTCAATGGGTGTCTGGTTCTTTGTGACAGCTTATGAATTGTCCAGAATCCACTTCATTGGCTACATCATATAAATGGAATCTTGACCAAGTCCTATATGGTGCCTTGCTCACCCTAGTCATCATGATAGTTATTATTAGTATAATCAGTCATCTTTTAATTCTAATAATTCCTGCCATTATGTTACTTTGCTACGGACCGGCTCAGGGGAGCCACTCAGACCATGGGGGAACAGGACGAAGGACAGATTTCAGGATATGGCGGAGGAAATTGACAGGCAAACACCCTCAATGTATTTTGAAAATGCTGCTGCGATTTTACTTTTTCAGTGCGAGGCTTTTATATTTTTACAAACAAAGAACTTGGCAAAGGCATACATCATTAGATCATTAAAAAAGCATAAAACAGTTTACAAAAAGAATCTTTGAAAATGCTTTGACTTGGACACAAGGACTTTCGCCCAGTCTGTACCAGGCGGCTGGCTGGGTTAAGTGACTTTGTGCTCAGAATATCTTGGGGTGTGAGAGGAGAAGGCCACTATCTTCCTGGGAAAACTTTCTGCTAGGAAATTTTAAAGACATGATCTCAAACTTGTCTGAAACTGGTCTCATACCATAAATCTCAACTTTCTTCCCTCCCCAACTCTCAGGGTCAGATGTTGTAATTAGCCAAAGTTATTCTGGCCATAATAAAGGTTTCATAGGCCTCCTGCACGTATTTCTCAGGCAAACATCTAGTGTTGCTGCAACTGTTTTCCTACAGAAGGCTTCTAAGTTTTCTCCTGATAAGAGCAACTCCTTTTGCTCCACATCATTAAGGAATTATTTTAACTATGACTTCCCCATTTCCAGAACTGGCTATTTCCTTAAAGGCTTTAATGAATAATGGGGCAGAACTTCAAAAATGTCCTGAGCAGTCTTGTTTGTATCCACAACTACCTGGAATAGTCTGATCTGTTAGCAATATGCAAGGATCACAAAGAACACAAAGACAAAGAAAAGGACACACTTATGGCTTCCAAGGACAGCCAGGTTGAGTCAGTACAAATGGCAACTCAGGTGGTATTACACCACAACTGATTGCCAAGGGACAGCCTGAAACTCAGCTTCGAGGAGCACAGATCCCAATCCTCTGGCTACACCTGCCTGTCCAGTCAGCATTTCTGCTACACTGGCGAGACAGTCATGGATGTAGCATTACTTGATGTTTTTTATTATACCTTTGAACATTCTTTGTTTGATTGTTTTTATTATATTGTGCCAAGTATGATTTGTTCAATGATCAAGTCTATTTGGAGTTCTGTAAGCTTCTTTAACCTTGATAGGAAGCTCAGTCTTTAGGTTAGGGAAGTTTTCTTCTATGAGGTTATTGGAAATAGTTCCTGTGTCTTTGACCTTGCTTTCTTTCCTTCTATTCCCCTTAGTCATGAATTTGGCTTTTACATAATTTCCCAATTTTTCTGGTGCCTTGTGCTTGAAATTTTATTAGATTTAACATTTTCATTGACTGGGAAATCCATTTCCTTTTATCTTGACTTCAATGTCTGAGATTTTTTCTTCCCTCTCTTATATTCTGTCAGTAAGTCTTACCTCTAGGATTCTTGTTCCAGTCCCTTACACTTCTGTTTCCAGTTCTCCCTTGGTTCCACTTGTCTCTATTGATTTTTTTACACCCTTGACCTGTTTTCTTCATTCAAATCCATTGTTTGTGTTCCAAATATTTCATTAACACATTCATTCATGTTCTCCTAAGGTCCTTGACCATTTTCATAATAGCTATTTTGAAGTCCTTATTCTGTGCATCAGCTGTATTGCCTTGCTCAGGAACTACTGAAGTTCTATTGATGAGCTCTAGTGGAGACACACTGTTGGCGCTGTTTTGATTCTGTCCTCATGCTGACATCCAGGCATCTGGGCTTAGAAGAATTTCACTTCCAGTAGTTGATATCTGGTCTTGCCTATCTGTTGGGTAAGTTTTTCCTTCCTTAGTTTCTGTTACCCTCATAGGATTTTTGGAGGGGGTGTAGTGGCTGTGGGTTGCCTATATAGAGAATGCTCTGAGTCTCTTCCAGGTGTGGCTACTGGTGGTTCCAGGTGGACAGTGTTTCTAAGTATTGGGAGCTTGCAAGAAAGAATAGGATGAGCTAGATTGGCAAGTGTCTCAGAAGATACACAAGGAGGGAATATAGTTTGGTCAGCCATATTGATCTCTAAAGTACCAGGGAGCTGGAGAAAGAGGGTGAATTCACATTCTTATCCAGCACATGATCTAGTACATGGTTACGAATGTGACTGGGTGGTTGAAAATGAAGGACAGAATGGAGAGGAAAGATTGCCTATTTGCTTCCATGGTCAGCATGGCCAGAAGTGCTGCAGTGACAGACTCTCTCCAGTGAAGGTGACCAAGACAAAGGGATGGGATGAAGAGAAGGTTGAGAGAGGATTTGTTTACTTTCCCAGGAATGGGGACAGAAAAAAAAGAGAGTCCAGAACAGTTGGCCTACTCCAAAACTGAGAATAAGACTGGGGAACTGGGATTGGAGGATGGGAAGGAGATTGAAGTACACCTACCTGATTTCCTGCTCAGCACGGCAAGTGTGTCCAGGGACATAGTGTCTCTGGTGTTGCTGGCTGAAACAAAGTGGTGGGAATTGGGTACAGTGGTGTAGGAAAAGAATAATGGGTTTGAAATTTGTCCAGCGACTAATGAAACATACAGACACTGGAAGTGAGTGCAGGAATCTCATAAATGAGTCTCTGATCAAGTATGGGGCAGACTATTGTATATGCAAAAAGTGGAGCCTGTAGTGCAGTAAATTAATTTAATAGGCACTGGAATCTGTTCCCTTAATAGTGAATGCTGTGAGGAACCCCACACAACATATATCTTCATGGTAAATCACATACCATGAAATAATCTGATACCATTCCCTCTGGGAGAGTTAACAATGTATTATTTCCTTTTATTTTTGTAAGAGTGTTAAAGATTTCTTCTGGATGTGGCAATCTTTTCAGAAGATCAAAGGATATGATCTAGTAGAATCCAGCTGGATTCTGAGGGCTGTGTGTTGTGCTGACTGATGACCCTGTTAGAGCTCACCCTGTGCTCACTGAGGAGACTCAGCAGTGCTGTCCTTCTGTCCTGTCAGAGCCCACGGTGAAAGGAGTCAGCCATAGCTAGTGATTGCTGCTAGGACTCCCCAAAACTGAAAGCTTACCTAGCTCCTCCTCAGGTTACCATGGAAGCTGAGCTTCAGCAGCAGGGCTCCCAAGAGTCTTGGCAGCCTCATTAGAAACATACACAAAGGAAGAGCCACTTCTCTGCAGAGGTGGGAAAGGAGGTCTGGGACAACCTAGACTCCTTGAGGAGATCTTTGGTCTTGAACTGCTTCTTTCTCACTGCAGGGCAGCGACAGGCCTAAGAGCTCTGCTGTCACCCTGGCCATATCTGCGTTCTAAGCACAGATCACTACTACACTTTATCACAGCATTTCATCTACTATCTGTTAGTCTCTATTACTGCAAGGATCCTTTCCCAGTCCATCCCGCCCTCTGCTTCTTGGCTAACATTGCCTGCACCCTGATCATGGAAATCAGTTCCATTGTCTCTAGTGTACAATGGTGCAACAAAGTCAGATATCTATTCCTCATATCTTCTTGGATACCCCTATGAGTCAATAATAACCAATCCTGTAAGAAATACTAAATGATCATTTTTCTTGTCAAATACTATGAAACAAATCCTGTCTTTCCATCAACTCTGAACACCCCTGTGCCTTTTAGACTTTCTTCCTCCATTCCCAGATGTCCCATTCTACATGTCCCATTTTCTTCAAGTGTGAGACATGTTCTTCCAGACAGATGGAACCAATTTCCTTTCCTTGATTAAAAAAAATGAAATATCTATATTCATTCAGTATACATTTTTCTCCCCTCTGCCTTCTTCACTGTTCATAATTCTTTTCCACACTAGCCAGCTGTGCATACACTGTGAGGTTAGACCTCAGATCTTGCAAACAACCACTTTCCTTCCTTTGGTCATGGATAATAGTGTTAAAAGGGATAAAAAGTACAGTTTACTGTCCAGGTATGCTTGCTCTGCCACTACTGTGAGCATCTACTCTCCTGATTAGAAGTTGCATTGCTAAGATGCTCTAGTGGGAGTGGTGGTCTCTTTCTTTGTGTTCTCAAGACCACTTCTAACAGACTCCAGCTCATTCTATGAATCTAACTATGCATCAGGTAATACAGGCACTGCACATACCTTTGAGTTGTGGCCTGATGGTGGACCTGGGTATTACATTTGAGTTTGGCACAGGTGAGTTTCTCAAGATGACAGAGACAAGAGAAGCAGTGCAGGATACTCAGCCTCCTGGGCCTTGATCAGTCTCCACACCTGCAACAGTTTTTGTCTACACTACACTGCTGCTTTTGAACACAGTTTCTGCTTACATTATTTTCATTCGTTCACATTCAATGATTCAAAATATGATCATAAAATACCAATAAAACAGACGTCAAGGCTATGCTTGGTCTACTAATCCAAGTACTTCCCATTGAACCTATTGTTTAAAGGGAATCCCAGGGAGTTGGCATTGTTCTCTTAAATATAGATATATCAGCCTGTGCTTGGTGCATTTTACTAACAGAAAATGATTCTGGAAAGCTCTATGCCTGAATAGACTCCTGTTTCCACATTATCATGTCTCGTGTGGTTAGTATATAACTAACTCCTAAGCAGGCCCTTAGACCTGCTTCATTTCCTAAGTCACGGTCTACGACCCATCTTCTACCCTGCACCATCACCTCCTTTTGCAACTCCTGTTTACTGCATCACTGCTGCACCTCCAATCTGCCCCATTTCAGCCTTTCCCTGGTTCTCAGCTGTTGATCTGTATCAGCCTCAGGCAGATGCATTCTTCAAGGCCCCTTCTGCGCAAGTTCAGCCCATAACATCTATCAGAGTTGGGTGTCTAATGTCAGAAGAAACAATAGGCAGCATTTTGGTTACATATCTCTTGAACACATTTTGTGTTCAAACATCTTGACATGTTTTCCTGAAAGCCACACATGACGTCTTGGCATATTGCCTGGTTCTGCACTCTGCCTGCCAGCTGCAGACCCTGTGTTGGTATTTGATCTGCATTCTAGGCTATGCTGTGTTGTCTCCTGTGACTTTTATCAAGGCCTGCTTCACTACATGAACCCCCTTTCACACACAGCTTCCTGAACAAGTGCCTCCTCCTCTAAAATAAAGACAGATCTACTCATCCTTGATCCGTTAAAGGCAATGGTGTCCCCTACATGGAACTGTTCAGATGGTCAGACTCATTTGTCTCTGTTCAGGGTTTTTCACCCTCAGCTCCTGGGTGGGTCCCAAGCTCTCCTGTGTTGACTGCCCGTGTGCTGTCCCTGTCCACATTCATCAGGAAATGCATCAGCGATGGCTCCACTAGGACACATGGCCATGCTCCCTGTAGTTTTCCTTTCATGGGTCTGAAATGTAAGTCTGAAACCCACAGCAGCACTGGTATAGTGAACAACTGTGGAAGTGACGGCTGCTCTGGGACTCACAGGAGTGTGCTGAGTCTCTCTCTGGAGTTTCTGCAGGACAGGTGCCCACATGCGGTAACCCTAACAGACATGGGGCCCAGTGGCTGGCTGAGTCCTCCAATTTGTGAGGAATCAGCAGCAGCTCGCTCTCCTGTGGATCTGAAAGAGGTCTTTGCACACAGGCCTGGGTGTTTTACCATCTACTTTATAGTCCATGGGAGAAAGTAATTCACTTCACCTGGCTTGCTCTTTCAGGAGCCCACACTGAATCAGCCACTAGGAGGAGTTAATGAGAACTCATTTGCTTGACTAGCACCTCTTCTTCTGTGAGGTCCAGATGATGAGATAAAGAGACAGCCCAGACAGAAGACCCTGGTCTAAGAAGAAGGTGTGCTGTGTGTGCCATGGCTTGGACTCCCCTCATCTTCATTGTTCCATCTCAATGTACAGGTACGGACAGGCCCAAGAGTGGGGAGAACTCCTAAACTCAGTCAGTCCCTTCTGGTTCAAATCCCCAAAATGCTGTACCTCAACTCTGCTGTTCACTGTGGTTTCTGCTTTGGCAGGTTCCTTTTCTCAGGCTATATTGACAGAAACACCCTCCTTCTCTGTGCCTCTTGGACCAAGAGCCAGACTCACCTGCACCCTGAGGAGTGACATCGGCATTGGCGACAACAACATTTACTGGACCAACAGATGCAGGGGAGCCCTCCCAGGGTTTACCTGTGCTGCTACAGAGACTCAAACAAGTCACTGGGGCCTAGAATCTCCGTTATATTCTCTGGATCCAGAGAAGCCTCAAAAAATGTTGCAAATTTGCACATCTCTGAACTATAGATGAAGAATGAGACTCAGCACTGCTGTTTTATCTGGGAAAATAGTGTTTCCCACAGTGATACAGGCAGATGGGCAAGTCGCCATCAATAGTAGCTTCTGCTAAAAAAAACAAATCAGTTCTGGTAGAGTGTATGTAGCGGCCACAGGGAAGGGAGCAAGGAGACTCCGCCAACATCGGCTGCCACAGCACCAGTTCTGAACGTGCAGAGGCCTATGGTGTTGATGTTGACCGCACAAAAAGATGCCCTCACCACATGGAGGGCAAACTGCATACAAGCATCCAGAAGGGCGACTACCACAAGGCACATGAGATATACCGGATGCTCTTCTTCAGATACATTTCCAGAAACAAGCATTCAGAATCCTGAGATCTCAAGTACTCAGGAGTATTTATCTTCTTCGGTCATGGCCAGCAGAGCAGTGCAGGCTGACCTGACCATGCCAATTCTTGAAACCCAGAGAAAGTAACGATGTATATAGCTGATGAACAGTTAGAGAACTGTAGAGTCAGTTACAGTGTTCAGTTTGATGGATATAAATTCCCAAAAGCAAGTAGTGTTGGTGGCCAGAGCTCTGAAGTGGTCCAGTGGAGGATCTGGGAAACTGGGCCATCCTAGCTTCCACCAGCCCCTCATGCTGTGGGGTCTGCAATACTACTGTAAGTCTCAGTATTACTTCCTGCCCTCCACTGAGGGCAAGGGCTGTACCAACATGACAGACAGGTACTCCACTACACAAGGCTTCTGAAGCGGGTGGGTGAATTCATGGCCCAGGCTGTGTACAACTGTTTTTCTGTTTGACAAACAAGAAAGGTGCACAGGTGGTCTTTACAAGGTGTACACAGAAGGTCCTGTCCATCAAGGATGGGACACATTCTTTGTATCCCTGCTCAACTTCATCTGGTTTCCGCAGCTGGCTGTGGACAAGCTGACTGTGCTCAGTGAGCACTACCTGCTTCCCTAGATGGGGACCCCATGTACAAAGTGTACCTGGAAAGGGCAGCTGCCAAAGCAGACCTCCTCCAGACAGGGCAACCTGCGGACAAGCTGAGCGGCCTCGTGGACTCCTCAGAGCAGGAGGACGGGGACGAGTGCTAGGATGACAGAAGCCTCATCAGCCTGCACGGAAGCTGCCTGGTCAGCATGGAGATGTCCGTGACCAGCCCCACTGGGATGGATTCAGTGCCAGGCTGGGCATGAGGCCCCTTACACAGTAGGTTCCTGTTCCGGAGCTGGAGGGATTGCCTTTGTAAAGTCTGTCCCTATTTATGTATGGAGGTCAAGGGCTGTGTGGTCAGAACCAGCAACAAAGCCCAGCTTCTGCTGGCCACCAATGTTCCTCACATCTCCCACAATAAAGCACAAGTCCTGCTGCAGTACCCTGCTGCCATCCTTGTCTCTGGTTCCTTGTAGAGCGCTCTAGTGGGACAGACAGCCTGGTATTAGTAACCTGTATCCCTTCCTGTGTGTCCACTGTTGCCATGGCATGCCAGGGGAGTGGTGCTCACTACTGGGATCCATGCAGGATCCTGAGTCTTGCAGATGAGAGTGCTTTCTTGTTTGATTTCTATTTGGAAAAAAAGTTGTTTTGCAATTGGGCTGAGCTTCTCAGGGACAGAATATGTTCTGTGGCGGCCAAGCACCTTAGAGGTAGAGATGAGTCCTTCAAGCTACAGCCTTGCTGGTCCCTATGAAACCCACGCTGCTGCTCTGCAGAAGTTTTAAAGGGTGTAGTAAGTTTTCATATCCTTCAAGTTGTAGTATTTTTTTTCTGGGTGAGTAATTTGCAATCTAATGTTTTAGGACTTAACCATATTAAGAGTCCAGGAATGAGCAACCAACTCTATTACCACAGATAACGTCCATGCTACCAGTCTACTTATAAGGGAGACACCATATTTTTCACAATTAAAATAAATAAAATTTCTTGATTACAACACCCCTAAGCTGCTTGTGAAGGAATCAGATTTGCACTATTTTCTATAAAATGGAATTTAAAGGAAGGCTTATGTCATCAGTTGATTAGCTCTCAATTTTTTTCTAAAGGTCTGTTTACGTTTTGGGTCTATTTGTGATTTAATTTCTCTGACCCAGATATATCTAGAATTTTACCCCTTTTATTAGGGTTTCATGGTTCATAGATATTAGAACTTTCTAATCTTGTGATTTTCAAAAAAAATCTTTCTTTTTTTTTCTTTTTAAGTAATTTTATTAAATTATAAAAGTTTCCATTTCCGCCCCTCCTCCCAACACCCTCCCACTCCCCCCACTCCCTCTCCTCCTCCCTCTCCATCCCTAAGAGCAGTCAGGGTTTCCTGCCCAGTGGGAAGTTCAAGTTCCTCCCGCCTCCCTCCAGGTCCAGGAAGGTGAGTGTCCAGACGGACTGGATCCGCAAAATCCAGTATATGCAGAGGAAACACGTCCCAGTGCCATTGTCAATGGCTTTTCAGAAAGACTCCGGGCCATCCACCTTCAGAGAATCCGGCCACATTCAGAGAATCTGGTTGGATTGCGTCCTCGTTCAGTCCCAGTCCAACTGGCCTTGGTAAACTCTCATTAGATCCGTCCCCTTGTATCAGTGGGTGATTGCATCCCTCACAGTCCTTATTTCCTTTTTCATTTTCTTCCTCCTCCTGCTCCTCATTTGGACCTTGGGGGGCTCAGTCCGGTGCTCCAATGTGGGTCTCCGTCTGTATCGCCATCCATCGTCAGATGAAGGTTCTCTCAGATTTTGCCTTCTTTGCTCACATTCTCTTTCCTTCTGCTTCTCGTTTGGACCTAGGGAGTTAAGTCCAGTGTTCCAATGTGGGTCTCTGTCTCTATCTCCATCCATCGCCAGATGAAGGTTCTATGGTGATAAGCAAAATATTCATCAGTATGGTTATGGGCCAAGGCCGTTTCAGGCACCCTCTCTTCTGTCCAGAGAACAATCTGGGGATCTCTCCTTGGACCTGGGATCCCATTTATAATCAAGTCTCCTGTAAACCCTAAAATGACTCCCTTAGTTGAAATATATTCTTCCCTGATCCCATATCCATCCTTCCTCCCTCCCCCCATCCCAGTCCACCTAGCTTTCCCCATTCCTCCCCTACTCCCTTCTCTCTAACCCTCTCCCCTTCCAACAACCCTCCCACCCACCCCCCATGCACCCGAGGTTACCTGGGACTCTTGTCTATTTCCAATCTCCAGGCAGATAGCTACATGATTTTCATCAGGTTCACCTTCTTATTTAGCTTCTCTGGGATCACGAATAATAGGCTCAAAGACCTTTAATTATGGTTAGAATCCACATATGAGTGAATACATACCATATTTTAAAAAATTATTTCTTGAGATTATACTTACATCATATGTCCTTACCCTTTATTCGCCTCAGTCCCTCCCATGTATTCTGCCTGGTTCTCTTTCAAACCATGGCCTCTTTTCTCACTCTTACACACGTTCATTTATATATATATGGACATAAACACAACCTGATCAGACTATATAATCTTTCTTGTATGCGTGTTTTTAGGTTTGACCACTGGTTTGGGGCAGCCAATAATAAGTGTATGCTCCTCATGAGGAAGACTATTTCTCCTATGCTCAACATTCTTCGGCTGAGGTGTTTTGATTTAGGTTTGAGTCTTTGTGTTTTAGATAGTCCATACATGTTGGTGAGACACTTTGGGAAATGCTTCTGTTTTTACTTGGAGGCACAATCTCACAGCAAATTCCCTGATTCTCTGGCCCTTACAATCTTTTCACCTCCTCTTAATCTACTTTCACTGGGGTGTGGGAGTGAGGACTACACAACCCTGTCATTTGATTGATTGTGGTTTTGTGTAGTGGTCTCCATCTGTTGCAAAGGAAGTTCATTGATGAAGGGTGGTGATTATACTTATCAGTGAGTATAAAGACATGTTTATAGATTGTTGTGACAGATTATTTTCATTTAGTGGCTGTACATTCTCCTATAATAACCATAATTTCTCTAGGATCGAGTAGTTAGGTAGTTTTCCCCTACAAGGTATGGTATTCCTTTTGATGTATGAGTCTTAAAATCAATTGGAGAGATTGTGGTTAGCACTAAGGTATGTTTGTCAATAGTGCATCTTTAGGGTTAACATACCCTGCTGGTTATTGTTATGGGTTCATAGGTATCAAGCTGAGTTAAGATTGTGTAGGTTGTCGCCTTCTTTTGAAGCTTGCATGATTTCATCTGGGACCATGGAAGTTAGACTGCAGAAAGGGAATGTTCAGGTCAGTTCAGTTAACAGGTCTCAGGGACCTTTTTCTGAAGTGTTTGGTGTCATCACCATAGGGAATTACCACTCTAGGCAGAAACAAAGGACAGCATCACTAGGCTGTATGTTTTAAGAGTCTCTTGAGAGCTCTGACCAACAACTCAAAAGAGTGTTTCTCATATCTGGCACTGGCACCTTAGTTAGGTGGCCTTTGGATCTACGGGAGCACTGCCTTTGCGTATGATAAAATCTCATTAACACTATTTCTATATATACTGACTAACATATATATATACATATATATATATGTATTTGTGTGTGTGTGTGTGTGTGTGTTTAGGTAAATAGTTAATAGTATGATTCTTTGTGGATTTTTGAAACATTCTTAATAATTGATTAACCAACCTCTCTCCGTCTTCTCTTCTTGACTTCTCTAAGAAGCCCCATGTTTCACATTTCTGCTATCAGATAAATAATATTCTATTTTCCTTTGCCCTCCTCTCCCTATTTACCTCCCTCTCCCTCTCTAATCAGCAATCCTTTCAGTGTCTTCTTTATGGTCACTCTCACCCTGACATTACCTTCTCTTTAACTCCCCAACCACATTCCTGTTAAGGACACAACTACCTGGTCCTGGTAATTAGCTCTATTTTATTTGACAGAATATGTACTCATATGTGAAAATTTGGACCTAGGAGCCTCCAATAAGGGAAAACATGTAATGTATTTCTTTCTGTGTCTGGGTTATCACACTCAAAAGGATCTTTTCTAGTTCTATTCATTTACCTGCAAAGTGTATGATGTCAGTTTTTTTGTAGCTGAGTAGTATTCCATAGAGCACATATATCACATTTTTATATCCATTTGTCAGTTGTAGTACCCTGGGTTTTTGTCATTTCCTAGCTCTATGTATAGGGCAGCAATGAGCATGCCTGAGAAAGCATCTGCAGAGTGGATGGTTGAGTTCTTTAGGCACATGCCATGGAGTAGTATAGCTGGGTCATCTGGGTCATTTCTGATCTTGTTAATTTGTGTGTTCTCTCTCTGCTATTTGATTAGTTGGCTAGAGGTTTGTCAATCTTGTTGATTTTCTCCAGGAACCAACTTTTGGTTTCATTGAGTCTTTGGATTGTTTTCTGTGTTTCTATTTTGTTGATTTCAGCCCTCAGTTTGATTATTTCCAGTCTTCTACTCCTCCTGGGTGAATCTGCTTCTTTTTTTTCTAGAGCTTTCAGGTGTGCTGTTAAGTCTCTAATGTGTGCTTTCTCCATTTTCTTTATGTAGGCACTTAGTGCTATGAACTTTCCCCTTAGCACTGCATTTATAGTGTCCCATAGGTTTGGGTATGATCTGTCTTTGTTTTCACTGAATTCAAGGAAGACTTCAATTTCTTTCTTTATTTCTTCCTTGACCCAGGGGTGGTTCAGTAGTTTACTGTTCAGTTTCCATGAGTTTGTAGGCTTTCTGGGGTTAGAATTATTGTTGAATTTTAGCTTTATTCTATGGTGATCTGATAGTACACAGGTGGTTACAATTTCTTTGTATCTATGGATGTTTGCTTTGTTACCTATTATGTGATCAATTTTTGAGAAGGTTCCATGCGATGCTGAGAAGAAGGTATATTCTTTTCTGTTTGGGTGGAATGTTCTATAGATGTCTGTTAGGTCCATTTGGTTCATTACATCTGATAGTTCTCTTATTTCTCTGTTAACTTTCTGTCTGGTTGACCAATCCATTGGTGAAAGTGGAATGCTGAAATCTCCTACTATTAGAGTGTGGGGTTTGATGTATGTTTTGAGTTCTAGTAATGTTTCTTTTACATAAGGGGGTGCTTTTATATTATGGGCATAGATATTCAGGATTGAGACTTCCTCCTGATAAATTGTTCCTGTTATAAGTATAAAATGTCCATCTCCATCTCTTCTGATTGATTTTAGTTTGAAATCAATTTTGTTAGATATTAGTATAGCCACACCCACTTGTTTTTTTAATCCATTTGATTGGAAAACCTTTTCCCAACCCTTTACTCTGAGGTAGTGTCTGTCTTTGAGTTTATGGTGTGTTTCTTGTAGATAGCAGAATGTTGGATCCGGATTTCATATCCATTCTCTTAACCTGTGCCTTTTTATAGGTGAATTGAGTCCATTGATATTAAGTGATATTAATGACCAGTGATTGCTGACTCCGGTTAGTTTTCTGATGCTAGAGTTTGTGTGTTTCCCTTCATTGAGTTGTGCTGGTGGAGGGTTATCAGATGCTTGTGTTATTATGGGTGTTTTTGGCTTCCTTGGTTTGTGATTTTCCTTCTAGTATTTTCTGTATGGCTGGGTTTGTGGCTACGTATTGTTTAAATCTGTTTTTGTCCTGGAATATCTTGTTTTCTCCATTGATGGTGAATGCAAGCTTTGTTGGATATAGTAGTCTGCACTTTATCTGTGGTCTCTTAGTGTCTGCAGCACATCTATCCAAGACCTTCTGGCTTTCATGGTTTTCATTGAGAAGTCAGCTGTAATTCTGATTGGTTTCCCTTTATATGTTACTTGACCTTTTTCCTTTGCAGCTCTGAATATTCTTTTTTTTTCAAGGGTAACAGGAATACTTTAATGGATAAAGAGGGGAGACTTACACTATAAGAATGGGAGTTCCGGACCGCGGGCCGGTCCGGGGCAGGTGGTGAGTGCAAAGGGACGGGAGTCCCTTTGTTCTGATAGCCAGCCTGCAGCAAGATAAGACCACAGGCAGGGAGTCTTCTGACCAGCGAGGGCCTCTGATCCTGTGGAGGGGTAAGTGTGCTAACCGCCATACTAGTCCGCTTAGGTACACACAATATTCCCGCCATCCTTATCTCCCTGGCTACTCCAAAGGGGCAGCTTCCCCCAGCAAATCCCTCTCTCCTGCTACGCCATCCCAGCTTTCGGGCTCGAAACCCTCCCCTCCTCTCTCCCTTTTTCGGGGCTTAAATTCCTCCATCTCAGCTGGGGTGGGCACCGCGGGTCGGGACAGGTGGTGAGTGCAAAGGGAAGGAAGTCCCTTTGTTCTAATAGCCTGCCTGCAGCAAGCTAAGGCTGCAGGCAAAGTGATTCCTGGATAGCAAGGGGCACTAATCCAGTAGAAGAAGACCCAGCGGAGGGAAGAGCCATTGGAGAACATCTGAAGGAAGAGATGGGCAGGTGCCAAGGCAAGAATTCCTCCAACAATCTGAAAAACAACATGAAAACACCAGATCCCAGCGATCTAACTACAGAAGGACTTGAACGCCCTATTCCGGAAGAAGTGGAAAACAGTGTCATTATGAAAGCAATAGAGTCTCTTAAACAGGTTATGGATAACGCTCTTAAAGAATTAGAAGAGAAATTTACCAAAAAGATGGAATAAATGAGTAAAGAAATGGAAGACAAATATAACAAAAAGTTTGAAGAAATGAGTAAATTCGTAAATGATACCCTGGGAAACCAAGAAAAAGCAATCAAACAGGTAATGGAATCAGTTCAAGAATTGAAAACTGATATGGAGGCAGTGAAGAAAACACAAACCGAGGGCCGGCTGGATATGGAAAATCTAGGTAAACGAACGGAGACTACAAAATCAAACTTAACCAATAGAATACAAGAGATAGAAGAACGAATCTCAGATTATGAAGACACCATAGAGAAAATAAACGCCCTGACCAAAGAAAACAGCAAATCCAACAAATTCTCATCACAAAACACTCAGGAAATATGGGACATAATAAAAAAACCAAATCTAAGAATAATAGGAGTAGAAGAAGGAGAAGAACTGCAGATCAAAGGTCCAGAAGATATATTCAACAAAATTATAGAAGAAAACTTTCCCATCCTAAAGAGAGATATTCCTATGAAGGTGCAAGAAGCATACAGAACACCGAATAGACTGGATCAGAAAAAAACATCCCCTCGCCATATAATAATCAAAACACAAAGCAGTCAGATTAAAGAAAGGATATTAAGAGCTGCAAAGGAAAAAGGTCAAGTAACCTATAAAGGTAAACCTTTCAGACTTACACCAGACTTCTCTATAGAAACCATGAAAGCCAGAAGGTCCTGAATAGAGGTATGCAGAAATTAAGGGACCATGGATGCAAGCCCAGACTACTTTACCCAGCCAAGCTTTTGTTCACTATCAACGGAGAAAACAAAATATTCCAGGATAAGAACAAATTTAAACAATACGTAACTACTAATCCAGCCTTAAAGAGATTCCTAGAAGGAAAATTACATCCCAAGGAATCCAACATTGCCAACACTGACTACAATAATTCAGACATCTAGCGAACCTTCACTAGCACAATTCAAAGAAGGAAAACACATACACTCTATTACCCCCCCAAAAAAATGACTGGAGTCAACAACCAATGGTCATTAATATCTCTTAATATCAATGGACTCAATTCACCTATAAAGAGGCACAGTCTTAGAGATTGGATACGAAAACAGGATCCAACATTCTGCTGTTTACAAGAAACACACCTCAACCACAAAGACAGACACCTACTCAGAGTAAAGGGTTGGGAAAAGGTTTTCCAAGCAAATGGACCTAAGAAACAAGCGGGTGTGGCCATTCTAATATCTAACAAAATCGACTTTAAACTAAAATCAATCAGAAGAGATGGAGATGGACATTTCATACTCATAACAGGAACAACTCATCAGGAAGAAGTCTCAATCCTGAATATTTATGCCCCAAATGTAAAGGCACCCACATATATAAAAGAAACTCTTCTAGAACTCAAGGCAGTCATCAAACCACACACGCTAATAGTAGGAGACTTCAACACTCCTCTCTCACCAATGGACAGGTCAATCAGACAGAAACCAAACAGAGAATTAAGAGATTTATTGGAAGTATTGAATCAAATGGACTTAACAGACATCTATAGAACACTCCACCCAAATAGAAAAGAATATACCTTCTTCTCTGCAGTTCATGGAACCTTCTCGAAGATTGACCACATACTCAGTAACAAAGCAAACTCCCACAGATACAAAAAAATATTAGTAACCACCTGTGTCTTGTCACCATGGATTAAAATTAGAATTCAACAACAATGTAACCCCCAGGAAGTCAACAAACTCATGGAAGTTGAACAGTCAACTACTAAATCACCCCTGGGTCAAGGACGAAATTAAGAAAGAAATTAAAGTCTTCCTTGAATTTAATGAAAACAAAGACACAACATACTCAAACCTATGGGACACTATGAAAGCAGTGCTAAGAGGAAAGTTCATAGCAATAGGTGCCCAACTAAAGAAAACGGAGAAAGCACACATTGGAGACCTAACTGCACACTTGAAAGCTCTAGAAAAAAAAGAAGCTGATTCACCCAGGAGGAGTAGAAGACTGGAAATAATCAAACTGAGGGCTGAAATCAACAAAATAGAAACACAGAAAACAATCCAAAGAATCAATGAATCAAAAAGCTGGTTCTTGGAGAAAATTAACAAGATTGACAAACCCCTATCCAAACTAATCAAACGGCAGAGAGACCACATGCAAATTAATAGGATCAGAAATGAAAAGGGGGATATAACCACAGACACAGAGGAAATTCAGAGGATCATTAGATCTTACTACGAAAGTTTATATGCCACAAAGTTGGAAAATGTAAAAGAAATGGACATTTTTTTAGATAAGTACCATATACCAAAGTTGAACCAAGAACAGGTGACCTATCTAAATAGACCTGTTAGTCGCGAAGAATTTGAAGCTGTTCTCAGAAATCTCCCTGCCAAAAAAAGCCCAGGACCAGATGGTTTCAATGCAGAATTCTACCAGAACTTCCAGAAAGACCTAATTCCTATACTCCTTAATGTGTTCCATAATATAGAAACAGAAGAGTCATTGCCAAACTCCTTTTATGAAGCTACAGTTACCTTAATACCAAAACCACACAAAGACACAACCAAGAAAGAGAATTACAGGCCAATCTCACTCATGAACATCGACGCGAAAATTCTCAATAAAATCCTGGCAAACCGAATCCAAGAACACATTAGAAAAATTATCCATTATGATCAAGTAGGCTTCATCTCAGAGATGCAGGGCTGATTCAACATACGCAAATCTATCATTGTAATCCATCATATAAATAAACTGAAAGAAAAAAACCATATGATCATTTCATTGGATGCTGAAAAATCATTTGACAAAATTCAACACCCATTTATGATAAAGGTGTTGGAGAGACTGGGGATACAAGGATCATACCTAAATATAATAAAAGCAATATACAGCAAGCCGACAGCTAACATCAAATTGAATGGAGAGAAACTCAAAGCCTTTCCACTAAAATCAGGAACACGACAAGGCTGTCCACTCTCTCCATACCTCTTCAATATAGTGCTTGAAGTTCTAGCAATAGCAATAAGACAACATAAGGAGATCAAGGGGATTCGAATTGGAAAGGATGAAGTTAAACTTTCGTTATTTGCTGACGATATGATAGTGTACATAAGTGACCCCAAAAACTCTACTAAAGAACTCCTACAGCTGATAAACACCTTTAGTAACGTGGCAGGATACAAGATCAACTCCAAAAAATCAGTGGCCCTCCTATACACAAAGGATAAAGAAGCTGAGAGGGAAATCAGAGAAACATCACCTTTCACGATAGCCACAAATAGCATAAAATATCTTGGAGTTACTCTAACCAAGGAAGTGAAAGACCTATTTGACAAGAACTTTAAGTATTTGAAGAAAGAAATTGAGGAGGATATCAGAAAATGGAAAGATCTCCCTTGTTCTTGGATTGGGAGGATCAGCATAGTGAAAATGGCAATTCTACCAAAAGCAATCTATAGATTCAATGCAATCCCCATCAAAATCCCATCAAACTTCTTCACAGACCTTGAGAAAACAATAATCAAGTTTATATGGAAAAACAAAAAACCCAGGATAGCCAAAACAATCTTATACTATAAAGGAACTTCAGGAGGCATTACCATCCCTGACTTCAAACTCTATTACAGAGCTACAGTATTGAAAACAGCTTGGTATTGGCATAAGAACAGAGAAATCGACCTTTGGAATCGAATAGAAGACCCGGATATTAACCCACAAACCTATGAGCACCTAATTTTTGAAAAGGGAGCTAAAGGTATACATTGGAAGAGGGAAAGCATCTTTAACAAATGGTGCTGGCATAATTGGATGTCAACCTGTAGAAGGATGAAAGTAGATCCATACCTATCACCATGCACAAAACTCAGGTCCAAATGGATTAAATACATTAACATTAATCCGTCCACTTTGAACCTGATAGAAGAGAAAGTGGGAAGTAGTCTACAAAATATAGGCACAGGAGGCCTCTTCCTAAGTAGGACCCCAGCAGCACATACAATAAGAGAAACAATGAATAAATGGGACCTACTGAAACTGAGAAGCTTCTGTAAAGCAAAGGACACTGTCATTAAGACAAAAAGGCTACCTCCTGACTGGGAGAAGATCTTCACCAACCCCTCATCAGACAAAGGTCTGATCTCCAAAATATACAAAGAACTCAAGAAACTAGGCACTAAAACTCTAATTAATCCAATTAAAAAATGGGATACTGAACTGAACAGAGAATTCACAACAGATGAACTTCGAATGGCCAGAAGACACGTAAGGTCATGCTCAACCTCCTTAGCGATCAGGGAAATGCAAATCAAAACCACTTTGAGATACCATCTTACACCTGTCAGAATAGCTAAAGTCAAAAACACCAATGATAGCCTATGCTGGAGAGGATGTGGGGTGAGGGGAACACTCATCCATTGTTGGTGGGAATGCAAACTTGTGTAGCCATTGTGGAAATCAGTGTGGCAGTTTCTCAAGAAACTGGGAGTCAACATCCCTCAGGACCCAGCAATTCCACTCTTGGGAATATACCCCAGAGATTCCCTAGCATACTACAAAAGCATTTGTTCAACTATGTTCATAGCAGCACTATTTGTAATAGCCAGAACCTGGAAACAGCCTAGGTGCCCCTCAATAGAAGAATGGTTTAAAAAGGTGTGGAACATATACACATTAGAGTTTTACTCAGTGGTAGAAAATAATGACATCTTGAATTTTGCATGCAAATGGATGGAAATAGAAAACGCTTTACTGAGTGAGGTAAGCCAGACCCAAAAAGAGGAACACGGTATGTATTCACTCATAAGTGGATTCTAACCATAATTTAAAGGTCTTTGAGCCTATTATTCGTGATCCTAGAGAAGCTAAATAAGAAGACGAACCTGATGAAGATTATTTAGCTATCCGCCAGGAGGTAGGAAATAGTCAAGAGTCCCAGGTAACCTTGGGTGCATGGGGGGGGGAGGGTTGTTGGAAGGGGAGAGGGTTGGAGAGAAGGGAGTAGGGGAGGAATGGAGAAAGCTCGGTTGACCGGGATGGGGGGAAGGGAGGAAGGAAGAATATGGGATCAGGGAAGAATATATTTCAACTAAGGGAGTCATTTTGGGGTTTATAGGAAACTTGATTATATATGGGATCCCAGGTCCAAGGAGAGATCCCCAGAATGTTCTCTGGACAGAGGAGAGGGTGCCTGAACCGGCCTTGGCCCATAACCATACTGATGAATATTTTGCTTATCACCATAGATCCTTGATCTGGCGATGGATGGCGATACAGACGGAGACCCACATTGGAGCACCGGACTGAGCCCCCCAAGGTCCAAATGAGGAGCAGAAGGACGAAGAAAATGACGAAGGACTGCGAGGGATGCTATCACCCACTGATACAAGGGGTCGGATCTAATGAGAGTTTACCAAGGCCAGTTGGACTGCGACTGAACGAGCACGTGATCCAACCAGATTCTCTGAATGTGGCCGGATTCCCTGAATGTGGCTGGCCCGGAGTCTTTCTGAGAAGCCATTGACAATGACACTGGGACTAGTTTCCTCTGCATATACTGGATTTTTGGGATCCAGTCTGTTTGGATACTCACCTTCCTGGACCTGGAGGGAGGGGAGACGAACTTGAACTTCCCACAGGGCTGGAAACCCTGACTGCCCTTAGGGACAAAGAGGGAGGTGGAGAGGGAGGGGGGGAGTGGAAGGGTGTTGGGAAAAGGGGCGTAAATGGAAACTTTTATAATTTAATAAAATTACTTTCAAAAAAAAAAAAAAAAGAATGGGAGTTCCGAAATCCAAAAAGTCCAGTGGGCACCGCGAAGAGAGCATGCACCTGAGTCCCTAGGTTTTTCTACCTGGGCTCTAGGTGGCCACACCCTGACTAAATGTGATTGGTTGAAACTGTCAGTTGATAGTTTCCCCTTCAATCCTCAGTGCCCATGAAAACAGGTGGGAAGACCTGTGAGTGTCTATAGCACCAGCGTGAACAGCCAGAGACAAGTGGACCTTTAAAGTTCCCTTGACTGTTAATTTAGTGAAAATGACTAGCTTGTGGGTTTGTGAGCCGTCCTGTCACAAGGCAGTCACATTGAGGGTAGAAAAGAAAGGTTTCTGGTGCTTTGCAATGGTGTTCTCAAGAATGCACACAGGGGTATGTGCCAATGCATTTATGTGCACACACCATGTACACACACACACACACACACACACACACACACACGGTATCAATGAGCATAACAATCACTTGTAAGTAGTAACTTTCAGAATAAGGCCTAAGATTGTTAGTGCCCAATTATTCCCATTTAAAATCTTCTCATTCTCTTTAATTCTATCCCTCTAATGAATTGTTTTAACAGGGAAGATTGATTTCATCGCTATTCTCTTTGTAACCTGAGTTTTCTGTCTTGATATTTTAGGATATTTAAATTTGCCATCGAAACTCAATGGAGGATATAAAAATCTTGGTGAATCTGATTGAGTGATTTTTCTCTACATTTTGGGGAGTTTTTTGAGTTTGCAAACCATGCCTTACAATTATGTCCTTAGTTAATGAAACAGGCCTTCTCTCTTCTCCCACCAAGTAACTCTCATCAAGGAACAGTGGCGCATTTAAATTTGTTTAAATTTCTCTCCACTCTTTGTCTTCATTCTCATCATAATTTTAACACCTCCTCTATTATGTGTTCATACAGAAAGAAATTTCCATATCTGATATGATTTTATAATTTGAATGTTTATTACACAATTGTATTTTTCCTTAACTGGAGATTCAATTGTCCTTTAACTGATCCTGTTTTTTATAACTTCTAAAATTTGCCTCAATAGCTTCTTTCTGTTGCTTTTTTTTTCCTCAAAGTTTATTAAAATACAAAACTCTCCATTTCCACCCCTCCTCCCAACACCCTCCCACTCCCCCCACTCCCTCCCCTCCTCCCTCTCCATCCCCAATAGCAGTCAGGGTCTCCCGCCCTGCAGGCAGTCCAAGCTCCTCCCCCCTCCCTCCAGGTCCAGGAAGGTGAGCATCCAAACAGACTGGATCCCAGAAATCCAGTATATGCAGAGGAAACAAGTCCCAGTGTCATTGTCAATGACTTTTCAGAAAGACCCCTTGCCAGCTACATTCAGGGAATCTGGTTGGATCACATGCTCGTTCAGTCCCAGTCCAATTGGCCTTGGTGAACTCTCATTAGATCAGTCCCCTTGTATCAGTGGGTGCTCGCACCCCTCGTGATCCCGATCTCCTTCCTCATGTTCTTCCTCCTCCTGCTCCTCGTTTGGACCTAGGGGGACTCCGTCCGGTGCTCCAATGTGGGTCTCCGTCTGTATCGCCATCCATCGTCAGATGAAGGTTCCCTCTGAACTTGCCTTCCTTGCTCACGTTCTCTTTCCTTCTGCATCACGTTTGGACCTAGGGAGTTCAGTCCAGTGTTCCAATGTGGGTCTCCGTCTCCATCTCCATCCATCGCCAGCTGAAGGATCTATGGTGATAAGCAAAATATACATCAGCATGGTTATGGGCCAAGGCCAGTTCAGGCACCCTCTCCTATATCCAGAGAACAATTTGGGGATCTCTCCTTGGACCTGGGATCCCATTTCTAATCAAGTCTCTTGCAAACCCTAAACTGACTCCCTTAGTTGAGAAATATTCTTCCCTGATCCCATATCTATCCTTCCTCCCTCCCCAGCTCCCAGTCCCCCGAGCATTTCCCATTCCTCCCCTACTCCCTTCTCTCTAACCCTCTCCCCTTCCAGCAACCCTCCCACCCCCCCCAAGCACCCGAGGTTACCTGGGACTCTTGTCTATTTCCAATCTCCAGGACGAAAACTACCTGAATTTTCTTCAGGTTCACCCTCCTATCCAGCTTCTATAGGATCACGAATAATAGGCTCAAAGACCTTTAATTATGGCTAGAATCCATTTATGAGTGAATACATACCATATTCCTCTTTTTGGGTCTGGCTTACCTGACTCAGTAAAGCGTTTTCTTATTTTTTTTAAATTATTATTTTTTTTATTTTTTTATTTTTTTTATTTTTTATTTAATTTTTACTGGGAACCCCCCCAGAATCAAGTCTCCTGCAAACCCTAAAATGGCTCCCTTAGCTGAGATATAAACCTCCCTGCTCCCACAGCCATCCTTTCTCCCTCCCTCCCTCCCATTCCTCCAAGCCATTCCCAATCCTCCCCCTCTCCCCTCTCCCTGAACATCTTCCCTTACTACCACCCCCCCCACCCCCATGCACCCGAGTTTGCCTGGCAATCTTGCCTAGTTCCACTATCCAGGGGAATAGCTATATGATTTTCTTCAGGTTCACCTTCTTATTTAGCTTCTCTAGGATCACAAATTCTAGACTCAAAGACCTTTAACTATGGCTAGAAACCACTTATGAGTGAGTACATACCATATTCCTCTTTTTGGGTCTGGCTTACCTCACTCAGTAAAGCGTTTTCTATTTCCATCCATTTGCATGCAAAATTCAAGATGTCATTGTTTTTTACCGCTGAGTAAAACTCTAATGTATATATGTTCCACACCTTCTTTAACCATTCTTCTATTGAGGGGCACCTAGGTTGTTTCCAAGTTCTGGCTATTACAAATAGTGCTGCTATGAACATAGTTGAACAAATACTTTTGTAGTATGAGAGGGCATCTCTTGGGTATATTCCCAAGAGTGGAATTGCTGGGTCCTGAGGGAGGTTGACTCCCAGTTTCCTGAGAAACCGCCACACTGATTTCCACAGTGACTGCACAAGTTTGCATTCCCACCAACAATGGATGAGTGTTCCCCTCACTCCACATCCTCTCCAGCATAGGCTATCATTGGTGTTTTTGACTTTAGCTATTCTGACAGGTGTAAGATGGTATCTTAAAGTGGTTTTGATTTCCATTTCCCTGATCGCTAAGGAGGTTGAGCATGACCTTAAGTGTCTTCTGGCCATTCGAAGTTCATCTGTTGTGAATTCTCTGTTCAGTTCAGTACCCCATTTTTTAACTGGGTTAATTAGAGTTTTAGTGTCTAGTTTCTTGAGTTCTTTGTATATTTTGGAGATCAGACCTTTGTCTGATGAGGGGTTGGTGAAGATCTTCTCCCAGTCAGAAGGTAGCCTTTTTGTCTTAATGACAGTGTCCTTTGCTTTACAGAAGCTTCTCAGTTTCAGTAGGTCCCATTTATTCATTGTTTCTCTTATTGTCTGTGCTGCTGGGGTCCTACTTAGGAAGAGGCCTCCTGTGCCTATATCTTGTAGACTACTTCCCACTTTCTCTTCTATCAGGTTCAAAGTGGACGGATTAATGTTGAGGTCTTTAATCCATTTGACTTGAGTTTTGTGCATGGTGATAGCTATGGATCTACATTCATCCTTCTACAGGTTGACATCCAGTTATGCCAGCACCATTTGTTAAAGATGCTTTCCTTCTTCCATTGTATACCTTTAGCTCCCTTGTCGAAAATTAGGTGTTCATAGGTTTGTGGGTTAGTATCCAGGTCTTCTATTCGATTCCATAGGTCAACTTCTCTGTTCTTATGCAAATACCAAGCTGTTTTCAATACTGTAGCTCTGTAATAGAGTTTGAAGTCAGGGATGGTAATGCCTCCAGAAATTCCTTTATTGTATGAGATTGTTTTGGCTATCCTGGATTTTTTGTTTTGCCATATAATCTTGATTATTGTTCTCTCAAGGTCTGTGAAGAAGTTTGATGGGATTTTGATGGGGATTGCATTGAATCTATAGATTGCTTTTGGTAGAATTGCCATTTTTACTATGTTGATTCTCCCAGTCCAAGAGCAGGGGAGGTCTTTCCATTTTCTGGTATCCTCCTCAATTTCTTTCTTCAAAGACTTAAAGTTCTTGTCAAATAGGTCTTTCGCTTCCTTGGTTAGAGTAACTCCAAGATATTTTATGCTATTTGTGGCTATCGTGAAAGGTGATGTTTCTCTGATTTCCCTCTCTGCTTCTTTATCCTTTGTGTATAGGAGGGCCACTGATTTCTTGGAGTTGATCTTGTAACCTGCCACGTTACTAAAGGTGTTTATCAGCTGTAGGAGTTCTTTAGTAGAGTTTTTGGGGTCATTTATGTATACTATCATATTGTCAGCAAATAACGAAAGTTTAACTACATCCTTTCCAATTCGAATCCCCTTGATCTCCTTATGTTGTCTTATTGCTATTGCTAGAACTTCAAGCACTATATTGACGAGGTATGGACAGAGTGGACAGCCATGGCGTGTTCCTGACTTTAGTGGAAAAACTTTGAGTTTCTCTCCATTCAATTTGATGTTAGCTGTTGGCTTGCTGTATATTGCTTTTATTATATTTAGGTATGATCCTTGTATCCCCAGTCTCTCCAATTCCTTTATCATAAATGGGTGTTGAATTTTGTCAAATGATTTTTCAGCATCCAATGAAATGATCATATGGTTTTTTTCTTTCAGTTTATTTATATGATGGATTACATTGATAGATTTGCATATGTTGAACCAGCCCTGCATCTCTGAGATGAAGCCTACTTGATCATAATGGATAATTTTTCTAATGTGTTCTTGGATTCGGTTTGCCAGGATTTTATTGAGAATTTTAGCGTCGATGGTCATAAGTGAGATTGGCCTGTAATTCTCTTTCTTGGTTGTGTCTTTGTGTGGTTTTGGTATTAGGGTAACTGTAGCTTTATAAAAGGAGTTTGGCAATGACTCTTCTGTTTCTATATTATGGAATACATTAAGGAGTATAGGTATTAGCTCTTCCTGGAAGTTCTGGTAGAATTCTGCATTGAAACCATCTGGTCCTGGGCTTTTTTTGGTAGGGAGATTTTTGATAACAGCTTCTAATTCTTCGCGACTAACAGGTCTATTTAGATAGGTCACCTGGTCTTGATTTAACTTTGGTAAATGGTATTTATCTAAAAACCAATCCATTTCTTGTCCATTTCCCAACTTTGTGGCATATAAACTTTCGTAGTAAGATCTAATGATTCTCTGAATTTCCTCTGTGTCTGTGGTTATGTCCCCCTTTTCATTTCTGATCTTATTAATTTGCATGTTCTCTCTCTGCCGTTTGATTAATTTGGATAGGGGTTTGTCAATCTTGTTGATTTTCTCCAAGAACCAGCTTTTTGATTCATTGATTCTTTGGATTGTTTTCTCTGTTTCTATTTTGTTGATTTCAGCCCTCAGTTTGATTATTTCCAGTCTTCTAGACCTCCTGGGTGAATCAGCTTCTTTTTTTTCTAGAGCTTTCAAGTGTGCTGTTAAGTCTCCAATGTGTGCTTTCTCCGTTTTCTTTAATTGGGCACTTAGTGCTATGAACTTTCCTCTTAGCACTGCTTTCATAGTGTCCCATAGGTTTGAGTATGTTGTGTCTTTGTTTTCATTAAATTCAAGGAAGACTTTAATTTCTTTCTTTATTTCTTCCTTGATCCAGGGGTGATTCAGTAGTTGACTGTTCAACTTCCATGAATTTGTTAGCATCCTGGGGGAAGCACTGTTGTTGAATTCTAACTTTAATCCATGGTGGTCTGATAAGACACAGGTGATTACTAATATTTTTTTGTATCTGTGGAAGTTTGCTTTGTTACTGAGTATGTGGTCAATTTTCGAGAAGGTTCCATGAACTGCAGAGAAGAAGGTATATTCTTTCCTATTTGTGTGGAGTGTTCTATAGATGTCTGTTAAGTCCATTTGATTGAATACTTCCAATAAATCTCTTATTTCTCTGTTTGGTTTCTGTCTGATTGACCTGTCCATTGGTGAAAGAGGAGTGTTGAAGTCTCCTACTATTAGTGTGTGTGGTTTGATGACTGCCTTGAGTTCTAGAAGAGTTTCTTTTACGTATGTGGGTGCCTTTATATTAGGGGCATAGATATTCAGGATTGAAACTTCTTCCTGATGAATTGTTCCAGTTATGAGTATGAAATGTCATCTCCATCTCTTCTGATTGATTTTAGTTTGAAGTCGATTTTGTTAGATATTAGAATGGCCACACCTGCTTGTTTCTTAGGTTCATTTGCTTGGAAAACCTTTTCCCAACCCTTTACTCTGAGTAGGTGTCTGTCTTTGTGGTTGAGGTGTGTTTCTTGTAAACAGCAGAATGTTGGATCCTGTTTTCGTATCCAATCTCTATGTCTGTGCCTCTTTATAGGTGAATTGAGTCCATTGATATTAAGTGATATTAATGACCAGTGATTGTTGACTCCGGTCATTTTTTTTGGGTAGTAGAGTGTATGTGTTTTCCTTCTTTGAGTTGTGCTAGTGAAGGGTCTCTAGATGTTTGAGTTATTTTAGGCCGTGTTGGGAATGTTGAATTCCTTGGGTTGCGATTTTCCTTCTAATATTCTCTGTAAGGCTGGATTAGTAGCTACGTATTGTTTAAATTTGTTTTTATCCTGGAGTATTTTGTTTTCTCCGTTGATAGTGAACAATAGCTTGGCTGGGTATAGTAGTCTGGGCTTGCATCCATGGTCTCTTAGTTTCTGCAGTACCTCTATCCAGGACCTTCTGGCTTTCATGGTTTCCATAGAGAAGTCTGGTGTAAGTCTGATAGGTTTACCTTTATAAATTACTTGTCCTTTTTCCTTTGCAGCTCTTAATATCCTTTCTTTAATCTGGATGCTTTGTGTTTTTATGTGTGTTTATGTGTTTATATGGCAAGGGGATGTTTTTTTTCTGATCCAGTCTATTCGGCGTTCTGTATACTTCTTGAACCTTCATAAGAATATCGTTTTTTAGGATGGGAAAGTTTTCGTCTATAATTTTGTTGAGTATATTTTCTGGACCTTTGATCTGCAATTCTTCTCCTTCTTCTATTCCTATTATTCTTAGATTTGGTTTTTTTATTATGTCCCATATTTTCTGAATGCTTTGTGATGAGAATTTGTTGGATTTGCTGTTTTCTTTGGTCAGAGCGTTTATTTTCTCTATGGTGTCTTCATAATCTGAGATTCGTTCTTCTTTCTCTTGTATTCTATTGGTTATGCTTGTTCCTGAAGTCTCTGTTTGTTTACCTAGATTTTCCATATCCAGCCGGCCCTCGGGTTGTGTTTTCTTCACTGCTTCCCTTTCAGTTTTCAATTCTTGAATTGATTCCATTACCTGTTTGATTGTTTTTTTCTTGGTTTCCCAGGGTATCATTTACGAATTTACTCATTTCTTCAAACTTTTTGTTATATTTCTCTTCCATTTGTTTATTCATTTCTTCCATTTTTTGTTATATTTCTCTTCTATTTCTTTAAGTGAGTTATTCACACCCTGTTTAAGAGACTCTATTGCTTTCATAATGACACTATTTTCCACTTCTTCCGGAATAGGGTGTTCAAGTCCTTCTGTCATAAGATTGCTGGGATCTGGTGTTTTCATGTTGTTTTTCAGATTGTTGGAGGAATTCTTGCCTTGGTGCCTGCCCATCTCTTCCTTCAGATGCTCTCCAATGGCTCTTCCCTCTGCTGGGTCTTCTGCTACCGGATTATTGCCCCTTGCTATCCAGGAATCACTTTGCCTGCAGTCCTACTTTGCTGCAGGCAGGGTATTAAAACAAAGGAACTCCCTCCCATTTGCACTTACTGCCTTTTCTGGCCACGGTGCCCACCCAGGCTGAGTTGGAGGAATTTAAGCCCTGAAAAAGGGAGAGAGGAAGGGTAGGGGTTCCAGGCAGAAAGCCAGGATGGCGTAGGAGGAGAGGGGGTTTAGCTGGGGGAAGTCGCCCCTTTGGAGTAGCCAGGGAGATAAGGATGGCGGGAAGATTGTGTGTTCCCTTTCCGGACTTGTGTGGCGGTCAGGAACACACTTACCCCTCCATTGTATCCTCTGCCACAGGATCAGAGCACTCGCTGGTCAGAAGTCTCCCTGCCTGCAGTCTTACCTTTCTGCAGGCAGGTTTCAAGAACAAAGGGACTCCCTCCCGTTTGCACTCACCGCCCGTCCCGCCGCGGTGCCCACCCAGACTGAGTTGGAGGAATTTAAGCCCCGAAAAAGGGAGAGAGGAAGGGTAGGGGTTCCAGGCAGAAAGCCAGGATGGCGTTGGAGGAGAGGGGGTTTAGCTGGGGGAAGCCGCCCCTTTGGAGTAGCCAGGGAGATAAGGATGGCGGGAAGATTGTGTGTTCCCTTTCCGGACTTGTGTGGTGGTCAGGAACACACTTACCCCTCCATTGTATCCTCTGCCACAGGATCAGAGCACTCGCTGGTCAGAAGTCTCCCTGCCTGCAGTCTTACCTTGCTGCAGGCAGGCTTCTCAATATTCTTTCTTTATTCTGTATGTTTTGTGTTTTGATTATTATATGATGAGGAAAAGCTTTTTTTTTGATCCAGCCTATTTGGTGTTCTGTGTGCTTCTTGTACCTTCATAGGAATATCCTTCTTTAGGTTGGTAAAGTTTTCTTCTATAATTTTGTTGAACATATTTTTTGGGCCTTTGAGCGTAATTTTTCTCCTTCTTCTACCCCTATTATTCTTAGGTTTGGTCTTTTCTCGTTGTCCCAGATTTACTGGATGTTTTGTGTTAAAAATTTGTTGGATTTGTTTTGTTCTTTAATCAGTGAGTTTATTTCCTCTATTGTATCTTCAGTGTTTGAGATTCTTTCTTCTTTCTCTTGTATTTTGTTGGTAATACTTGTCTCAGTAGTTCCTGTTTATTTACCCAGATTTTCCATATCCAGCCTTCCCTCGGTTTGTGTTTTCTTCATTGCCTCCATTTCAGGTTTCAATTCTTGAACTGTTTCCCTTACCTGTTTGATTGCTTTTTCTTGTTTTTCTTGGGACTCTTTGAGAGATTTATTCATTTCCTCTACCTTTTTGTTTGTTATCGCTATTTCTTTATGGCAGTTTTTCACCTCCTGTTTAAGTTCCTCATTATAAAACATTTTTATAATGTTTTGCTTAATGTCGATTTCTTCTATTTCTTCTGGAGTAGGGTGTTCAATTCTTCTTGTTGCATGATCCCTGGATTCTGGTGATGTCATGTTGCTTTTCAGGTTGTTGGAGGAATTCTTGCATTGGTGCCTGCCCATCTCTTCCTTCAGTTGAAGCCAGGAGAGTCTTGGTGTCTTGGTCCAGTCTTTGCTGTGACTGACTCTCTGGGTGGATCTCCTCAGTGCAGGAGCAGGAACTATTCCTGTCTGGATGGAACTCCTCAGCACTGAAATAGGGATACCTGGAAGTCCAAGGAGACCACAGACAAAAGGGAGAATGTGGGGGCAGGACAAGGTCCAGTAGAACACAGAAGAGCCTGCGGCAGGAGCTGGGGGTGAGCTGTGCTCTCTTCCGGGACAATCCGCCCCGGGATAGCACACATCACCCCTCTAGATGGAACTCCTCAGCACTGAAACAGAGATACCTGGTAGTCCAAGGACACTACAGACAAAAGGGCGAATGTGGGGGCAGGGCAGGGTCGAGTGTAACACCGAAACTGTATTCTTTTAAACACTGCCTGGCCTGTTATCTCCATCCTCTTATTGGCTAACTCTCATGTCTTGACTAACCCATATCTAATCATCTGTATGCCACCACAAGGTCATGGCTTACTGGGAAAGATTCAGCATGTCTGACCTGGCGGCTGGTTCCTTGGCATCTGCCTGACTCTGCTTTCTCCCAGCATTCTGTTCTGTCTACTCCACCCACCTATGTTCTGACCTATCAGGCCAAGCCATTTCTTTATTAACTAACCAATGAAAGCAACACATAGAAAGAAGACCCACCTACATCAACGAAAGTCTCTCTTAGTGTCCTCATTGTTGTCCAAGTTCTCTGGAATTGTGGTTTGTAGGCTTGGTTTCTTTGCTTTATATTTAAAAACCACTTATGAGTGAGTACATGTAATAATTGTATTTCTGTGTCTGGGTTGCCTCACTCAAAATAATGTTTTCTAGCTCCATCCATTTTCCTGCAATATTCAAGATGTCATTTTTTTCTGCCATGTACTTCTCCATTGTGTAAATGTATCACACTTTCTTTATCCATTCTTCAGTCAAGGGGCATTTAGTTTGTTTCCAGGTTCTGGCTATGACAAACAATGCTGCTATGAACATAGTTGAACACATGTCCTTGAGGCACAATTGAACATCCTTCGGATATATACCCAAAAGTGGTATTGCTGAGTCTTGAGGAAGGTTATTTCCTAATTTTCTGAGAAATCACCATACTGACATCCATAGGGCTTGTACCAGCTTGCATTCCCACCAGCAACGCATAAGTGTTCCCTTTACCCCACAACCTTTCCAGCATAAGTTTGTGATCTTGGCCATTCTTATAGGTGTAAGATGGAATCTCAGAGTTGTTTTGATTTGCATATCTCTGATGACTAAAGATGTTGAGCATTTCCTTAAGTGTCATTCAGCCATTTTATATTCCTCTTTTGAGAGTTCTCTGTTTAGGTCTGTACTCCATTTTTTTATTGAATTATGTGTTATTTTAATGACCAATTTCTTGAGTTCTTTGTATATTTTGGAGATCAGACCTCTGTCTGATGTTGGGTTGGTGAAGATCTTTTCCCATTCTATAAGATGTCATTTTGTCTTGTTGACCATGTCCTTTGCTTCACAGAAGCTTTATAATTTCAGGAGATCCCATTTATTAATTGTTTCTCTCAGTGTCTGTGCTACTGGGGTTATATTTAGGAAGTGGTCTCCTGTGCCTATGCGTTCAAATGTAGTACTTTCCACTTTCTCTTCTATAAAATTCAGTGTGGCCCCAATTTAAAAGAATTTTGTAACAGGCATCCCAAGGGTGATAGTGTATCTGGCTTTGAATTGCAAGCACCCATTTTATAAGTCTATGCCAAATTGTGTGGCTCAGGTTTATTACAGCATGTCTGCTGACATAGCTCTTGGGGCAGAATGTAGCTGTGAAAATTGAATGTTAGGCCTCCCTAAACAAACAAGTCCACCTCAGTGAATGTCTCAGCTTTTGCTGCATGGATCAGGCATTTGGTGCAGACTTCATCTTCCACTAAAGCCAGATAATAAACAAAAGTAAACACAAACAGGTCCCTCAAAACCCTAATAACATGGACAAGAAAAAGGGACTCACCAAGATGTAACCACTCATCTTGTAACCACTCAAGTCTGGGAGTCAGTTTTAGCCTGGTGCAGAGAGCTAGGGAAATAAGGGCACTGCCAACACATGGCTGTGGGCCTGTGGGGAAGGTCACACCACCCTTCCCCACGTGATCTCCATCTATTAGGAAAAAATCTTAAGATGAGCATCTCTGCCAGCACAAAAAAAATCCAATTAGACCAGATAAGCCAAATTAAATGCACACTCTCAGGTGGCCAGGCCAGCATGGATAGGGAAAGATTATGGGAGCACACATATAAACCCAAAATCATCTGTTTTTCTTTTTGGTGTGAGCTTAAATACCCTGTGGGATCAGCACTTATCAGGCTGGGAGTTGGAGTCCAAGCACAAAGTTCTTGGCAAGATAGGATTGACACTTCCAACTCAATATTACACCAGGGTCTTGCAGAACTTCTCATTACCTGAGTTTCATGGAGGTCTCATTGTTCCAGTTAATATGGAAGCCCTGATCCCATTTCCTGGTACACAAACTGCCAGAGTGAAATGAAGAAATGTTGTACTTTTGGCGAAACAACTAACTAAATGTGACGACCATTTGAAGCAAAAAGCTAATGAATGTAGTGAATGGCTTGCAGTTCTGGTTCTGGTACACATAGGCAGTGTCCTATGTAATGATCCTCAGAGAAACAAAAATATTAAAAGAGACACTTATGCCCTCTCCTGGTTATGAAACTGTTGAAACAATGGAGTCCAAGAAATTTCAATTTTCCCAAGAAATGTTATCCTAGAAGGAAACTAAGACTGGAATTGTATTGCCAGCTGGAGGTGGGGATGTCCCAAGTCCCCAGGAAGAGATTTCACACTGTTCTCACAACTTATCAAACCACAGAAGCCTGGAGCTTAGACAATGATGATGGCTTGGGCCACACCTTGTTTGGGACTGCTCAGCTCTGCACACATCTGGCCCTCTACTTCAACCTGAGCCTTGTGTTACAGCTCTAGAAATGGACTTGGGGTGAGGAACTAATCACTGCCTCTGTGTTCCTGCTGTGGGATAATGCTCTTGTACACTGTAAAGATTTGTCACTCAAATTAGTTTAATAAAACACTGATTGGCCAGTAGCCAGGCACAAAGTATAGGTGGGGTGACCAGACTAGAATTTTGAAAGGGAAAAGGCAGAGAGTCAGTTGCAAGTCAGACACAGAGGAAGCCAGATGAGAATGACTTACTGAGAAAAGGTATCAAGCCATGAGGCTAATCGTAGATAAGAATTATGGGTGAATTTAAGTTGTAAAATCCAGTTAGTAATAAGTTGAGCAATAGTCCAAGTAGTTTAAAATTAATATAAGCCTCTGTGTGTTTATTTGGGACTAAAAGGCTGTGTGACTGAGTGGGACAGAAACTTTTGTCTATAAAACCTGAGAAATATTTTTTTAAAAAAAATGGTTCTAGACAGACAAGAACAGAGTCAAGTGGAACTTCTTGGTAACCATCTTTTCTCTAGTAGGTTCTGTTTGCTGGTGCCAATCAGAGGTGCAGCTCCTTTAAAAGAGGCTTCCTGACTCAGCATTAATGGCAAAAACCATGCAGCTTTTTTAAGGGCTCTGCTGCCAAACACTTAATTGATGTTTATGAGCAGCTGGTAGCATGTTTCTTGGTGGTAGCATGGGCATAGTAACTTCACAGAGCTGTGACAATAAATGTGGCTCCCACCACTACCTCCATTATGAAGCTAGACTCTCAGGAAGCCAGGGAATGGGATGGAGCCAGCCCCCAAAATCACTGCTTTAATCCTAGCCATGCTGCTTGGCAGAATAGACTCTTATGGTCAGAAAAAGATAGAGATATACAGTAAAGAAAAAAACCTCTAAGCACTTTATATAGTTCTTAAAAATATGTGTAGGCTTTGGAGATAAAAGAAAAAGGATAGAGAAAGTCCTTTAAAAATGAAATAGAGTAGCCGGGTATGATGGCACATGCCTTTAATCCTGGTACTTGGTATGTCGAAGCAGGCAGAGCTCTATGAGTTAGAGGCAAGCCTAGTCTATAAAGTGAGATCCAGGGCAGCCAAAGAAACACAGAGAAACCCTATCTTAAAAAAAACAAAAATTAAAAATAAAATAAAATAATTACAGTTAAAAATGTCACATAAAGATGTAATACACAGAGAATCGGGATACTGTATGCTATTGTATTACCTTTGAATTTGACTGGTGAGTAAGGAGCAACAGCTGCTAAAAGACATTTGATTATAAATGCTGCTGGATTAATCCAACCTATATATTTTGAAAATACCTTGACTTCAAAATTTCAGTCAAAAGATATGCTACTTTGGAGAAAAGGATTTGCTTTTGTTTCTACAGGAAACGAGAGGCTGTAGATTCATTCTTGGTTAAGAAAAATAAGGTTTGATTGAGGAAGACCCCCTGAAAAATCTCCAATGGGAATGGATGGCACAGATCATCCAACATTTCAGAGCACCTCTGTTCTGAGTTCTACATCCAGAACAGCTTCAAAGCTGCTGGTTGAGATGATCAAGCCTCACAAAATACTCCAGTCAGGACTTGATCATAATTCTCAATTTTCTTTTGGTCCCCATAAGACAATCAGTGCCCCAATCAGTAGAAAGTAACCTCGAAAACTACACCACATTCCAAAAAATGGACTATGGATATAAGTCTTTTTTTAGCATGTTGATTCCATGCTGTTACAGATAATGGTCAGTGGTCCTAGTTTGGTCTTATGCAGGTTCCCCTGCTGTCAGTAGAGAGTCAGTGAGGTATCACCAGCTCAGGTCAGTTGTTTCTATGGGTATCTCCATCATGACCTTGACTCTTTTGTTCATATTATTCCTCTCTTGGATTGGTCTCAGAAAGCTTGGCCCAGTACTTAGCTGTAAATCTCTGCATTTTTGGGAAGCAGGTTTGTTTGTTTCCCGGCCACCTGGCAGTTTAGACCCGAAATAATTACACAAAAACCATATTAATTAAAACACTGCTTGGCCCATTAACTCTAGCTTCTTATTGGCTAACTCTTACATCTTAATTTAACTCCTTTCCATTAATCTGTGTATTGCCACATGGCTGTGGTTTACTGGGTAAAGTTCCTAGCATCTGTCTCCAGAAGGCTACAAGTCTTTTCTCTGACTCCACCTCCTTTCTTCCAGCATTCAGCTTAGTTTCCCCACCTAGCTCTGTTCCCCTATAGCTCTGCTATAGGCCCAAAGCAGTTTCTTTATTTATCAATGGTAATCACAGGACATAGAGAGAAATCCCACATCACTGCATCTAGTTACATCAGTTACTGGATGAAGGTTCTATGCTGACAATTAAGGTAGTCATCAATCTGATAACAGGGGAAGGCCAGTTCAGTCACCTTCTCCACTATTGGTATAGAAGAATTGTCTATATTCTGTCAATCATATTTTAAATAAATGCTGATTGGCCAGACAGGAAGTATGGGCAGGTCAACCAGACAGGAAGTTGAGGCAGTGTGATGAGAACAGGAGATGCTGGGAAGGAGGAAGCCCATTCCTCAGAGTCCAATCCAGATCACCAAACAAGCAAGATGTGACCTGTCCCACTGAAAAAGGTACCAAGCCATGTGGCTAACATAGATAAGAATAATGGGTTAATATAAGCTACAAGAGCTAATAAGTAGTCTGAAATAATGGGGCAATCAGTTTATAATCTTATGGAGATCTCTGTGTGATTTTCTGTGGGACTAAATGGCTGGGGGACTGGGCAGAACAGAAACCCTAACGAGCCCGTCCTTCATGTTACACACTATTGCTTAGGGTCTTAGCTGGAATTATCCTTGTAGATTCCTGGGAATTTCCCTGGTTCCCTATAATGGCTTCACAATCAAGATATCCCTTTCCTTGCTTTCCCTCTCTGTTCTTCCCTGAACTCAATCCATTCCCTGATATTCTCTTCCTCCCTCTCCTTCTCCCCTCCCCTCCCATTTTACATACCCTTCTCCCCCCACCTCAGTTCCCAGTTTTCTCAGGAGATATTTTCTATTTAAAGGAAGTACACTGTTTATTTTAAAGTGCCAAAGAATCACCTATCATGCCTCCATTATTGATTTCTGGTTGGTATTTTTTCATAGATTAACACAATTAACAGCCTTAAATGTATATTGACATATTCTGTACCATTTAATATGCTCAAACTATCTGGATGATGCCTATATTCTATTAAAACTGTATATTATGTGTTCTACAGTAAAGAGGAATTTACTTTCTCTCTGAGTATATGTGCATAAGAGCCCATTGTGTGTGTGTCTTTACATCAGAACATGTATTTTCTATTTTTTCTATTTCTTCATTATCATTTATACATTTCTTCTCTTTAATATGATGACACCAAACTCCAACTTATTTTTCTGAAAATGGAATAATTTCATTCTTCTTGATGATGGAATCACACACACGTGCGCACACACACACACACACACACACACACACACACACACACTTGTTTTCAAGTCCCTTAATCTCTTAATGGGTGTAATCAGGCTCTTGTTATGAGTGCATCATTAAGTATGCATGTGTTGATCTCTTCAAGCACTCAATTCCATCCCTTCAGGCAGAATTAGGGTCTGAGAGGAGAAGGGAGGAACTTGAACTTCCCACAGGGCAGGAAACCCTGACTGCTCTAGGGGATGGAGAGGGAGGAGGAGAGGGAGTGGGGGGAGTGGAAGGGTGTTGGGAGGAGGGGCTGAAATGGAAACTTTTATAATTATAATTTAATTAAAAAAGAAGAGTATTGATGAAAGGTGCACCAATGTGGCCAACTATATCCATGCAAAACCTGAAAGGGCTTGAAAAGGAATTCTAGAAAAAAATAGAGTTTAACACAACTTCTTGCTGTTTGCTGGTGACTTGCTGCAGCTCCTTTGAGAGAGATTTTCCTGATTCAGCCATAGCAGGAATAAAGCTGAAGCTGTTTTAAAATGCCGGCTTTCTGGGCTATGCTGCCAGCATGACCTCCACCTCTTTTAGAAGACAGGGCATTTGGATGGGGTTTGTGAGCAGATTGCTGCAGCTTGCTTGATGGCAACTTTGACCAACTGTGTGCCTGGAAGTGGGGCGGTGTGCATGGCTCAGAGATGCAAGGGGCTCCACCATGCTGGACTGTGCAGAGAGAGCAGGAAGTACCTTATATACCATAGTAATAGTGTTACTTAAGTTTTAGACTCGGCAGGCAAACCAGAAGTACCATATTACCCTAAAAGTGGTGCAGCTGAAGTTTTTAAGAAGCACTTAGCATTTTAAGAAGTGCTCCTGGACAGTCAAGAATTACAGAGTCACAATAGGACAGATTCAGACATAAAAGACCTCTAAATGGGTCACAGTGTTGGATAAATGTATGTAGGCTTGGAAGAGAGAAGAAAAAGAATATAGAGAGTAATAAAATAAAGTTAATGCTTTTTTAAAGAAAAAGTAAAGTCTTTAAAGAAACAGAGTACAGGCTAGTGAGTTTGGGTCTCTTTCTTTTCCAAAACTAACCAGTTTTATTTGGAGCTAACTTTCAAGGCTTCTGCTCTTTGCCATGGAGGAGCCATCAGAGGTGCTCGAGCCATCAAAGGAGGAGGAGGTTGACACACTCGTGGACTCAGAATCTTCTCAGACAGATGAACAAGACTCCTCAGATGATTCAGGAATCTCCCAGCCAGAAAACTTAGTAAAGGACATGAGAAAGCTAACCATCCATCCCAGTGCCAAGAAGCCTCCTGCTTCCCTGGCAGGACTTAAACTTCATCATGAGTTCTGTGATAGTTTTATTCTTTTTCCTGATGCTGGGTGACCTTTCCACACTTGTTACCATTACATGATAACATGAATGTGTTACATTTCATAAATGTGTTAAGTTTGAATGCATGTGAATGAATTTAATTTGACCTAAAGAATCAAGAGTGAGTCTCGGCTTACTCAAGTCCAAGGTTAAGTTCGATAGCTTTTGAAAGAACGTCAAAAGAATTTGGGGGTGTTGTGGTTTAGAAGGTAATAATTGGAATAGATCTTTGGGTTTTCTCATTCACGGAAATTTGTAATAAAGGCAATCTTGTTATCTTAATTTTTAGTAATAAGTACAGAGAACGAATTAAAGTAGATCATTAGGGCTTTAAAAAAAAAGAAACAGAGTACAGAAAATCATAGATTAAAGGGAGTAAAGAAAAATAAGCCATGGAAAAATGGAAAATTCACAGAGAGTCTGAATTATGTATATTATTGTGTTTTCTTTGAATTTTTTGATTGTAAAGGAGCTAAGTACAGAGAGAAATTTCACTGTATAGGCTGCTAAGCTAAACAAGCATCTATATTGTAAAGGAATCTTGACTTCAGAATTTGGGTCTAAGAACATGTTGCTTGAGAAAAGAGGCTCTTCTTTTGTTTTCGCAGAAGATGAGAACCTGTGGATTGCTTCCAGGTGAAGTTTCATGAACCAAGGCCTCCTGAAAGGGCACCATAAAGATCCTCAAAAAACTACTTCGCCCAACTGCTGACTGAGATGAACCTAACACACAGTATACACCATGAAAGACCTGATTAACAGTGCCCCCAAACAGCAGTAAGCAGTATGGACAAATCTATGCCCATATTCCCAAATATTATCTATAAATGTTTGTTTACATTTAAAGGAAATATGCTGTAGAGATGGATACTTTGCATTTGTATGGATCTTCCTCTATTGATACAAATTTAAGGTCAATTTTTATATGTATATGAATATTTCTGCTCTTGATTAAGGTATTGTGATTGTGTCATTCATTTAAAATGTAATGTATAATTAAGAAATATAGGTTAGTAGATAGTCATCTATAATAGTCAAGATTGTAGTCATGTTATTTATGCTTTCTAGATATATAGAGATATATTTCAGTTAGTTAGGTATTCTTCAAATCTTTCAGAAACCTTTATAATGTGGCATTTAAATGTTTTAAAAAATTAGGACTTTTCATGACAATAAGACACATCTGTTCCTGGCAGCACCAAGCTACTTCAAAAGGGTTATGGGCATTGAAGAGTCTCCTTATAGAGTTGGTTAGTCATTTGGGCCAGAAACTTCTCTTGCCTGAATTGCTTCCTTGGACATGCAGGACCCACAAAAAATAGCTGCTGAACTTGCCTAAAGGTGAGATGATCCTTTGGGGTTCCTGCTTCAAGAAAGCATCTGCAAGACATTCTGAAGGATACAGAAGAAAATGACTGGTAAACTGCCAATATAGGCAGACCTGTCTTTGAAATTTCCTGCTTCATGGAAAAGTCTGCTGGATACTATGGGGCTGTGGGCCGAAGATTGGTTGCCCCAATGGTACAGAAGAACTTTGGATGACTGTCCAGGCAGTAAGATGTCTCTGTCAGTTTTAGAATTCTGGAAGTTGCTTGCAATGCACTGTTTACTTAGGTAATATTATATCCTTATGGAGTCTTTAAAAGAGTTGAAGAATTTATAGTTATAGTTATAGTTTTCCTTAGCTATAATAAAAGATAAAGTAGATATAAATATTGTAACTGTAGTTCTTGCTTGATACCTGTTTTGTTATATGTAGTTTTGCTATGTTAAAGTTAAAGCCTTCCTTTTTGTTTAAACAGAAAGAGGGAATGGTATAGGAAGTCCTTCTGTGTATGCATTGCTTTCATTAATGAATAAAGAAACTGTCTTGACCTGTTGATAGGGCAGAACTTAGATAAGCAGGGAAGATGGAACTGAATTCTGAGAGGAAGAAAACAGAGTCAGAGAGATGCCATGGAGCCACCAGAAATAGACACTGGGAATTTTACCCAGTAAGCCACTGCCACATGGCAATACACAGATTAATAGAAATGTGTTAAATTAATGTAAGAGTTAGAAAATAAGAAGCTAGAGCTAATGGGCCAAGAAGTGAGTTAATTAATACAGTTTCTGTATGGTTCTTTCGGGGCTAAGCTAGCCAGGCGGACAGGACAAACAAGTGGGCCTTTCTCCTACACTGATGGACTAAAAGATGTAATCCTTGGGTTCCTCCAGTCTACAAGATGCCCCCTGGTTAAGGGTTGCATGGGAAGGTGGGCCTCTGAGAGGAAAGTGCAATGGTTAATCTTAGTTGTCAACTTGATGGGATTTAGAGTCACCATGGGAACAGTTTTTTAGACAATTCTATGAGGAATTATGAAGAGAGATAAATGAGATGATAAGACTCATGCTAGTTATATGTAGTGCCATTCTATAAACTTATATCCTAGACTGAATGAAATGGATAATGAGCTGAGCAGAGACACTCACCTCTTTCTGCCTCCTGACTGTGGATGCAGTGCAATAGGTGCCTCATGTTGCTGCTGCCATATCCTCCCTGCCATGATGGATTTACCTCACACTGTGGGGCAATGATCAGTCTTTTGTCCCTTTAGATTCTCTTCTCAGGGGTTTGCTGCAGCAGCAAGACAAGTAGCTGATGCAGAAAGTTATATGGGGGTGGGATTGAGCCCTGGGGAAGAGTCACATACACATGGCTTGAAAATGTTCTGGCATCTCAAGGAGGAGATAGTAGAATAGTAGAACATGCCCAACTGCTGAATGCATCCCACATAAAATGCAAAGATGTCTCACTACCACACCCTCAGAGCAGAGGAGAACCTGGTGCTGTGTGACACTCTTCCTGGGGAGACATGAAAAGTTGTATTCCCACCCTTCAAACAGAACTGACAACAATAAGGATATTCCCAGAGTGCAGTTTGTGAACCAGCGAGTTTATTGGGGTTACTACAGTGGTGTGGATAGAGAGTTGCTTACAGAAAGAAAGAGGAGCCAAAGACTGCTGTGCTAGCACCTAAGTGATAACTCACAAAATCTGTAACACATAGGCAGCTCCACAGACCAGAGAGTCTCCTCTCCTAGCCACTCTTCACTGCTCTTTATATATAATTTTAGGGAGGGAGGCCCCTTGTCAATCTGGTAAGTTTCGGGGAATTCATGAGACTTGTGCACTGTTTTTTCTTCCTGAGTGTTAACGAGGCTCCCTATAGAACTTCCGGTGTCTTTTTAGAAAGATATTTAACTTTTATTTTTAATTATGTGTGTATTGTGACTTTGTGTAGAAATGTGCATCTGAGTGCAGATGCCCACAGAGTCCAGAAGGTGGTGCAAGATTCCTTGGAGTTGGAGTTACAGGAAGTTTTGAACCATCCAACCCCTGTCCTCTGCAAAAGCCTCCAGAACTCTAATCGACTGATCCAACAGTCCGTGAGACCCTGTTGGCTACAAAAGCAGCAAGCTCACCTAACTGCTGAAGCATATGTATACCCCAAAGTTCTTCTAAAGTCTCAGTGATTCTAGTGTAGAAATTGCTGCACAACATATAGAAACACTGGTGGAAGTATATAAATGATCTAATTCCATGCGGCCATGTTCTCAACCTGTGGGTCATAATTTCCACAGGGGGCTGCATATCAGATATTTACATTACGATTCCTAACAGAAGCAAAATTAGTTATGAAGTAGCAATAATTATATTTTCAGGTCACCACAACATGAGGAACTGTATTAAAGGGTCACAGCACTAGCAAGATTGAGAACAAGTGCCATCGGGTGTGAGGTCTCTGGTATAGAAGCGTCCCAGAGCTACTCCTCAAATATCACCAATGTGGGTAAATTGCTGCCATCTACCAGGTATATCCAGCTTCAGGGACTTTAGAAAGATCAGACTTTACTTGCCGGACAAGGGGCTTCAGACTTCTCACAGATCCAAAATTTTTCAAGGTCACATCTGTCACCAGTCCATAAGCCATCTGTAAGTTCTGCACAGACTTCTGTTTCGCTTTGCTTTCCCTTTTGATACTTCTTGAATCTGTAAAATTCGTGAGAGAGAGGGGCTGAGGAGATGGCTCAAGGGATTAAGTGCTCACTGTGTAAGTGTGAGGACCTGAATTCCGATCTCTGCTACCCGAGAAGAGCATAGCATGGTAGTAATCCAAGTGAGGTGGGACGCAGAGATAGGGGAACCTATGGAAACTTTGAGCAGCTAGCCTGGAGTACACAACAGTGAACAGCAAGTGACCCTGCTTCACATGAGATGGAAGACAAGGACCAAAATCTGAGGTTGTCTTCTGAGCAGCATGGTGCACACATGCCCACATTCACACACATGAGCCTATGAATGTAAACATACATGAATATATACTACACATCACACATATCACACACATAGAGAAAGAGACAGAGAGAGAGACAAACAGACAGACAGAAAGACAGTCAGACAGAGATAGACAGAGAGAAAGAGGACTTGCTGCTCTTCTAGAAGACCTAAGTTAGGTTTCCAGAACTCATGTAGGGTGACTCAAATAGCCTATAACTCCAGCTCTAGGGGACCCAGTTCCCTTTTCTGGCCTCTTTAGGCACATAACACTTAATGCACACAAACACAGATACACATGAAAGACTTTTTTAAAATGTAATAAAACATAGTTCAGAGAATGATAGAGGAAGACACCATCTCTGGATTCATGCATGTACACACACAGTCATATAGATCTTCACATACCCATGCACACACATGAACACATACTTCACAAACACACTCACCCCATGATAATGTAAGGGTGTCCTGAAGCTACATCCTGTGTAGCACATTATGGGCACTCCCTTACAAAGAACCCACCAACTGGCTTAAAAGAGATAATGTTTCTTATCTCTGCACCACTTACATCTTCCTGAGGTAACTGTAAGACCTCTCTCTCTCTCTCTCTCTCTCTCTCTCTCTCTCTCTCTCTCTCTATCTCTATCTCTCTCTCCCTCTTTCTCTCTTTCTCTTTTTCCCTTTCTCCCTCCCTTCCCCGCTCTCTGTGTGTAAGTGAGTATGTTTGTTATGTGTGACACTAGCATGAGTACATGTTTGTGTATGAATGTGTCTGTGCATGAGTGCATGCCAATGTGTGGTGTCTTCATCAATTATTCATTTCAGTTTGATTGGTGCATATATGCTTGTGCAATTGTGTGAATACATGCAGGTATGTGTGCATGTGGAGGCCAGAAGCTGACATAGGGCATCATCCTTGATTATTCCCCACTTTACCTCTTTCTCTTTTTTTCTATATTTATTTTGAAATAGGATTCCTTTGTGTAGCCCTGGCTGTCCTGGAACTCTCTTTAGAGTTCCTGCTCTCTTAGAGCAGGCTGGCCTCAAACTCACAGATCTGCCTGCCTCTGTATCATGAGTGCAGGAATTAAAGGTGTGCACCACCACATATGGATGCTCTTTGCATTTGAAACAAGGTACCTTGCTGAATCTGCAGTCACTGATTGTCTGGGCTGGTGAGCTAGTCAGAGTTGGCTCTGGGGATCTTTCTGTGTTCTCCAGTGCTAGGATAACAGATGCTTGCTATCACCGTGGTTTGTTGTTGTTGCTGTTGTCATTGTTATTGTTGTTGTTGGTGGTGGTGGTGGTGGTGGTGGTGGTGGTGGTGGTGGTGGTGGTGCTTTGTGAAAAATCTACACTCAGGCTCTCGTGCTTGCTTGTCAGGAACTTTACTGAACGAACCACCTCACCAGCCTCCTCATTGTATTTTTAAGGAAAGTGTCCCTAACTGAACCAGAAGTTAACTAATGAAGCTAAACTAGCTGGCCAATAGGATCTAGGAATTGTTCAGAAAGAAATTCCCTCCCCAGCACTAGTACTACAGGTCCATGTCAACATATCATTTTTTTAATGTTGGTGTTGGAAATATGAACTCAGATCTTGTGTAGTGAACCCTTTTCCCACAGAGTCTCTTGATAACATCTTCACATTTTGCCTCATGACCAGCCCTCGCCATCCTCAAGTAACTGCTGGTGTTCCGTGACACCAGCTTTCTTTTTAAGTAAGGTTCTGGGGATGAAACTCAGATTCTCATTCTTGCCAAGCCAACACTTTATTGGCTGAGCTTTCTCCCTCCCCAGTTTTTTAACACTATATTTAAACAATCCAAACAAATTGCCAACTGCTCCTGGCACTCTGACTGTGGAATTTAAAAGACCCACCAACATGGATATGAAGAACCTCCCCGTTCTCAATGGATATCATTGACACTTAAGCCTAAGGGAGCAAGAGAGTAGCAAGGACCTGGAGGACAGCTGAGGTCAGAGTTTCACAGCCCCTTCCCACTCTCTGTGATGTTCTAGGCTCCTAGGGCTACCTGCCATCTAAGGGTGAGCGATCTACCCACTGCCACATGCCTTCTTCTTTCACGTAGGAGAGACCCAGTCAGGCAGATACTTTATTCTCATAAATATTACTCAGGAATGTCTGGAAGGGAAGAAGAGGAGTCAAGAGGGTGTCTACTTCATTCTCCATGTGTTCACCTAGTGGTTCCCCAGCATTGACTCACACCTGAGAGGAGCCCCTGAGACATGCTCTGGAACATGAGTCCCTTCCATAACTTTATCTTGTGGCCAGATGATGTCTGACTTACAGTTTTTCCACGGCTGGAGTCTGCACACATGTTCCTGAATGCGTGGCCTCTCCCTGTGATGAGCTTGCCCACATAAACTCACCCACAAGGTTTAATGTGTTCGGGATGGCTAGCAGTGTGCAGCAACGCTTAGCTCTGTCAGGTGACAACCCATAAGTAAGCATTGCACAATTTACACCAGAGAAACTAACAAAATAGACACTTGGGTATTTTTCCATCAAGGGAGCAATTTGCTGTCTCCTGGCTAGCATCCACCTGGGATGATACGATAATTTTAATTGTCAACTTGACAGAACAGAGATCCACCTCTGAGATCCACCTCATAGCCCACTTGTGGGGTAATATGCAGATCAATTGAAAATAACCCATTTTAACTGTGTGCAGAGCCATTCCCTGATCAAGAATCCTGAACTATGGAAAATGGAGGAATTGAGCTGAGCGCCAGCGTTCATCCCTTTCTGCTTCCAACACATGGTTGGATCACTCAGGCTCCTGTGGAGGTGACTCCCCCAGGCTGTAACACAGAACTGAGCCAAGAAATTTGTCTTTCCCTTAAGTTGCCTTTTAAAAGTTTTTATTTTATTGTTCACATTACATGTTTATGTCCATGTGTCGGTAGAAGCACATGTGAGATCAGGTGCCCACAGAGGCCAGAGAAGGGAGTGGATCCCTTGGAGATGGAGTTACAGATAGTTGTGGATGGCCCACATGGGTGCTAGAAACTGAACTGGGGTCCTCATAAGGACAGCAAGTATTCTTAAGCACTGGGTCATCCCTCCAGTCCCCTTAAGATGCTTTTATTCATATATATATATATATATATATATATATATATATATATATAAGTGTAGATAGATGATAGATGATAGATAGATAGATAGACAGACAGACAGACAGACAGACAGACAGACAGACAGATAGATAGATAGATAGATAGATAGATAGATAGAGATGTGTGTGTGTGTGTGTGTGTGTGTGTGTGTGTGTGTGTGTGTATTCTGATGCATTCAAGTATGTTCAGACTTGGTGCAACCACTCAGAGGGTGCCAGGGACCTCATTCCCACCTTTTCTCTCCCCTTCCAAGTGCAGTAAACAGACCTTAATCAGAAGTCCTTTCTGGCCAACCATCGCATTCACACTCAGTCACACTCAGTCAGTGCCCTGTCCCAGGATGAAGAATTCTATAAGGCATACCTTTTCTTCATCATTATCGATGATGACTAGCTGGGCCTCTACCTCCTGGCAGGCAGTGATGGAATCATTCCAGGTACGCTGAGACTTGGAGAAGAAGTAACACTTTCCATGGAAGAATTTCCATTCCCAAGGGCAAGGAAGGCAAAGGCTGTCTATTGGGGGAGGTGAATCAGGGTAGATCCACACTTGGGTGCCCATGATCCTGCATCTGCTCTAGCCTTCCAGAGTCAGGGTCCTCCCTCACTTGACAGTGCATCTTGGGGGAAGTAGGAACTTAAGAGATCAAAACAGAACCCGGGTAACTATCTTGACTACTGTGCCTATGGGCAATGTGAACTCTGAATGCCTACTGTGTGCACAGCCCTGGAGACATTGAATGCTGCTGATTTGTCTGACCTCTGTGAATACTGAGCACCTGCTGTGTGTGTCACCTCCCGAGACCACAAAATCATTCCCTGACTGTTGTCCTGCTAATTTCTTTACTTATTGCTTTGATCCATGCATTTGTGTGTGTGTGTAAAGGTGTATAAGTGCACTAAGCTGCCTGGCCAGTGTTTCTGAGGAATCCACCAGTCTCCATTTCCCCAGTGCTGAAAGTAGAAGCATGCATCCCCATGCCTTCCTATTCAAAATATAAATTCTGTGCCTCGAACTCAGATTCTGCTTGGCAAGCCCTTTACCCACTGAGACATCAAGTCCCCACAGAAGTGGAAACTGAGGCCTGGAGAGGGTCAATGCCTCAAATGTAATACATTCACAAAAGACCTTCTTAGACCCTTGGAGGCCTGATTTCTGGGTCACTTACCCACTCCAATCTTCAGCTGCATCAATTGCTTGTAGATTTTCTCATTCCCTGGGGAGCTGGGACTCTTGAAACCTACACCAAAAGAAACCAGAAACTAAAACTATAAAATACTAATTGTGTGTTATAACCTGCCCTGAATTCCCACAGCAGAATGTCTTTCATCACACTTGAACAGAAAAAAATGACACATAGAGATGACTGAACCACAAGCAAAGGATCAGGGCCGTTCTCCCTAACCTTCCTCAACCCATGCTCCTCTGCTCCAGTGTGGGCAACCCCTGCCACAGTTAGTGGCCCAGACCACAGAAGTGTAAATCCCATCCCTGCCTGACCTTGCACAAGGACAGCTACCAGCAGCCCCGTCAGCAGCATGATGGAGAGGAGATGCAGCATCAGGAGCCCATTCCTATGGCTCAGCCACCCTGTGGGAGAGGGGCTGTTTCACAACAAGGCTGCCAATCACCTCTGCCCCAGAAAACAGAAAACAGCAATTCAGGTTCCAGCCTTCACCTTTCTGGTGCTCTAGAGATTAGAGTGCAGTCTCTACGCCTGAGCCTTTGGAGTCCAGGAACCCCAAGAACTCCAATTCTCCAGGATCCAAGAGTTTCAGAAAAGACTTTTGTCTCTTCTTGGTTCCTGACCCAGGCTTGTCTCCAGAGCTCATGAATATACACACCACACACACACACACACACACACACACACACACACACACTAGTGTATGTATATGTATGTGTGTGTGTGTGTGTGTACTTGTGTAACTGCATGTGGAGATCAGATGTGAACACTGTGAGATCCAAGCTGTGACCCACCAAACTACCAAGCCTCTTTCCCACCTCACCCAGAAATCCTGGCTGCTGCTGCTTGTTTGCTTTCACGTAGATGGCCATCATTGCTGCTGTGCTTCAGTGTCCTTGACTGCCAGCAACATCAGCTTTTATTTCCCACACATCAGTTCCTTGCTCTCTGAATCTGAACTCCCAAAGAGAAAAGGGGACGTCCCAACCAGCACCAGAAGAGCTGGAGGGAGGTGTTGAGCATCTGACCCAGCAGGACTTTCCATGAATTTAGAGGAGGGCTATGAAGGTGGTTTAGGGCTTAGGTTTTCTTCATTGCTACAATCAAATACATGACGAAACACAAGGTACAGTCCCTCCCAGTGAGAGTGAGACTGACCAGAACTTAAGGAAGCTGCTCTTGTTGCAATTGTAGAAGACAGCGAGGGAGAATAAAGCTGGTACACAACTCATTTTCTCCTTTTTGTGTTGTCCAGGACCCCAGCCCAGAGTTGCTCCCAAATAAGGGTAAATATTCTGTAGGCCCATATTTCTATGTGGTGTGGCAGCCAGGCTCTCAGGCCATAGTTAGTATCTGGAGCAGTCACATACCCTTTCAGACAGGCTGTTGCTACCCTAACAAAAAGCTCAGGATATACTGCTCCTTGCTTTGTAATTATGTAGATCTCCTGAGAAGAGGTGTCAATTCCAAGCTAGTGACAGACATGACTGTAGCCCTGCTACCTCAGAAACAGAATGTTAATGAACTTCCACCTCAGTTTACCTTGGGGGATAAAAGGTGTTTGGATAATAAATGCGAGTGATATTCAGGATTTGAATGAACCCTGAGACTCCCTTCCAATATTGCTGTGTGAACTGTGTCTCAATTATTCCCATGACTCCATGCTGGTCCAGAGAGGGAAAAATAGTTTATGTTGGGGCGTCAGACCCTGGCAATATTCCCGTCCCAATAAACCGATTTAGAAGTTCCCTTCACAGACATGCCAGAGGTCAATTTCTGTGCTGATTCTATATGCCAATGAGTTAACATTCAGAGCTGGCCATCTCAGAAGGTTGGTGAGCAGCCAAAAGAATTTAGTCACTATGATGTGATCAAACTGTAGGGATGCTATCAGCAAAACCAATAACTTGTTATGAAGCTGCTTCATTACACATCCTGCACTTAAAAGGGTTGGCTAGCTATGGTCAGTCATAGTCTCCACAAAACCCCGTCCCCATGATTTTCTGCTTCGGTTTTGTTGATGTCCTCACTCAGTAATTTCCAATGACTGACAGAGTTGACTCATTGTTGCTTATGTTTATTTAGTACCTGCCATTATTAGTCACTGGGCATGAGTGTGTGCACATGCAGTTATATGTGTGTGTCAGTGTGTGTGTGTGCATGCATATATGCATGCCTGCAGGTATGTATGTACATTCTTGTTCATGTGTGTGTGCATGGAGGCATATATATGTGTGTGCTTGTGCTTGCAGGTGCAGGTATGAAGGTGTGCACGCAGGTGCATATGTGTGTGTAACTGCAGGTGTGTGTGTTTACACAGGTGCATGTTTGTATTCACATGCAGGTGTATGTGTTTGTGCATATGGATACATATGTATGTGATTACAGGTATGTACAAAAAGATGTTTAAAAAAATAAAATCTTATCTTCCAGGCCTATTTCAGCAGGCCTCCTCTCTGAACTCTAGAAGAGCACTCCTGGAGAATTCTGTAGTTCAGAAAGTAAGAACAATGACAGTGCCATAAAACAGAATTCTAGGGTCTTGCAGAGCTTCTCATTACCTGAGTTTCAAGGAGGCTTAATTGTTCCAGTTAATATGGAAGCCCTAATCCCATGTTAATGCCACCATTTCCTAGTACACAAACTGCCAGAGTGAAATGAAGAAATGTTGGACATTTTGGTGAAACGACTAACAAATGTGATAATCATTTGAAGCAAAAAGCTAATGGATGCAGTGAATGGCTTACAGTTCTGGTATCTTGATGGCAGTGTCCTAATGTAATGATCCTCAGAGAAAGAAAAATATTAAAAGAGACACTTATGCCCTCTTTTGACTATGAAACTGTTGAAACAATGGACTCCAAGAAATTTCAATTTTCCCAAGAAATGTTATGCTGGAAGGAAACTAAGACTGGAATTGCATTGCCAGCTGGAGGTGGGGATGTTCCCAGGAAGAGATTTCACACTGTTCTCACAACTTGTCAGACCACCTCACAGGAGCCTGATGCTTAGACAAGGACTACGACTTGGGCCACACTTTGTTTGGAACTGCTTAGCTCTGTGCACATCTGGCCCTCTATTTTTTAAAGGTCTCCATCATTTTCATAAAGTTATGTTTAAAATTGTTTTCTTTTGCTAATTCTGGGTTAGGGTGATCAAATCTTACAGATTTATAACCACTGGGTTCTGGTGTTACCATGTTGCTTTTTAGGTTGTTGGATGAATTCTTGCATTGGTGCCCACCCATCTCTTTCTTTAATTGATGCCAGCAGTGTCTTTGCATGTTGGTCCAATCCTTGCAGTGACTGTCTGTGTCTTGGAAACTATTCTTGGTCTGCTCTGTACTGTCACTGTCTGTGTCTCTGGGGTTTTGGAGCGGCCTTGCAAGAAGATCACCTGCTGGCTGGCTATAGAAGCCAAGGCAGGTCAGGTAGGGGCCCAGGATTTTGCCCAAGTATGGAGCAAAATGAAATATCCTTCCAGATGATTGGTCACTCAACTCTTGGTTTTCTCTGTGTAGTAACAGGCTGTTTTTCAGAGTTCCACTGAGATTGCAGGTAGATAAAAGGGTTTGTAGGTGGGATGGGATTTGTAGCTTGCAGAGTCCAATGGTATGGATGGGGGTAATTGAGCAGCCTACCTGAAGGAAACTCTCCTGCTGACTGGCTAGAGAAGCCAAGGCAGGTGGAGGAGGGACCCAGAGTTTTGCCCTGATTTGGAGGGCCTATAGAGTCCGGTGTCCCATCAGGTGGCTGGTGACTTACTTCTTGGTCTTCCCTGTGTAGTACCAGGCTGTGTTTTAGAGTTTCACTGAGGTTGCAGGGGTGATAGGCAAGTTTGGGGGTGGGATGGTATTTTATTTTACGATTCTTGTTTTCTTTGTTAGTGACTGAACTTTGTTGATCTTAAGCTAACTTCTGCCTACACTAGCATGACACTCAGGTAGATATAACAAGACAGTGATGGAATAGGGGGCCTACTGCTACTTCCGGTGCTTCTGGTCTTCATGATGTACATTCCCTTCACAGAGCTGGGACGGGAAATGAATCTTTGAAAACTAACCAGAGTTTTCTGTCCTTCAAACACACACTTTTAAAGCATTAAAATTTGAGATCATAATATAATTGCATCATTTTTCTTTCCCTTCTTTCCTTCCAAATCCTCTCATAGACTTCTCCTTGATTATTTCAAACTCACAGCTTCTTTTTCTTTAATTACTTTTACAAAGAAATATCATATATACATATACACATATTCCTAAATACATGAATATAACCTTCTCAGTCTGTTTAATATTAGTTTTATGTATGGTTTCAAGGCTGAGAAGTTGGTCTTGGATAACCAATTGGTGAGCTCTTCACTGGGGAAGACTATTTCTTCTACTCTCAGTATTCATTAGTTGTCTGCAGTACTTTGTTCAGGGTTGAGATCGCATGGTCTTTCATCACTCCACTTTGGCATGTCTGTTGTTGAACCTGTTCAGCTCATATTTAGGTGGCCATGTTTGTGAGACTTTATGTGTGTAACTTCTGATATCACTTGAAGACATAATCTCTCAGCAAACTGCCTGTTCTTCTGGCCACTTACAATATTTATGGCCCTCTTTTACGATGTTCCCTAAGCATTAGGTCCAAGGTTTTTTTGTTTGGTTGGTTGGTTTTTTGTTGTTGTTGTTGTTGTTGTTGTTGTTGTTTTGTTTTGAGTTTTTTTGTTTTTGTTTTTTGCTGTAGATGCATCCTTTGGGACTGGTTGTGCATTTTGGTTGCTTGCGGTTTCTTTAATGGTCAGTGAGGACTTTCCTTGATGAAGGGTAAGAACTATATTATCTGTAGGCATAAGAACAAATACTTAGAGTGTAGTTAGGGATTATGATGGTTTGGCAAAGTTTTGGTTCTAGTTTCTACTCAAAGATATATGACTTCCCTAGCCCTGGGTAATGGAGAGGTTTCCAATATCAGGCATGGTTTGTCTCCTTTTGAGGGATCTCAAGTCCAATTAGGGAGCTGTTGGTTGTCAAGGTGTTCATGCCCTACCGCTCTCTTAGTGTTATCAAGCCATGCTGCTCACTGTGGTGGTTCGTAGGCAAAGGCTACACATTTTTAATAGAAAACAGATTCTTCTCTCATACAATACACCCTGGCCACTGTTTCCCTCACTCACTCCCCCAGTTCCCCCAAATCAGCTTCCCCTTCCTTTCCTCTTCAGAATAGAGAATGCCTCCAAGAGGTGACAATCAAACAGGATAAACTAAAAACAATAAAACAAGGGAAAACCCTCATATTGATGTTGGACAACTCAAGAGGAAAAATATCCCAAGAGCATGTTCTCTATGGCCAACAAATGTTACTGTTTATCACCCTAGCTGCAAGAAAAAAATTTCTTTAGCAGTAACTTAACTCCCAAGCCTTCTGAGTAGTTAACCTTCAATTATGCCGTTGTTGTACAACCTGCACTTGTTTTATTTCTATTGCTATGCCATAATAAGGAGGCTTATAGAAAAGAAGTGTTATTCAGCTTACAGTTCCTGGTTACAGTCCATCATTGTGGGGGAGAAAAGGATATAGGAGATTGAAGTAGCTAGTCACCTCCAGTCAAGACCAGAAAGAGAATGAGCACACTCATGACTACTCAGCCACATAGGAAATGGAGCGACTCACAGTGGACTGGGTCTTTCCTCATTGTTTAATGCTTGTAATCAAGAAATCCCACATGGATATACACAGGCTAACCTAATCAATACATCAATAACCTTCCCACCCTCCTCGGGTGTTTCTAGATTATATCAAGTTGATAAATCAAACTAGCCATTTTATGGTCTTTCAGAATTTTACCAGATAATCAAAGATGTAAGGAAGGATGTTTACAGATTCAGGATGACTACATATGGGCCACCCTTACAATAGGACAATTTAGTCAACTGACTCCTCTTTGTTGGGAACAAAGAAATCATTCATTTATCCAATGTAGAAATTTTATTTGAGCAGGGAAGATAGACCTATATGTGAGAGTGCTTGGTTCCAAGCATAAGGACTTGAGTTAGAATTCCCAGCATCCACATACAAAGCCAGGAATGACTACACATGCCTGTAACTGTAACATTGTGGGTTGAAGTAGAGACAGAATTCTGAAAGCTTGTTGGGTAGGGAGACTAGCTCAAATGGTGACCTTCCAGTTCAGTGAGAGACCCTGTCTGAAGGCAACAGGGTAGAAAGCAATAGCAGAGGAGACATGAGGTCTTCTTCTGACCTCTGCATGTGCGCATGTAGTGCACACATCTGCATACTCATTTGCATGTATCACACAGTGAAAGAAAAATACCTTAATTAATTTTTGAGACTTTTATACAATGTGTTTTTTATCTCATCCTATTGCCAGTCTTCTTCTAACTCCTGAGAGTTTCCTCCACCACCTCACCATCCTCTAATTCTGTCCTTCTTTCTTTATTTTTTTATTTATTTATTAAAAATTTCCACCTCCTCCCATTTCCCTCCCACTCCCTCCACTCCCCTTCTCTCTCCCTCTCCAGTCCTAAGAGCAATCAGAGTTCCCTGCCTGTGGGAAGTTCAAGGTCCTCCCCCAGCCTATCCAGGTCTAGGAAGGTGAGCTTCCAAACAGACTAGGCTATTGTTTTTGAGAATAATTCTTACTATGTAGCCATAAATGCCCTGGAACTTGCTATGTAGTTCTGGCTGGCCACTAACTGACAGATTGGCCTGCCCCCCTCCAAATTGCTTGGATTAAAGGTGCAGCCCCACTACATCTCCCCTTTTTTCTTTTATCTAAAATGGATTTTCAATCAATATATCCTGATTACACATTTCTGCTCCCTCTACTTCTCCAAGTTTCTCCCCACCTCCCCTCCTATATGGTTTCACTCCATTTCTGTCTCATTAGAAAATAAAAAGGCTTCTAGGGGATAATAATGAAATAAAATATGATAAAATATAATTAGACAAAAAACACAACACACCAGAGTTGGACTTTGTTGTCCAACTTGTTTCTGTTGCCTGTATAACTCAGATAACACCAATGCCATCATGGCTTACACTACCCTTCTTTAGATCCTTTCTGCTTTGAAAATTGACCTTTTAAAATAATTCCTTGTCTCTCCCTTTCACCAAGATTGTAAATTCTAAGAAAACTGCCTGTGAGTGATAGACAGTCTAACTGCTGGTGTGGAGTATCACAGGAAAAGGAAATAGATAAGCCCTGGTCACAAGATTGCTTTGCATAATGGTTCTCTAGATCTTCAGATCTCAGAACCTATAATAGTCTTCAGATCACATCAGTGAACAGGCCAGGGACCTGCTAATCTTGATATTTTAACGTTCTGTAGTAAGAGTTGGCGAGTTGCTTCAATGTGCAAGAGTGTATCTGAGTTTCTATGAAGAAGAAAGTGTGAGGCCACATCCGTAGTCCAGGCTCTGTGTGTGCGTGTGTACACATAAGCAAGTGCATGTGCACGTGCATGTATGTGTGTGTGTGTGTGTGTGTGTATGTGTGTATGTATGTATATGTGTCTGGTGACAGGAGTCTAGTGGGACTGTTTGGCTGTCAGCCAAGCTTTACATTCAGTCAGGGACCCAGTCTCAAGGGAATAAGCTGGAAAGTGACAGGATATGATACCTGGCATCCTCTTTTTGTCACTCTGAGCACACACTGTACATGTGTGCATACTCTGCACTGCACACACTGAGAGAGTGGAATAATGTTTAACTTAAAGAGAAATAATAAATTTGTCTGAAGAATTGAAGGGACTGACATAAGAGATGAAGATCAATTGTATGATCATTTGTTTTTATTGTCAACTTTACACATTCTATACTGTGGAAAATTGTCTTTTATTCTGTCACCTGTATTATTTTAATAAAATGCTGATTGGCCAGTAGCCAGGCAGGAAGTAGAGGTGGGACAATCAGGCAGGAAGTAGAGGCAGGGAAACCAGAACAGGAGAATTCTTGGAAGAGGAAAGAGTCAGTCTGTAGTCGTCACCCAGATACAGAGGAAGCAAGATAAGAATGCCTCACTGATGAAAAGTACCAAGCCACATGGCTAACACAGACAAAAATTATGGGCTAATATAAGTTAAAAGAGTTATAAGAAGCCTGAGCTAATAGGTCAATCAGTTTATAATTAATGTAGACCTCTGTGTGTTTCTTTGGGGCTGAATGGCTGTGGGACCAGACGGGACAGAAACCTCTGTCAGCAATTTTAGAATCACCAGTCTCAGTGAGAGTGTTTCAATCATGTTGGCCTATGTCAGTATCTTGTGTTGATTGTCTTAATTGATGTCAGAAGACACACCATTTCCTAAGCAGAGGATTACAAACTGTGAAAGTAGAAAATAAGCTGACTATACCTTTCATGTGTTCGCTCTTCTGTTCCTGATTGTGGATGTGACGTGATCAATCTCTGAAATCTCATGTCACTGTAACCTCACTGCCCTGATGGACTGTAACATGGAACTGTGATCCAGTAAGACACCTTCCCCACCCCAGGAAGTTCCTTTTGGAGGATATTTTTATCATAGTAACAGGTATAAGTTACTGGAATAAGTTGTCCTTAGAAAACTGAAGTAGAAGGAAAAACTGATATAGGAAAATGATGAGAAAGACACTGAGCAGCAGGTGGCCATCCGCTGAAGCTCCATATCTTCCTTTAAGGCTCATCTGTCTACTTTAGTTCCCTTAAAAAGCCTTCGTTTGGAGATTTGTTTCTCAGATATTAAACATCCTCCAAAGAAGTCTATATTAAAGCATGGTACTCCGTGTAGTGGCAGTGATCAGAGGTGTTTCTTTAAAGGTAATTAAGTAATAAGAACTTTAATTTGACAAATATATTAATGCATTGATTAATTTATTGCTGAATTAAAAGTTATGAGATGGTTTGTAACACTGCTGTTCCTCTGAGATGTGTTATTTGATCTCTCTAAATATGGATCATACTGTATGTGTCACCACAGCACACCACAGAGAATAAATGGTTAAGTCTGGGACTAACACACAACATACATTAAACAAACCATTAACTCTCAGGGAAAAAAAGAGAGGTTATGAGATGAGACCTAGTTGGAGGAAGTGGGTCATTGGGCACATACCTAGGAGTTATTTCTTGTCATGCCTTTTCTTTTTAATTTGTCTCTTTCTTTTTCTTCCTTTTATCTTCCTCTGTTTCTACTCTTTATCTATTCTTCATCTATTAATTAAATGTTTTATTGATGATTTCACACATACATATATTGCGTTTTGATCAAGTCCGCCCATTCCTTTTCCTCCAATTCCCCTCTATCCCTCCCACTACTTGCCCTTCCCAGCTTCATGTGCTCTCTTCATTTTTCAAAACAAGCTGACACCATTTAGTGCTTGGCTGTATAAGCATGGGTTTAGAGCCATCTACCAGTGCATGGATAGCTTCTCAGGGACCAAATATCTGAAGAAAAAAGACTCTTCCTCCCTCAGAAGCCTACAATTGCACATACATTCTCAGCTAGTTGGGGGAGGGGGGAGCTTCATGATGCTCTCCCAAGTCCAAGATGGGGTTTTGTCTGACTTGATCTTGTGGCTACAGTTGCTTCAGTTCGTGGATACAGCCATGCTTTCATGTTGGGTAAATGATGCTTTGTTGACATTTACCACCCCTTCCTCCATGATCCCTGAACTCTGGCTGAGGATATGATGTAAATGTCTCATTTATATATGAGAGTATCAGACTCTTATTCTTTGCACATATATTTGTTGTATATCTCTATATTAATACTATCTACTCATGAAAGGAACTTTTATGATAAGAGTTCAGAAATGGGGTGGAACTCTACTGCTCTGTCGCAGCACCCACCAGCAGCAATCAGGTGAGAGACCTTCTCCAGGCTGCACCACCGCCTACTGAACTTTATCACTCCAAGACCCACTCTGCTGCCCAGCCCTGTGCACCTTAACATCTTCTATATGGCCATCCCTTCCCTGTGACCCCAGCAAATGACATAGGCACTGGTTCAAACTATAACCAGTTGGAAGAACAGGCAGAGGCCAACCCACACCAGTTGGAAGAATAGACCACATGCACACAGACACAGTTGAGAAAACAGATGATTAAATGCCAGTATAAAAATACATTTAACAGGATTGGAAAAGAGGTGAGTGATTGACCTTCCAGGTAGACAGCCCAGTCCCTAGACCCTGGGCCCCTAGGCTGCTCTGCTATCCCTCCCATCATCCACTGCCAAAGTCACCCATGTCCTGTGACCTAGGTTATTCCCTGACACGAAGACACTGCCTGTACTGATTGGACAAAGAAGCATAGAACTGCCTGCACTGGTTGAAGAAAGAGATGAGTAGATGTCAGTACAAGAATAATTCAGCAACTTAAAGAACAACATGGCACCACCAGAAACTAGCATTCTACAACAGCAAGATCTGAACATCCCATCATAGAAGAAGGAGAAGAAAAAGACCTTAAAAACAACTTTATGAAGATGATAGAGAGCTTTAAAGAGGAAGTAAAAAAAACTCCCTTAAAGAAATCAGGGGAAAGACAAACAAAAAATTGGAAGAAATCAATAAATCTTTTAAAGAAAGTCAAGAAGCTATCTAAAAGATGAAGGAAACAGTTCAAGACTTGAAAATTGAAATAGAGGCAATAAAGGAAACACAAAATGAGGGAATTCTGGAAATGTAAATCTGGGTAAATAAACAAGACTACAGATGCAAACATAACCAACAGAACACAAGAGACAGAAGAGAGAATCTCAGGTGTTGAAGATACAATAGAGAAAATAGATTCGTCAGTCAAAGAAAACATTAAAGCAAACAAAGTCAAAGCACAAAACATTCAGGAAAACTTGGACACCATGTGAAAACCAAACTGAAGAATAATAGGGATAGGGGAAGGAGAAAAATACAGCTTGAAGGCACTATATATATATATATATATATTCAACAAAATCATTGAAGAAAACTTTTCCAACCTAAAGAAGTAAATGCCGCCCCGCCAGCCATCCCAGCTTCCATCCAGAGGGCCTTCGGAGTGGTGAGTTGATTCGGGCCTGCGGCAGGGGCCCGGCGAGGGGGAGCTAGGACTTTCCCCGACCCCATAGACTCCCAGGTCAGCCTGCTCTGCTGGCTCCACCCTGCTAGCTTCCCGCCAGCCATCCCAGCTTCCATCCAGAGGGCCTTCGGAGTGGTGAGTTGATTCGGGCCTGCGGCAGGGGCCCGGCGAGGAGGAGCTAGGACTTTCCCCGACCCCATAGACTCCCAGGTCAGCCTGCAGTGCTGTTTCCACCCTGCTAGGCTCTCCCGCCTGCCATCCCAGCTTCCATCCAGGTACAAATTTCTATATTTCTCCCCTCCCACTGAGGCCATAAAATTTCCCCAGTTCAGCTGCCTTGCACACTGGGCCTGCTCTGTAGGGGCATCCCGGAAAGAGGGAGTGCCTGTGCTTCAATACCCTGCCTGGGGAAAGGTAGGCATTCTATCAGTGAACTCCCTGCCCAACAAGGGAACCTGACCCGATACCAGAAGTTCCAATAGAGAGCATTTGATCAAAGAGATGGGCAGAAGCCAAGGCAAGACCTCTTCCAACAATCTGAAAAACAACATGAAAATATCAGATCCCAACGACCCTACAACAGAAGGATTTGAACACTCTAACCCAGATGAAGTGGAAAAAAGTGCCATTATGAGAGCAATAGAGTCCCTTAAACAGGATATGAATAACTCCCTTAAGGAACTGGTCGAGAAGTATAACAAAAAGTTTGAAGAAATGAGTATAGAAATGGATGAGAAATATAACAAAAAGTTTGAAGAAATAAGTAAATCCGTGAGTGATACCCTGAGAAACCAAGAAAAAACAATAAAACAAGTAAAGGAAACAGTCCAAGAATTGAAACCTGAAATGGAGGCAATGAAGAAAACACAAAACGAGAACCGGCTGGATATGGAAAACCTAGGTAAACGAGCGGAGACTACAGAATCAAGCATAACCAATAGAATACAAGAGATAGAAGAACGAATCTCAGATTCTGAAGATACCATAGAGAAAATAAATGCTCTGGTCAGAGAAAACGGCAAATTTTCTTCACAAATTCTCTTCACAAAACATTCAGGAAATCTGGGACACAATAAAAAAAACCAAATCTAAGAATAATAGGGATTGAAGAAGGAGAAGAACTGCAGATCAAAGGCCCAGAAAATATATTCAACAAAATTATAGAAGAAAACTTTCCCAACCTAAAGAACGATATTCCTATGAAGGTTCAAGAAGCATACAAAACACCAAATAGATTGGATCAGAAAAAAACATCCCCTTGCCATATAATAATCAAAACACAAAACATAAATATTAAAGAAAAAATTTTAAGAGCTGCAAAGGAAAAAGGTCAAGTAACTTATAAAGGTAAACCTATCAGGCTTACACCAGATTTCTCTATGGAAACCATGAAAGCCAGAAGGTCCTGGATAGAGGTACTGCAGAAACTAAGAGACAATGGATGCAAACCCAGACTAATATACCCAGCCAAGCTATTGTTCACTATCAACGGAGAAAACAAAATATTCCAGGATAAAAACAAATTTAAACAATACGTAGCTACTAATCCAGCCTTACAGAGAATATTAGAAGGAAAATCACTACCGAAGGAATCCAACATTCCCAACACGACCTACAATAACTAGAACATCTAGCGACCATTCACAAGCACAAATCAAAGAAGAAAAACACATACACTCTACTACCTAAAAAAAAAAAAAAAATGACCGGAGTCAACAACCACTGGTCATTAATATCACTTAATATCAATGGACTCAATTCACCTATAAAGAGGCACAGACTTAGAGATTGGATACGAAAACAGGATCCAACATTCTGCTGTTTACAAGAAACACACCTCAACCACAAAGACAGACACTTACTCAGAGTAAAGGGTTTGGAAAAGGTTTTCCAAGCAAATGGACCTAAGAAACAAGCGGGCGTGGCCATTCTAATATCTAACAAAATCGACTTCAAACTAAAATCAATCAGAAGAAATGGTGATGGACATTTCATACTCATAACTGGAACAATTCATCAGAGGGAAGTCTCAATCCTGAATATCTATGCTCCTAATATAAAGGCACCCACATATGTAAAAGAAACTCTTCTAGAACTCAAGGCAGTCATCAAACCACACACACTAATAGTAGGAGACTTCAACACTCCTCTCTCACCAATAGACAGGTCAATCAGACAGAAACCAAAGAGAGAATTGAGAGACCTATTGGAGGTATTGAATCAAATGAACTTAACAGACATCTATAGAACACTCCACCCAAATAGGAAAGAATATACCTTTTTCTCTGCAGCTCATGGAACCTTCTCGAAAATTGACCACATACTCGGTAACAAAGCAAACTTCCACAGATACAAAAAAATATTAGTATCTACCTGTGTCTTGTCAGATCACCATGGACTAAAATTAGAATTCAACAACAATGCTCCCCCCAGGAAGCCAACAAACTCATGGAAACTGAACAGTCAACTACTAAATCACCCCTGGGTCAAGGAAGAAATAAAGAAAGAAATTAAAGTCTTCCTTGAATTTAATGAAAACAAAGACACAACATACTCAAACCTATGGGACACTATGAAAGCAGTGCTAAGAGGAAAGTTCATAGCACTAAGTGCCCAATTAAAGAAAACGGAGAAAGCACACATTGGAGACTTAACAGCACACTTGAAAGCTCTAGAAAAAAAAGAAGCTGATTCACCCAGGAGGTCTAGAAGACTGGAAATAATCAAACTGAGGGCTGAAATCAACAAAATAGAAACACAGAAAACAATCCAAAGAATCAATGAAGCAAAAAGCTGGTTCTTGGAGAAAATCAACAAGATTGACAAACCCCTATCCAAGTTAATCAAACGGCAGAGAGAGAACATGCAAATTAATAAGATCAGAAATGAAAAGGGGGACATAACCACAGACACAGAGGAAATTCAGAGAATCATTAGATCTTACTATGAAAGTTTATATGCCACAAAGTTGGAAAATGTAAAAGAAATGGACATTTTTTTAGATAAGTACCATATACCAAAGATGAACCAAGACCAGGTGACCAATCTAAATAGACCTGTTAGTCGCGAAGAATTAGAAGCTGTTATCAAAAATCTCCCTACCAAAAAAAGCCCAGGACCAGATGGTTTCAATGCAGAATTCTACCAGAACTTCCAGGAAGAGCTAATACCTATACTCCTTAACGTATTCCACAATATAGAAACAGAAGAGTCACTGCCTAACTCCTTTTATGAAGCTACAGTTACCATAATACCAAAACCACACAAAGACACAACCAAGAAAGAGAATTACAGGCCAATCTCACTCATGAACATCGACGCGAAAATTCTCAATAAAATACTGGCAAACCGAATCCAAGAGCACATTAGAAAAATTATCCATTATGATCAAGTCGGCTTCATTTCAGAGATGCAGGGCTGGTTCAACATATGCAAATCTATCAATGTAATCCATCATATAAATAAACTGAAAAAAAAATGTAGTATGAGGGGGCTGGCTTGTTGGGGTATCTGTTCTGCCCAGTACCCCACAGCAGGCAGGCCCCAAAGAAAATCACGCACAAGACTCAATAAGATTATAAACTGATTGGCCCATTAGGTCAGGCTTCTTGTTAACTCTTATAACTTATATTAACCCATTATTCTCATCTGTGTTAGCCATAATGGCTCCGTACCTTTTTCAGCTGGGCATGTTACATGCTGCCTCTTCGGTGGTCTGCACAGGAGTGGCTGAGAGAGCTTCTGCTTCCAGAATACTCCCAGTCTCTTGGCTCCACCCCTACTTCCTGTCTTGCTTTCCCGCCTATACAGCCTGCCTGGCCAATCAGCGTTTTATTAAAATATGATTGACAGAATACAGATAATTCTCCCGCACCAGAAAAAAACCATATGATCATCTCACTAGATGCTGAAAAAGCATTTGACAAAATTCAACACCCATTTATGATAAAGGTGTTGGAGAGACTGGGGATACAAGGATCATACCTAAATATAATAAAAGCAATATACAGCAAGCCGACAGCTAACATCAAACTGAATGGAGAGAAACTCAAAGCCTTTCCACTAAAATCAGGAACGCGACAAGGCTGTCCACTCTCTCCATACCTCTTCAATATAGTGCTTGAAGTTCTAGCAATAGCAATAAGACAACATAAGGAGATCAAGGGGATTCGTATTGGAAAGGATGAAGTTAAACTTTCGTTATTTGCTGACGATATGATAGTTTACATAAGTGACCCCAAAAACTCTACCAAAGAACTCCTACAGCTGATAAATACCTTTAGTAACGTGGCAGGATACAAGATCAACTCGAAAAAATCAGTGGCCCTCCTATACACAAAGGATAAAGAAGCAGAGAGGGAAATCAGAGAAGTATCACCTTTCATGATAGCCACAAATAGCATAAAATATCTTGGGGTTACTCTAACCAAGGAAGTGAAAGACCTATTTGACAAAAACTTTAAGTCTTTGAAGAAAGAAATTGAGGAGGATACCAGAAAATGGAAAGACCTCCCCTGCTCTTGGATTGGGAGAATCAACATAGTAAAAATGGCAATTCTACCAAAAGCAATCTATAGATTCAGTGCAATCCCCATCAAAATCCCATCAAACTTCTTCACAGACCTTGAGAGAACAATAATCAAGTTTATATGGCAAAACAAAAAACCCAGGATAGCCAAAACAATCTTATACAATAAAAGAACTTCTGGAGGCATTACCATCCCTGACTTCAAACTCTATTGTAGAGCTACAGTATTGAAAACAGCTTGGTATTGGCATAAGAACAGAGAAGTCGACCTATGGAATCGAATAGAAGACCCGGATATTAACCCACAAACTTATGAACACCTAATTTTCGACAAGGGAGCTAAAGGTATACAACGGAAGAAGGAAAGCATCTTTAACAAATGGTGCTGGCATAACTGGATCTCAACCTGTAGAAGGATGAAAGTAGATCCATACCTATCACCATGCACAAAAATCAAGTCCAAATGGATTAAAGACATCAACATTAATCCATCCACTTTGAACCTGATAGAAGAGAAAGTGGGAAGTAGTCTACAAGATATAGGCACAGGAGGCCTCTTCCTAAGTAGGACTCCATCAGCACAGACAATAAGAGAAACAATGAATAAATGGGATCTACTGAAACTGGGAAGCTTCTGTAAAGCAAAGGACACTGTCAGTAAGACAAAAAGGCTGCCTTCTGACTGGGAGAAGATCTTCACCAACCCCTCATCAGACAAAGGTCTGATCTCCAAAATATACAAAGAACTCAAGAAACTAGGCACTAAAACTCTAATTAACCCAATTTAAAAATGGGGTACTGAACTTAACAGAGAATTCACAACAGATGAACTTCGAATGGCCAGAAGACACTTAAGGTCATGCTCAACCTCCTTAGCCATCAGGGAAATGCAAATCAAAACCACTTTGAGATACCATCTTACACCTGTCAGAATAGCTAAAGTCAAAAACACCAACGATAGCCTATGCTGGAGAGGATGTGGGGTGAGGGGAACACTCATCCATTGTTGGTGGGAATGCAAACTCGTGCAGCCACTGTGGAAATCAGTGTGGCGGTTTCTCTGGAAACTGGGAGTCAACCTCCCTCAGGAACCACCAATTCCACTCTTGGGAATATACCCTAAAGATTCCCTAACATACTACAAAAGCATTTGTTCTATTATGTTCATAGCAGCACTATTTGTAATAGCCAGAACCTGGAAACAGCCTAGGTGCCCCTCAATAGAAGAATGGTTAAAAAAGGTGTGGAACATATACACATTAGAGTTTTACTCAGCGGTAAAAAACAATGACATCCTGAATTTTGCATGCAAATGGATGGAAATAGAAAACACCTTACTGAGTGAGGTAAGCCAGACCCAAAAAGAGGAACATGGTATGTATTCACTCATAAGTGGATTCTAACCATAATTAAAGGTCTTTGAGCCTATTATTCGTGATCCTAGAGAAGCTAAATAAGAAGATGAACCTGATGAAGATTATTTAGCTATCCACCAGGAGGTAGGAAATAGACAAGAGTCCCAGGTAACCTCAGGTGCATGGGGGGGTGGGAGGGTCGATGGAAGGGGAGAGGGTTAGAGAGAAGGGAGTAGGGGAGGAACGGGGAAAGCTTGGTGGCCGGGGATGGGGGGGGGGGAGGAAGGATGAATGTGGGATCAGGGAAGAATATATTTCAACTAAGGGAGCCATTTTAGGGTTTACAGGAGACTTGATTATATATGGGATCCCAGGTCCAAGGAGAGATCCCCCAGATTGCTCTCTGGACAGAGGAGAGGGTGCCTGAATCGGCCGTGGCCCATGACCGTACTGATGTATATTTTGCTTATCACCATAGATCCTTCATCTGGCGAAGGACGGCGATGCAGTCGGAGACCCACATTGGAGCACCGGACTGAGCCCCCCCCCCCCCCGAGGTTTAAAAGAGGAGCAGAAGGAGGAAGAACATGAAAAACGAAATCAGTACTGCGAGGGATGCTATCACCCACTGATACAAGGGAACGGATCTGATGAGAGTTTACCAAGGCCAGTTGGACTGGGACTGAACGAGGACGTGATCTAACCAGATTCTTGGAATTTGGCCGGATTCTATGACTGTGGCTGGCCCGAAGTCTTTCTGAAAGCCATTGACTATGACACTGGGACCTGTTTCCTCTACATATACTGGATTTTGGGGATCCAATCTGTTTGGACACTCACCTTCCTGGACCTGGAGGGAGGGGGAAGGAACTGGAACTTCCCACAGGGCAGGAAACCCTGACTGCCCTGGGGGACGAAGAGGGAGGAGAAAGGGGAGTGGGGGGAGTGGGAGGGTTTTGGGAGGGGGGGCAGAAATGGAAACTTTTATAATTTAATAAAATTTACTTAAAAAAAAGACATAAAGACACAAAAAAATAAATAAATAAATTATATGTGCATGAAAAAAAAAGAAGAAGTAAATGCCTATGAAGATACAAGAGACTTACAGAATACCAAATGGGCTGGGCAAAAAAAAGCCTGTTGTCACATAATAATTAAAAAACTAAATATATAGAATTAAAATGCCAAGTAATATATAAAGGCAGATCCATCAGAATAACACCCAATGAAGACTCTGAAAGTCAGAAGGCCCTGGGCAGATGTTCTGCAGACACTAAGAGACCATGGATGCCAGGCCAGCTTACTATACTCAGCAAAATTTTCTATCATCATAGATGAGAAAAACAAAACATTCCATAACAAAACCAAATTTAAACAAAACCTATCCATAAATCCAGCCTACAGAAAGCACTAGAAGAAAAACTCCAACCCAAGGAAGTTAGTTGCACCCACAGAGACATAGGTAATAGACAATCCCACCCCAGAGAATCCCAAAGAAAGTAAACACACATACACTACCACAAAAAAATAATAGAAATTAACAATCACTGGTCATTAACATCTCTTAATATTAAAAACTCAATGCAATTCACCTATAAAAAGACACAGGCTAACAGAAAGAATACAAAAATAGGATTCATCCTTCTGTGGCATACAAGAAATACATCTCAAATTTAAAGACAAACATTATCTGAGAGTAAAGGCTTGGGAAAAGATTTTCCAAACAAATGAACCTAAGAAACAAGCTGGTGTACCTATAGTAATATCAAACAAATTAGACTTCAAATTAAAAGGAATCAAAAGAAATGAAAAAAGATAGCACAGTAAAAATCCATCAAGATGAAGTCTCAATTCTGAAAATTTATGCTGCAAATACAAGCGTGCTCACATTTGTAAAAGAAATATTATTAAAGCTTAAATTTCACATTAAACCCCACACTCTAATAGCAGGAGACTTCAATGCCCCACTCTCACCAATAAACAGGCCAACCAGACAGAAACTTAACAGAGAAATAGAGAATTATCAGATGTTATGACTCAGATGACCTTAACAGACATCTGTAGAACATTCCACCCAAACACAAAAGAATATATCTTCTTCTTAGCACCTCATGGAATCTTCTGTAAAATCGAACACATACTTGGTCACAAAGCAAATTTCAACAGATGTAAACAATGGATTAAACCCCTGTATGTTATCATATTACCATGCTTAAAGTTAGAATTTAACAGCAACACTAATTGCAGAAAGCCCACAAACTCATAGAAACTGAAAAATGTTCAACTGAATCACCACTGGGTCAAGGAAGAAAGAAGAAGGAACTTATAAACTTCCTAGAACTGAATGAAAATGAATGTAAAACATACCCAAATTTAAGGGACACTGAAATCAGTTTGAGGAGAAAAGTTTCTAGCACTCCGCCTATGAAAAAAACTTGGATAAATCTCATACAAGTGACTTAAATACACACCTGAAAGATCTAGAATAAAGAAAAGCAAATTCACCCAGGAGGAGTAGATGGTAGTAAACAAACAAATTGAGGGCTTAAATCAGGAAAATAGAAACCAAGATAGCAATACAAAGAATCAACAAAAAAAGGAGCTAGTTCTTCAAGAAAATCAACAACATAGAAAAACTCTTATCCAAACTAACCAGAAGGAAGAAAGAGAATATCCAAATTAACAAAATCAGAAATTAAAAGGGAGACATAACAACAGAAACTGAGGAAATCCAGAGAATCATCAGGTCATACTTCCAAAACCTGTACTCCACAAAATTGGAAAATTTAAAAGAAATGGACAATTTTCTGGATAGGTACCACATACCAAAACTAAATCAAGACCAGATAAACAATTCAAATAGACCTATAATCTCTAAGGAAACAGAAACAGTCATCAAAGGTCTCCCAACTGAAAAAGCACAGGATCAGATGGTTTCAGAACAGAATTCTACCAGAATTTCAAAGAAGAGCTAATACCAATACTCCTCAAATTGTTCCACACAGATAAGTTCCGCCAGAGTAGAAAGATGTGAGCCAACAGCCAGATCCTTGCTGATGATGATTAACAGCAACCCACAACTGTTGAAGATGCAGTGAAAACGAGACTGCTCAGCTTTAAACGGGGATCATCTTTTATCACATCCATCCTCCCTGTAAGAACATGAAAAATTTTAAAACTTTGAAACATCAAGAATTAGTTGAAAACAGGATACCTAACTAGGACACTGAGTTCAAGCACAAACCACAAAATGTTCCTGGCAGTGGGCCACCTGTCAACACCTAGCTCTGTGTTACAAGGAACGAGCCCCTTGTTTGTCCCAGCTGCCCGTCTAGCTTACACCCAAAATAACCACACAGAAACTGTATTAATTTAAACACTGCCTGGCCCATTAGCTCTAACTTCTTATTGGCTAACTTTTAAATCTTGATTTAGCCAATTTCTATTAATCTATGTATCACCATGTGGCAGTGACTTACCAGAGATTCTAATCAGCATCCATCTCCAGCAAAGGATCAATGGCTTCTCTCTCTCTGACTCTGTTTTCTTCCTCCCAGCATTCAGTTTTGCTTTCTCCACCTACATAAGTTCCACCCTATCAACTAGGCCAAGGCAGTTTCTTTATTTATTAACCAATGAAAGCAACACACAAACAGAAGGAACTCCTTTACCAGCTCTGTGATCTATCAGGGAACAGCAGAGCAACTGCTTTGGGAAGGGGGCATGCTATAGATAATTTACACCTGCTGGTATGCAAGATCAACTCCCTTGACCCAAAATGAACCCAGCCTACAGTTTTTGCCTATATATGCCAGCCCCAATTGAGAATGGGAGCTCTCCCTACTATGCTGCATCATGGTATAGTGGTTGAGCTCCCAGCCTGGCTTGGACTTCGCACTTTGAGTAAACCTTGCTTTTGCATTCTGGATTTGACTGAATTCCAGTGGTCTCTCTGGGGGTCTCAACTTGGTCACAACACTACTAAGTCTCAGGAATCAGTTAAGAGGATGGGGAGAAAAAAATGGTAAGAGCAAGAAGTGATCATTTATGACAAGGAAACTTTTTTAGCCACAGAAGTGCAGCAGCACACATGAACTCATAGGAGTTGAGAAAGCATCCAAAAGATTGGCACAAGCTCAAGCCAGACAAAATCCCTGCATGAAGAAGAGGATCATGCCCTAACTAAGAGTTACTGGCAACTGACTTTAAGGGTGCAGCCCCTGGTAGACTCAACTTTCCAGTGAAGACCACCATCCAAGAGTTTGTGGCCAGCACAATGAGGACTTGATAAATTGAAAAAACAAAACAAACAAAAATAAGAGCTGGAAAGATGGCTCATTAGTTAAGAGAACTGGATGTTCTTAGAGAGGACCCTGGATTGATTTCCTGTACCCACTTGGTGTCACACAAGCATCTGCAACTTTGATTCCAGTGGACCTGATGCCTCTACTGGTACCAGACACACATGTGGTACACAGTCAGACATCCAGGTAAAACACTCATACAAATAAAATTATAAAATAATAATTAAAAAACAAATAGATGACACAAAGTTAGGTAGGTTGGGAAGAGGAGATGGATCTGGGAGGAGTTAGGGAGGAAATGAATATGATCAAAATACTTTGTAAAAGAAAATTTTCAATGAACTGATAAAAATGAGATAAAGAATCCAGTTTGATCACATGTTCCATCAGTCCCAGTCCAGCTGGCCTTGGTGAGCTCCCATTAGATCAGCCCCACCATCACAGTGGGTGGGTGCACCCCTCACGGTCCTGACTTCCTTGCTCATGTTCTCTCTCCTTCTGCTCCTCATAAGGACCTTGGAAGCTCAGCACAGTGCTCCAATGTGGGTCTCTGTCTCTTATCTTCATCCATCGCTAGATGAGGGTTCTATGGTGATATGCCACATATTGATCAGTGTGGCTATAGGATAGGGCCAGTTCAGGTACCTTCTCCTCAGCTGCTCAAGGAACAAGCTGGGGACATCTTCTTGGACACCTAGGAACCCCTCTAGAGTCCAATCTCTTGCCAACCCTAAAATGGCCCCCTTAATTAAGATCTATACTTCCCTGCTCCCATATCCACTCTTCCTCCATTCCAACCACCCCATTCCCCCAAGCTCTCCCCATCCTCCCCTTCTCATTTCTCTCTACCCATCTCCCCTTACCTCCACCCCATCCCCACCCCCAAGGCTCTCAATTTTTGACTAGCAATCTTGTCTACTTCCAATATCCAGGAGATAACTACATGTTTTTCTTTGGATTCACCCTCCTATTTAGCTTCATGTGATCAAACCAGACTCTCTGAACGTGGCTGACAAGAAGGGCAGACTGAGAAGCCAAGGACAATGGCACTAAGGTTTTGATACTACTGCATGCACTGGCTTGGTGAGAACCTAGTCTGTCTGGATGCTCACCTTCCTAGAACTGGATTGGGGCAGGGTGGGGGGACTTGGACTTCCCACAGGGTAGGGAACACTGACTGCTCTTTGGACTGGAGAGGGAGGTAGAGTGGAATGGAGGGAGGGGGAGGGAAATGGGAGGAGGGGAGGAGGTGAAAATTTTTAATAATAATAATAATAAAGCAAAAAATAAAACATGATTGACAGAATACAGACAATTAAAAAAATGAGATAAAAAAATTCCCAAATGGTTTAGAACCCAGTAACATTAAAACATAGTTTCTTTGTTACTGTGTAAACATTACAAATAGTGCCCAAAATGAATTACTAATACTTATTTATGAAATACCTCATCAATAAAAGTGATAGTTCCATTGACTTTCACTATGCCAATCTGCTCACTCTGAAGGGAAGGTGGCTCTGGATATCAAGACCAGCACTATCCTTGGCCACAAATTTTTGAATTTGAGAATGGAGAAGATCCGGCAATGATAGAGAAAACACAGATTGTTTATTTGTTAAGTAGCACATGATAAAATCAACAGGATTGAAAGAACTACAATCTCAAAAAGTTTCCTCACAATCATCTGTAGTTGGTTTCCTTCTGCAAACAATTAACAGTTACTTACAACAGCAATGAATGTATATTTCTAAGTATGGAAGAATATTGGGTACCAAAGTTATTAATATATTTATGATTTCCAGTTTTAAGTATTGATGACATATAATAAAAATATAAAAGGTGACTTTTTAGAAGGTCATGATATTAAAAAAAACAGTGTTCTACATAATAGAAACAGAAGGGACATTGCCAAACTCCTTTATGAGACTACAGTTACCCTGATACCAAACTACACAAAGATGCAACAAAGAAAGAGAACTACAAACCAATCTCCCTCTTGAACATTGATGCAAAAATGTTCAATAAAATACCGGCAAACCAAATCCAAGAACACATCAGAAAAATCATCCATCATGATCAAGTAGGCTTCATCCATGCAGGAATGGTTCAACATACAAAAATCTGTCAATGTATTCCACCATATAAACAAACCAAAAGAAAAAAAAAACACATGATCGTCTCATTAGATGCTGAAAAGGCATTCTACAAAATCCAAAATCCCTTCATGATAAAGATACTGGAGAGAACATGGAAACAAGACACATGCCTAAAGGCCAGGGATAGAAGGATTGTTTTTAAACATAATCAAGGCAATATACAGCAAGCCAACAGCCAACATCAAACTAAATGAAAGGGAAGTTAAAGCAATTCCACTAAAATCAGGAATAAGACGAAGCAGTCCACTCTCTCCATATCTATTGAATTTAGTACTTGAGATTCTAGCTAGATCAATAAGATAGCAAAAGAAGATCAAAGGGATATAGATTGGAAATAAAGAAGTCAAACCTTCACAGATGGTATGATAGTATATATAAGTGACTCCAAAAATTCTACCATGGAACTCCTACAACTGATAAACACCTTCAGTAATGTGGCCAGATACAAGATTAACTCAAAATATAAGTAACTCTCCTATATACAGATGATAAGTGGGCTGAGAAAGAAATCAGAGAAACATACCCTTTACAATAGCCACAAATATAAAGTATCTTGGGGTAACTCGAACCAAACAAGTGAAAAACTTGTCCCATAAGAACTTTAAGTCTTTGAAGAAAGAAATTTAAAAATATCAGAAAATCAAAAGATCTCCCATGCCCTTGGATAGGTATAATCAACATAATAATAATGATAATCTTATCAAAAGCAATCTACAGGTTCAATGCAACCCCCATCTAAATCCAACATAATTCTTCACAGACCTTGAAAGAACAATACTCAACTTTATATGGAAAAGCAGAAAACCAGAATAGATAAAAGAATCATGTATAATAAAGGAACTTCCAGAGGCATCACCTTCCCTGACTTCAAACTCTACTGTAGAGCTATAGTAATAAAGAAAAGCTTGATATTTGCATAAAAACAGACATATGGACCAATGGAATCAAACTGAAAACCACAACATTAATCTACACACCTATGAACACCTGATTTGTTTTTTACAAAGAAGACAAATTGGTACAATGGAAAAAAGAAAACATCTTCAACAAAAGGTGCTGGCATAACTGGATGAAAACATGTAGAAGATTGCAAATAGATCCATATTTATTGCCACACAAAAAAAACTCAAGTCCAAGTGGATCAAAGACGGCAACATACATCCAGTCACACTGAACCTGATAGAAAGGAAAGTAGTTAGTAGCCTTGAGTGCATTGACACAGGAGACCACTTCCTAAATATAACCTCAGTAGCACAGACACTGATATCAACAATTAATAAATGGGACCTCATGAAACTGAAAAGTTTCTAAAAGGCAAAAGACACAGTCATGGGACAAAATGGCATCCTAAAGAATGGGAAAATATCTTTGCCAGTCCCACATCTGACAGAGGGCTGATTTCATATATATATATATATAAACTCAAGAAACTGGACATTTAAAAAATCCAATTAAAAATGGGGGTTCAGATCTAAAAAAGAGAATTCTCAACAGAAGAGTCTCAAATGACTGAGAAACACTTAAAGAAATGTTCAATAGAGGAGTCCCTGTTCCTGTGCTGAGGAGATCCATCCAGAAGGGTGAGTGTGTGCCCACCCAGGGCAGATGGTCTGGGAACAGAGCACAGGGTACCTCCAGCTCCTGCTGCAGGGGTTTCTTTGTTCCACACGATCCTGCCTCCCCAAAGCCTGTCCTATTGTCAGCGAGGTCCTTGGCCCAGGAACAGTTCCTACTCCTGCACTGAGGAGATCCACCCAGAGGGTACCCCTTTCCATCTGTGGGGTCCTAAGATCCAACAGCACAACTGGCTCTAATGCTGAGGGGCCCTAAGAGAAGCCAGACCAAGAAAATTCCCCAAGTACACAGTCAGTCACAGCAAAGATTGGACCAAGACTCCAAGACTCTCCCGGCTGCATTTGAAGGAAGAGATGAACAGGCACCAATGCACGAATTCCTCCAACAACCTGAAAAGCAACATGACAACACCAGAATCCAGTGAACATGCAACAAGAAAACTTGAACACCCATTCCAGAAGAAGTAGAAGAAATCATCTTCGAACGTAACATTATGAAAATAATAGAGGACCTTAAACAGGATGTGAAAAACTCCATTAAAGAAAAGGAGAAGACAAACAAAAAGTTAGAAGAAATGAATACATCTCTCAAAGATACCCAAGAAAACCAAGAAAAAGCAATCAAACAGGTAATGGAAACAGTTCAAGACTTGAAAAATGAAATAGAGGTAATGAAGAAAACATAAACCGAGGGATGCATGGATATGGAAAATCTGGGTAAATGAACAGGAACTACAGAGACAAGTATAATCAACAGAACACAGGAGATAGAAGAATCTCAGAAACTGAAGATACTATAGAGGAAATAAACTCACTGATTAAAGAAAACAGTAAATCCAACAAATTCTTAAAACAAAACATCCAGGAAATCTGGGACACCATAAAAAGACCAAACCTAAGAATAATAGGGGTAGAAGAAGGAGAAGAATTACAGCTCAAAGGCCCAGAAAATACAGCCAACAAAATTATAGGAGAAAACTTTCCCAACCTAAGGAAGGATATTCCTACGAAGGAACAAGAAGTTTAAAAAACACCAAATAGATGGGATCAAAAAGAAAAATCCCCCACCATATAATAATTAAAACACAAAACATAAAGAATAAAGAAAGAATATTAAGAGTTGCAAAGGAAAAAGGTCAAGTAACATCTAAAAGGAAACCTATCAGACTTACATCTGACTTCTCAATGGAAACCATGAAAGCCAGAAGGTCTTGGATAGATGTGCTGCAGACACTAAGAAACCATGGATGCAAGCCCAGACTACTATACTCAGCAAAGCTTGCATTCACCATCTATGGAGAAAACAAGATATTCCAGGACAAAAACAGATTTAAACAATTCGTAGCCAAAAACACAGCCTTACAGAAAGCACTAAAAGAAAAACCACAAATCAAGGAAACCAACAACGCACTTAACACAGATATCTGACAACCCTCCACCAGCACAACTCAAAGAAGGAAAATACACAAACACTACCACAAAAAAAAATAACCAGAGTTAACAACCACTGGTCATTATATCATTTAATATCAAGGGATTCAATTTACGTATAAAAAGGTTAAGAGAATGGATTCAAAAAGAGGATACAACATTCTGCTGTTTACAAGAAGCACAACTCAAGGTCAAAGACAGACACTACCTCAGAGTAAAGGGTTGTGAAAATGTTTTCCAATCAAATGGACCTAAGAAACAAGCGAGTGAGACAATACTAATATCTAACAAAATTGATTTCAAACTAAAATCAATCAGAAGAGATGGAGAAAGACACTTTATACCCAAAACAGGAACAATTCATCAGGAGGAAGTCTCAATCCTGAATATCTACACCCCTAATATAAAAGCACCCACAAATGTAAAAGAAACATTACTAGAACTCAAAGTACACATCAAACCCCACACACTAATAGTAGGAGATTTCAACACTCCTCTCTCACCAATGGACAGGTCAACCAGATCGAAACTTAACAGAGAAATAAGAGAACTAACAGATGTAACGAATCAAATAGACCTAACACACATCTATAGAACATTCCACCCAAACAGAATAGAATATACGTTCTTCTCAGCATCTCATGGAACCTTCTCAAAAATTGATCACATAATCGGTAACAAAGCAAACATCCACAAATACAAAAAAATTGGAGTAACAAACTGTATACTATCAGATCACGATGGATTAAAGTTAGAATTCAACAACAAGTCTACCCCCAGAAAGCCTACTAATTCATGGAAACTGAACAGTCAACTACTGAACCACCCCTGGGTCAGGGAAGAAATAAAGAAAGAAATTAAAGTCTTCCTTGAATTCAATGAAAATAAAGACACAACATACCTACACCTATGGGACACTATGAAAGCAGTTCTAAGAGAAAAGTTCATAGCGCTAAGTGCCCACATAAAGGAAACGGAGAAAGCTTATATTAAAGACTTAACAGCACACCTGAAACCTCTAGAAAAAAAAAAGAAGCAGACTCACCCAGGAAGAGTAGAAGACTGGATATAATCAAACTGAGGCCTGAAATCAACAAATTAGAAACACAGAAAACAATCCAAATAATCAATGAAACAAAAAACTGGTTCTTGGAGCTGTCATCCAAGAACATGGGTTTGTCATCAAGATTGACAAACCCCTATCCAAACTAATTAAATGGCAGAAAGAGAACATGCAAATTAACAAGATCACAAATGAAAACGGGGACATAACCACAGACACAGAGGAAATTTAAAGAATCATTAGGTCTTACTACAAAAGCTTATATGCCATAAAGATGGAAAATATAAAAGAAATGGACATTTTTTTAAATAAGTACCATATACCAAAATTAAATAAAGACCAGGTAAACAATTTAAGTAGACCTGTAAATCACAAGGAATTAGAAGTTGTCATCATAAACCTCCCTACCAAAAAAAAAACCCTGGACCAGATGGTTTTAATGCAGAATTCTACCAGAACTTTCATGAAGAGTTAATACCTATACTCCTTAATGTGTTTCACAAAATAGAAACAGAAGAGTCATTGTCAAACTTCTTTTATGAAGCTACAGTTATCCTGATACCAAAACCACACAAAAACTCAACCAAGAAAGAGAATTACAGACCAATCGCACTCATGAACATCGACGCAAAAATTCTCAATAAAATACTGGCAAACTGAATCCAAGAACACATCAAAAAATTATCCATTACAATCAAGTAGGCTTCATCCCAGAGATGCAAGGCTGGTTCAACATATGAAAAATCTATCAATGTAATCCAGCATATAAATAAACTGAAAGAAAAAAACCATAGGATCTTTACCGTAACTTGCCGAAAAACTATTTGACAAAATTCAACACCCCTTTATTATTAAGGTCTTAGAGATATTAGGGATACAAGATTGAGAGATGGCTCAGTGGTTAAGAGCATCGCCTGCTCTTCCAAAGGTCCTGGGTTCAATTCCCGGCAACCACATGGTGGGTCACAACTCATCTGTAATAAGGTCTGGTGCCCTCTTCTGGTTTGCAGACAGAATATTGTATACATAATAAGCAAAGAAATAAATATTAAAAAAAAGATTCATACATAAATATAATAAAAAGCAATATACAGCAAGCTAAAAGTTAACATCAAATTAAATGTAGAGAAACTTAAAGCCATTCCACTAAAATCAGAAACAAAACAAGGCTGTCCTCTCTCTTCATACCTCTTCAATACAGTGCTTGATGATCTAGTAAAAACAATAAGACAACATAAAGACATCAAGAGGATTTGAATAGGAAGGGAAAAAGTCAAACTTTTGTTATTTACAGATGATTTTATCGTCTACATAAGTGACCCCAAAAAGTCTACCAAAAAACTCCTACAGCTGATAAACACTTTCAGTAATGTGACAAGATACAATATCAACTCCAAATAATCAGTAGCCCTCCTATACACAAAAGATAAAGAGACAGAGAGGGAAATCAGAGGAATATCGCCTTTCACGATAGCCACAAATAGCATAAAGTATCTTGGGGTAACTATAACCAAGGAAGTGAAAGATCTATTTGACAAGAACTTTAAATCTTTGAAGAAAGATATTGAAGAGGATACCAGAAAATGGAAGAATCTCCCATGCTCTTGGATTGGAAGGATCAACAAAGTAAAAATGGCAATTCTACCAAAAGCAATCTATAGATTCAATGCAATCCCCATCAAAATCCCAACAAAATTCTTCACAGACCTTGAGAGAACAATAATCAACTTTATATGGCAAAACAAAAAATCCAGGATAGCCAAAACAATCTTATACAATAAAAGTACATCCGGAGGTATTACCATCCCTGACTTCAAACTCTATTACAGAACTACAGTAATGAAAACAGCTTGGTATTGGCATAAAAACAGAGACATTGGAGTTTGCTTCGGGCCCGTGGCAGGGGCCCGGTGAGGAGGATCTCGGACTTTCTCTGACCCCATAGACTCCCAGGTCACCCTGCAGTGCTGGCTCCATCCTGCTAAGCTCTCCCGCCTGCCATCCCAGCTTCCATCCAGGTACAAATTTCTATATTTCTCCCTTCCCCCTGGGGCCATAAAATTTACCCAGCTCAGCTGCCTTGCGAGCTGGGCCTGCACTGTAGGTGCATCCTGGAAAGAGGGAGTACCTGTGCTTCAATAGCCTGCCTGAGGAAAGGTGGGCATTCTGTCAGTGAAGTCCCTGCCTGCCCAACAAGGGAACCTGACCCGGTACCAGAAGTTCCAATAGAGAGCATTTGAAGGAAGAGATGGGTAGACACCAAGGCAAGACCTCGTCCAACAATCTGAAAAACAACATGAAAACACCAGATCCCAACGACCCTACAATAGAAAGACTTGAACACCTAAACCCAGAAGAAGTGGAAAAAAGTGCCATTATGAAAGCAATAGAGTCCCTTAAACAGGATATGAATAACTCCCTTAAAGAACTGGATGAGAAGTATAACAAAAAGTTTGAAGAAATGAGTATAGAAATGGATGAGAAATATAACAAAAAGTTTGAAGAAATAAGTAAATCCGCGAATAATACCCTGAGAAACCAAGAAAAACAATCAAACAGATAAAGGAAACAGTTCAAGAATTGAAAACAGAAATGGAGGCAATGAAGAAAACACAAACTGAGAACCGGCTGGATATGGAAAACCTAGGTAAACGAATGGAGACTACAGAATCAAGCATAACCAATAGACTACAAGAGATAGAAGAACGAATCTCAGATTCTGAAGATACCATAGAGAAAATAAATGCTCTGGTCAAAGAAAACGGCAAATCCAGCAAATTCTCTTCAAAAAAAACATTCAGGAAATCTGGGACACAATAAAAAAACCAAATCTAAGAATAATAGGGATTGAAGAAGGAGAAGAACTGCAGATCAAAGGCCCAGAAAATATATTCAACAAAATTATAGAAGAAAACTTTCCTAATCTAAAGAACAATATTCCTATGAAGGTTCAAGAAGCATACAGAACACCGAATAGACTGGATCAAAAAAAATCCCCTCGCCATATAATAATCAAAACACAAAACATACAGATTAAAGAAAGAATATTAAGAGCTGCAAAGAAAAAAGGTCAAGTGACTTATAAAGGTAAACCTATCAGGCTTACACCAGACTTCTCTATGGAAACCATGAAAGCCAGAAGATCCTGGATAGAGGTACTGCAGAAACTAAGAGACCATGGATGCAAACCCAGACTACTATACCCAGCCAAGCTATCATTCACTATCAACGGAGAAAACATAATATTCCAGGATAAAAATAAATTTAAACAATTTGTAGCCACAAATCCAGCCTTACAGAAAGTAATAGAAGGAAAATTGCAACCCAAGGAATCCAACATTGCCATCACCGCCTACAATAACCCAGACATTTAGCGACCCTTCACAACCACAACTCACAGAAGAGAAACACACAAACTCTACTACACACACAAAAAAAAAATAACCGGAATCAACAACCACTGGTAATTCATATCACTTAATATTAATGGACTCAACTCACCTATAAAAAGGCACAGACTAAGAGATTGGATACGAAAACAGGATCCAACATTCTGCTGTTTACAAGAAACACACCTCAACCACAAAGATAGACATCTACTCAGAGTAAAGGGTTGGGAAAATGTTTTCCAAGCAAACGGACCTAAGAAACAAGTGGGTGTCGCCATTCTAATATCTAACAAAATTGACTTCAAACTAAAATCAATCAGAAGAGATGGAGATGGACATTTTATACTCATAACAGGAACAATTAATCAAGAGGAAGTCTCAATCCTGAATATCTATGCCCCTAATATAAAAGCACCCACTTATGTAAAAGGAACACTTCTAGAACTCAAGGCAGTCATCAAACCACACACACTAATAGTAGGAGACTTCAACACACCTCTCTCACCAATGGACAGGTCAATCAAACAGAAACTCAACAGAGAAATAAGAGAAATACTAGAGGTAATGAATCAAATGGACTTAACAGATATCTATAGAACATTCCACCCAAAAAGGAAAGAATATACCTTCTTCTCTGCAGCTTATGGAACCTTCTCGAAAATTGACCACATACTGGGTAACAAAGCAAACTTCCACAGATGCAAAAAAATTATTAGTAACCACCTGTGTCTTGTCGGATAACCACGGAATAAAGTTAGAATTCAATAACAATTCGAACACCAGAAAACCTACAAATGCGTGGAAGTTGAACAGTCAACTACTGATTCATCCCTGGGTCAAGGAAGAAATAAAGAAAGAAATTAAAGTCTTCCTTGAATTTAATGAAAATAAAGACACAACATACTCAAACCTATGGGACACTATGAAAGCAGTGCTAAGAGGAAAGTTCATAGCACTAAGTGCCCAATTAAAGAAAACGGAGAAAGCACATATTGGAGACTTAACAGCACACCTGAAAGCTCTGGGAAAAAAGAAGCAGATTCTCCCAGGAGGAGTAGAAGATTGGAAATAATCAAACTGAGGGCTAAAATCAACAAAATAGAAACACAGAAAACAATCCAAAATATCAACGAAACAAAAAGTTGGTTCTTGGACAAAATCAACAAGATTGACAAACCCCTAGCCAAACTAATCAAACGGCAGAGAGAGAACACTCAAATTAATAGGATCAGAAATGAAAAGTGGGACCTAACAACAGACACAGAGAAAATTCAGAGAATCATTAGATCTTACTACGAAAGTTTATATGCCACAAAGTTGGGAAATGTACAAGAAATGGATTGATCTTTAGATAAATACCATTTACCAAAGTTAAATCAAGACCAGGAGAACAATCTAAATAGACCTGTTAGTCGCGAAGAATTAGAAGCGGTTATCAAAAACCTCCCGACCAAAAAAAGCCCAGGGCCAGATGGTTTCAATGCAGAATTCTACCAGAACTTCCAAGAAGAGCTGATACCTATACTCCTTAAGGTATTTCACAATATAGAAACAGAAGAGTCATTGCCATACTCTTTTTATGAAGCTACAGTTACCCTGATACCAAAACCACATAAAGACACAACCAAGAAAGAGAATTACAGGCCAATCTCACTCATGAACATCGACACGAAAATTCTCAATAAAATACTGGCAAACCAATTCCAAGAACACATTAGAAAAATTATCCATTATGATCAAGTAGGCTTCATTCCAGAGATGCAGGGCTGGTTCAACATACGCAAATCCATCAATGTAATCCATCATATAAATAAACTGAGGGGAAAAAACCATATGATCATCTCATTAGATGCTGAAAAAGCATTTGACAAAATCCAACATCCCTTTATGATAAAGGCGTTGGAGAGATTGAGGATACAAGGATCATACCTAAATATAATAAAAGCAATACATAGCAAGCCGACAGCAAACATCAAACTGAACAGAGAGAAACTCAAAACCATTCCATTGAAATCAGGAACAAGACAAGGCTGTCCACTCTCTCCATACCTCTTCAATATAGTGCTAGAAGTTCTAGCAATAGCAATAAGACAACATAAGGGGATCAAGGGGATTCGAATTGGAAAGGAAGAAGTTAAACTCTCGTTATTTGCAGACAATATGATAGTATACATGAGCGACCCCAAAAACTCTACCAAAGAACTCCTACAGATGATAAACACCTTTAGTAATGTGACAGGATACAAGATCAACTCCAAAAAATCAGTTGCCCTCCTATACACAAAGGATAAAGAAGCAGGGAGGGAAATCAGAGAAACTTCACCTTTCACGATAGCCAGAAATAACATAAAATATCTTGGGATAACTCTGACCAAGGAAGTGAAAGACCTATTTGACAAGAACTTTAAGTCTTTGAAGAAAGAAATTGAGGAGGATACCAGAAAATGGAAAGATCTCCCTTGCTCTTGGATTGGGAGGATCAACATAGTAAAAATGAGAATTCTACCAAGAACAATCTATAGATTCAATGCAATCCCCATCAAAATCCCATCAAACTTCTTCACAGACCTTGAGAGAACAATAATCAACTTTATATGGCAAAACAAAAAACCCAGGATAGCCAAAACAATCTTATATAATAAAGGAACATCTGGAGGTATAACCATCCCTGACTTCAAACTCTATTACACAGCTACAGTACTGAAAACAGCTTGGTACTGGCATAAGAACAGAGAAATCGACCTATGGAATCGAATAGAAGACCCAGATATTAACCCACAAACCTATGAACACTTGATTTTCGACAAGGGGGCTAAAGGTATGCAATGGAAGAAGGAAAGCATCTTTAACAAATGGTGCTGGCATAACTGGATGTCAACCTGTAGAAGAATGAAAGTAGATCCATATCTATCACCATGCACAAAAATCAAGTCCAAATGGATTAAAGACCTCAACATTAATCTAACCACTTTGAACCAGATAGAAGAGAAAGTGGGAAGCAGTCTACAAGACATAGGCACAGGAGACCAATTCCTAGGTAGAACCCCAGTAGCACAGACAATAAGAGAATCAATGAATAAATGGGACCTCCTGAAACTGAGAAGCTTTTGTAAAGCAAAGGGCACCGTCAGTAAGACAAAAAGGCTACCTTCTGACTGGGAGAGGATCTTCACCAACCCCTCATCAGATAAAGGCCTGATCTCCAAAATATACAAAGAACTCAAGAAGCTAGACAATAAAACTCTAATTAACCCAATTTTAAAAATGGGGTGCTGATCTGAACAGAGAATTCTCAACAGAAGAACTTTGAATGGCCAAAAGACACTTAAGGTCATGCTCAACATCCTTAGCGATCAAGGAAATGCAAATCAAAACAACTATGAGATACCATTTTACACCGGTCAGATTAGCTAAAGTCAAAAACACCAATGATAGCCTATGCTGGAGAGGATGTGGAGAGAGGGGAACTCTCATCCATTGTTGGTGGGAATGCAAACTTGTGCAGCCACTGTGGAAATCAGTGTGGTGGTTTCTCAGGAAACTGGGAGTCAACCTCCCTCAAGACCCAGCAATTCCACTCTTGGGAATATACCCAAGAGATGCCCTATCATATCACAAAAGCATTTGTTCAACTATGTTCATAGCAGCACTATTTGTTATAGCCAGAACCTGGAAACAACCTAGGTGCCCCTCAATAGAAGAATGGTTAAAGAAGGTGTGGAACATATATACATTAGAGTTTTACTCAGCGATAAAAAACAATGACATCTTGAATTTTGCATGCAAATGGATGGACATAGAAAACGCTTTACTGAGTGAGGTAAGCCAGACCCAAAAAGAGGAATATGGTATGTATTCACTCAAAAGTGGATTCTAACCATAATTAAAGGTCTTTGAGCCTATTATTCGTGATCCTAGAGAAGCTAAATAAGAAGGTGAACCTGAAGAAAATCATGTAGTTATCCTCCTGGAGATTGGAAATAGACAAGAGTCCCAGGTAACCTCGGGTGCATGGGAGGGGGTGGGAGGGTTGTTGGAAGGGGAGAGGGTTAGAGAGAAGGGAGTAGGGGAGGAATGGGGAAAGCTTGGGGGACTGGGATGGGGAGGAGGGAGGAAGGATGGATATGGGATCAGGGAAGAATATATCTCAACTAAGGGAGTCATTTTAGGGTTTACAAGAGACTTGATTATAATGGGATCCCAGGTCCAAGGAGAGATCCCCAGATTGTTCTCTGTGCAGAGGAGAGGGTGCCTGAACCGGCCTTGGCCTATAACCATACTGATGAATATTTTGCTTATCACCATAGAACCTTCATCTGGCGATGGATGGAGATAGAGACAGAGACCCACATTGGAACACTGGACTTAACTCCCTAGGTCCAAACGAGAAGCAGAAGGAAAGAGATCGTGAGCAAAGAAGGCAAGACCAGAGGGAACCTTCATCCAACGAGGGATGGCTATACAGACGGAGACCCACATTGGAGCACTGGACTGAGCCCCCCATGGTCCAAATGAGGAGCAGAAGGAGGAAGAACATGAAAAAGGAAATCAGGACCGCGAGGGGTCCGATCACCACTGATACAAGGGGACTGATCTAATGAGAGTTCACCAAGGCCAGTTGGACTGGGACTGAACGAGCACGTGATCCAACCAGATTCTCTGAATGTGGCCGGATTCTCTGAATGTGGCTGGCCCGGAGTCTTTCTGAAAAGCCATTGACAATGACACTGGGACTTGTTTCCTCTGCATATACTGGATTTTGGGGATCCAGTCTGTTTGGATACTCACCTTCCTGGACCTGGAGGGAGTGGGGAGGAACTTGAACTTCCCACAGGGCAGGAAGCCCTGACTGCTTTTAGGGATGGAGAGGGAGGAGGAGGGGGAGTGGGAGGAGTGGGAGGGTGTTGGGAGGAGGGGCGGAAATAGAAACTTTTATAATTTAATAAACTTTGAAAAAACAAAACGAAAAAACCAACCAAAAAAAAAAAAACAGAGACATTGACCAATGGAATCAAATGGAAGACCCGTATTTTAATCCACAAACCTATGAACACCCGATTTTCATCAAAGGAGCTAAAATTATACAATGGAAGAAAGAAAGCATCTTTAACAAATGGTGCTGGCATAACTGGATGCCAACCTGTAGAAGAATGAAAATAGATCCGTATCTATCACCATGCACAAAACTCAAGTCCAAATGGATTAAAGACATCAACATTAATCTGACCACACTGAACCTGATAGAAGAGAAAGTGGGAAGTAGTCTGCAACACATGGGCACAGCAGACCACTTCCTACATATAGCCCCAGTAGCATAGATAATAAGAGCAACGGTGAATAAATGGGACCTCCTGAAACTGAGAAGCTTCTGTAATTCAAAGGACACTGTCATTAAGACAAAAAGGAAACCTACTGACTGGGAGAAGATCTTCACCAACCCCTCATCAGACAAAAGTTTGATCTCCAAAATATATAAAGAACTCAAGAAACTAGACACTAAAGCTCTAATTAACCCAGTTAAAAATGGGTACTGATCTGAACAGAGAATTCTCAACAGAAGAAGTTCAAATGGCCAAAAGACACTTAAGGTCATGTTCAACCTCCTTAGCAATCAGGGAAATGCAACTCAAAACAACTTTGGGTACCATCTTACATCTATGAGAATGGCTAAACTCAAAAACACCAATGATAGCCTATGCTGGAGAGGATGTGAAGTAAGGGGAACACTCATCCATTGTTGGTGGGAATGCAAACTTGTACTTCCCACAGGGCAGGGTGCATTGTCCTCTCTTAGGACTAGAGGGGTTGTTGGAGGGTATATGGGGGAGTGGGAGGAGGGGAGGAAGTGAGAATTTTGATGGGTATTATTTATAAAGTAATAAAAAAAAGAAAGCATGAAGTCAGGAGAGAGAGAGGCGTGATGAGAGAGCTGGCGGGATGGTGGGAAGTGGATATGATAAAGATATGTTATTGTGCTGTATGTTTCGTTTTGATGTTTTGTCGGTTTGACACAAGCCAGCATCATCCAGGAAGAGGTAACCACCATAAAGAAAAGTACAATGGCCTGTAGGCAAGTCTGTGGGGCATTTTCTTGATTGACACTTGATGTGAGAGGGCCCAGCCCACTGTGGGTGACAGCATCCCTAGACAGGTGGCCTGGACTGTATAAGAAGGCTAACTAAGCATGAACCTGGGATTGAGCCAGAGAGCCGGCCAGTGAACATGCAGCTCTTACATCACTCCTGCTGTGCTTTCTCACTGTGGGTGAGTTTCCTGGTGGGGAGGGGGGAGTTATGCTCCATGGAATAGCAAGCAAGCGTACCTACCTTCAAGTTTCTACCCTGACTTCCCTCAATTATGGGTTGTGACCTGGAAACAATAACAAAATTCACCCCTTCTTCCTCTAAGTTGATTTTAGTCAGTGTTTTATGACACCAACTGGAGGAAACTCAACCCCAGAGATAATGGCAACACTGTCACCTCAAATGTCAGCCTAGTTTAGATTATTCTCTCTCTCTCTCTCTCTCTCTCTCTCTCTCTCTCTCTCTCTCTCTCTCTCTCTCTGCCCGTCTCTCTTTGTGTGTATGGGGGGGAGAGGTTTTGATGTGTATGTATTCATGTGGTTATGTTCATGTTCATACATATACATGTGGAGAGCGGAAGCCAATGTCGGGTGTCTTCCTCAGCTGCTCTTCATCTTTGAGATAGGTCTCTCGCTGAGACTGAATTTTGCTGAACCTGCACCTCACTGTTTCGGCTCGGCCTGCTGGCCAGGAGACCCTGAGCCCCACCTGTCCCCTCTCAGCACTAGAATTACAGAAACTCACCACCTCACCCAGCTTTGCCCTGGGATCTGAACTTTGGTCCTCATACTCGCACAGCCGGGCTCTGCTTACTCCGCCATCGTCCCAGTCTCTATTTCACGTCACCTCTATATTGCAAATGTGCGAGTTTGTTTATTCTCTGTTCTTTTTCTGCTCCCCTTTGTCAAGAACTGTACATTTTAAGAAAAAGAAAACCCTGCTTTTGGATAACTGACACAGCAGCTGCTCAGGGGGAGTACTACTGGAAACGGCCTTGATAGGCACCAGTCCCAAGACCAGAACAGAATCTAATTCGTCATCTCTGTCTAGTTCAGAGCCCAAACATCTGGCATCTCCAAACAACACCCAAGCACAGGGCAGGGACTTGCACAGTTTGTTCTTTCAGGAAGAATGTTGCAAGAAATAGTGAACTCTCCAGGAAATTACAGGAACTGCCCAAAGAGGCGAAGTCAGCTCTTACCTTAGGCTACTCCTGAAGGAAAGTAGTGGGGACTTGGACAAAGACCTTGAGCAGCCTATGACAGTTGGTGCTGTACAGCTGAGAGGAGGAAGCCTCCCCTAAAGAACCTCCCTGATTGCTTTAATTGACGTGGGAAGCAGCCCAGATAACAAGGGTGTGTCAGAGTGACGTGTGGCCGCCACTTGCTCATTAGGCCTCCCTCTTGTCCCAAACTGATTTACCTGTTGCTGTTGTTGTTGCTGCTGGTTTCGTCACTAACAACAGTCAGCATCTTCCAGCTTTCATCATGGAGCAGAGATCTGCAGCTCTCCAGGAATTTCCAGGCTTTCAACACCAGATTGGTACCACTGAGGCAACCACCTTGTAGACTTAGTTTCTATGGGACTCTTATCATCTTCAATGTCATTTGGCTATCATTACTATTTTTTATATTTTTTTATTTTATTTCTTTGTGAGGGGGAGAATCAAGATGGGGTTTCTCTGTGAAACAGTCCTGGCTGTCCTGGAACTCACTTTGTAGACCAGGCTGGCCTCGAACTCACAGAGATCTGCCTGCCTCTGCCTCCCGAGTGCTGGGACTAAAGGCGTGCGCCACCACCCAGCCTCATTAACTGTTGTAAAGATCGGTTAATAAATTCTGCTCTTGTTCATCCCCTTGATTTTGTTCTTATAGTGAACCCAACCAAAACACTGCCCCTGTCTCTCTTTTCCTCCCAATAAAAACCTCCTCGTTTTCCTCAGTTTCCCTAAGATGTTCTCTGTTTGGAAGACATGATTTGAGTATGAAATGTTCTACAAAAATTCTTGTACCATGCTAGAGAAGTGGTTCACTCAGTAAAAAGTGTTTGCTGTGCAACGCAAGCAGCTGAGTTCCGATCCCCATCACCTACATGAGAAGCAGGCTGCAGCAGCACCTGCAATCACTGAGCCGGGGAGGGTCTGGCACTGACTAGTCAGACAGCCCAGCAGAAACATTGAACTCCAGCTTCATTCAGAAACCATGTCTCCAAAACCAAGATAGAGAGTGATACCAACCCCTGGATTCCACATGCACGCATGCACACAGACACACATGAACATGATGTAAGCATAGATACACACATACACTTCACACACATATAAAAATCTCCAGGATCTCATGAGGGTAAAGGTACTGATGTCTACTTTAACACGTAGCCTCTTGTTTCTCAAGCATTTCTTCCTAAAACAATGCAAAATTAAAGGACAAAGCCCAGCAACATAACCACACCCTGAACTTCAGTCAGAGGCAATGCCACAAAAACTGGGAGGAGTCTATCTGATGTTTCTGCTGCGGGTTCCCACATGCTGAAGTGTATAGACAGGCACCTCCACTTGGCAAGAATGCCAACCTTTCAACTGAACCCTTAGTGTTTTAAATTTGTACAGGCTGTAATTAGTGCCACACAACCATGAGGACCAGGGTTCAAATCTCCAGCACCCACAGAGCCAGACAAGCCTTTATGTATGCCTGTGAGTCCAGTGCTAGGAGAGGGGTGTGGAGACAAGAGGATCCTTGGAGGTGCTGGGTACCCGCCTCACTACAGTGTCAGTGAGATAACTTGCCTCAAAAGAATGGATGGAGAGTGATAAAGTTTAACATCCTGTGTCCTTCTTAAGCCTCTGTGCATGTGTAGGAGTGCACACGTCTGTACATATGTGTGATGCACACACTGCACATATACTTACACACAAAGAAGTCCGGAATTTTTGTGGGGGGGTTGTTTGTGTTTTTTGTTGTTGTTTGGTTGGTTGTTGATTTTTTGAGACAGGTTGTTGATTGTTTTGATTGATTTTTTTTATTTATTAAAAATTTCCACCTCCTCCCATTTCCCTCCTACTTCCCCCACTCCCCCTCCCCCCCTCCAGTCCTAAGAGCAGTCAGGGTTCCCTGCCCTGTGGAAAGTCCAAGGTCCTCCCCCCTCCATCCACATCTAGGAAGGTGAGCATCCAAACAAACTAGGCTCCCACAAAGTCAGTCCATACAGTAGAATCAAAACCCAGTGCCATTGTCCTTGGCTTCTCAGCCCTGGCTATCCTGGAATTCCCTATGTAGATCAGGCTGTCCCTCTAACCCACAGAGATACACTTGCCTCTGCCTCCTGAGTGCTAGTATTAAAGGTGTGCACCTGGCAAAAATTCTTATATCATGAAGTTAGGAACCTGCATCCTGTATCTATTGAATGTTGGGCTTATTCTCCCTCAAACCTTCCCAACCCCTCTCTCTCCCCTCCTTTTAGAACTTACATTCATATACTCTTAGTTTATACTTACCTACATTATTTTATGTCCCTTTGAAAAATTAGGAGTAGCACATGAGAGAGAATACACTATTTGTCCTTCTGAACTGGCTCCCTGTGATGGGATGGTCTCTGGTCACATCCGTGTTCCTGAAAGACACTTCCCTCCTCTCTTTATGCCTGAGAAACTTCCACTCTGCAGGTCGGCGACATTTCCCTTGTCTGTTCCTCTGTTGAATGACACCTAGGCTGGTTCCATAGCTTAGTTACTGTGACCAGTGCTGTAGCCCACGCTGGTGTGGGAGTGTCTCTGTGACATGTGGGTGTGGAGTCCCTTGGGTAAAGATCCAGGAGTGGTGTAGCTAGATTATACAGACATCTGGTTTTAGGGGTGTTTTTAAGATTTCTTTTATTTTCAGTTATGTAAACATATGTGTATGTGGGGAATCTAGAGCCACAGGGGCCGCTCTGAGCCACAGCTGGGAACCAAATTTGAGTCTTCTACAAGAACAACAACCACTCCTAACCTCTGAGACACCTCTCCAACCTCTATTGATAAGTTTTTGAGAAATGTCCAAATCAACTTCCCACAGAGGCTGGACTGGTTTATGCCCCCTCCCCTTTGTCCACACCCTGGCCAGTATCAGTTGCTGTTTGGTTGTTGTTGTTTTGGTTTTGAGTTTGGGTCTCACTATACAGTCTTAACCATTCTGGAATTCTTAATGTAGACTAGGCTGGTCTTGAGTTAACAAAGATCCTCCTGTCTCTGCCATCACATACTGCATTATTTGTTTTCTTAATGGTTGCTAAGAACTATGAAACTTAAAAAAAAAAACTCAGATTCTCACTTTTTCTAGGTAAGTGTCACTTTCCTGGGTAAGTGTCACCACCACCCCTCATCAGAGAAGCCTCTCTTTGCAGCAAAGGGAAACCATCATAAAAAGACAAAACTGGACACAATGCAGTGATCAATAGATTGTGGGAGTCCCAGTCCCAATGGACACATCTACAACACAGCTCCCACATCTATAGCCCAGGGAACATCATAAACGGTGGAGGGGGAAGATTGTAAGATCCATAATACCAGGAAGTCTCTCTTAGAGATGTCTTCACACACAAGACCAGAACAGCGGCTATATGGGTGGACACATTAACATGGAAGGGGGCCATTCACAGGGTCCCATTCCTAGACAAAGAACTGCAGGCAAGTAATGACTGCTAAAAGGAGAAGAATTAGCCTCTTCTAGGGATGAGCCCCCTATTGCTTGTCCAATGTAGAATGGTAAGCTCTCAAACAATTCACAAACACATAAATAACAAAACAGGTTCAACAGGTGGTGTGTGTTCACGCACATGTGCATACATGCACACACATACATATTTATATGTATGTGACAACAATAATCAAGGAAAAAGAGGCCACCGACTTCAGAGTGTGGGGACATTAGAGGGGTAGCTGGGAGAGGCTGGAAGGAGGAAAGAGCGGGGGAGTAATGTAAATCTATTTCAATTGCAATTTAAAACAGTCAAAAATGAAAAGGACTTCAAAGGAAAATATCAAATCACAGATTCTCCTTCCCCAAAGTCAGTGGAAGCAGTTTGGAAAGAACTAAGCCCATATTCCCAAATATTGTTTATAAATATTTGTTTATATTTAAAGGGGGATAGACTATAGAGATTTGCATTGGTATAGATATTGGTTTATTGATAAAATTTGAGGTCAATTTTATTATATATATATTTCTGCTCTTGATTAAGGTATTGTGTTTGTGAAGCTCATTTAAAAATGTAATGTATAAATAAGAAATATTGGTTAATAGTTAATCATCTATAATAGTCAAGCTTGTAGTCATGTTAGTTAGGTTTTCTAGATATATAGAGATATATTTCAGTTAGATAGGTATTCTTCAAGTCCTTCAAAGACCTTCAGAATATGGCACTTAAATGTTTAAGAAAATTAGGACTTTTCATGACAATGAGACACATCTGCTCTTGGCAGCACCAATGTACTTCAGGAGGATGATGGGCATCAAAGAGGCTCCTTATGGAGTTTGATAGCCATTTGGGCAAGAAACTGCTCTTGCCTGGACTGCTTGATGAACTGCATGCAGGACCCACAGAGAAATGACTAATAAATTTGCCTAAAGGTGAGACTGTTCTTCAGGGTTCCTGCTTTATAAAAGAATGAAAAGAATCTGCAAGACATTTTGCAGAACACAGAAAAAAGTGACTGACAAACTGCCAATATAGGTGGAACTGTCTCTAAAATTTCCTGCTTTATGGAAAAGTCTGCTAGATATTATGGGCCTGTAGGCTGAAGATGGATGCTCCAACATTACAGAAGAACTTTGGGTGACTATCCAGGCAACAAGATGTCTCTGTCAATTCTAGAGTTTTGGAAGTTGCTTACAGTGCACTTCCTGTTTACTTAGGTAATATTATATCCTTCTGGAGTCTTTGATGGAGTTAAAGAATAGATAGCTATAATTATAGTTTTCCTTAGTTATAAGAGATAAAATAGAAGTAAATATTGTAACTGTAGTTTTTGCTTAATACCTGTTTTGTTATATGTAATTTTACTATGTTAAAGTTAAAGCCTTCCTCTTATTTAAACAGAAAAAGGGAGGTAATGTGAGATTCCCTTCTGTATGCTGTAAATACCACTGGTTAATAAAGAAGCTGTTTTGGGTCTGTGATAGGGTAGAGAAGAACTAGGTGGGGAAAACTAAACTGAATGCTGGGAGAAAGGAGGGCAGAGTCAGAGAGAAGCCATGTAGTCCTACTGCAGACAGACACCAGAACTTTACCCGGTAAGCCACATCCTCATGGCAATACACAGATTAATGGGGACGGGTTAATTTAAGATATGAGTTAACCAGAAATATGCTTAAGCTATTGGCCAAACAATATTGCAAAAAATATTGTTTCTGTATGATTATTTCGGGGCTGAGCAAACAGGAACAAACAAACAGCCTTCTACAACACTGCCCTGCTGTGTTAATTCTGTGGAGGACCCCCAACACTTCTGCCCCTGAATCACCCCAGTACCTGGTATGTTCTTGGAACTGCAAATGAGACCCTCAGGGTTGTTCTCAGCAAATCCCTGACTTCCAAATGTGACCTCCTCCACTGAATAATGGAACAGAACACGGCAGCTGACCTCCAAAGCTCGGCCACCTCCCTCATCCCCAAGCTGGAGGCCCTTCCCACATCGCCCTGGATCCTGAATCCAGCAGCTCTGAAAGCATTCAGAGGTGCCCAGCCTCACCATGGTTCTTTGACTGCTGGGGCTCTGGCTCTTCTGCCATCTTCTGTTTGCTTACTCCCCCCTCTCCACCTCCTCTGCCCTGCGAGTTACATAACCCCATGGCCCTGTGGAGCACCCCATATGAGGACCATTCTTCTCTGACTCAGGAGGAAAAAACGGGAAGAGGAGAGGGACATCCTCACCCCCAGAAAAGTGTGGGTAGAGAAACATTGCTTAACACAACTAGAAGAAAAGGTGCTAGGGTGGGTGCTGTATATATTAGTAGCAAGAGCTTGAAGCAGTCAGTCACAGTACATGTGCAGAAGTCGCGAGCAATGAATGGATGTATACTAGGTCAGCTCACTTTCTCCTTTTCATACAGTCTGGGAGCCCTTGCCTAGGGGATGGTGCTGCCCACAGTGCTTGCCTAGGGGATGGTGCCACCCACAGTGCTTGCCTAGGGATGGTGCCGCCCACAGTTCTTGCCTAGGGATGGTATCACCCACAGTGCTTTCCTACCTCAATTAATCAAAATGATTCTCCCTAGACCTGCCCAGAAGCCTGTCCCTCAGGTGACCCTCACTTCTGTCAAGATATTCCTCTACAGTTCATAAACAGCACAGGAACTTGCCTCATCCCCACAGAGAAGTTCCTATTTCCTCCCCTGTGAAATGGAATGGTGATTGTCTTCTGCCATCAAGCCGAGGGTTAGTGGAATGCAGAGGAACATGTGCAAATGACTTGTGCCTGTGATGGAGCCCCAGACATTGTGCTACAGGTCTTGTGGCACAGCTAACTCAGCTGAGAGCAGAGTGAGCCCTGGTTGTCCAGTTGCTCATCAATTCATTTTCCTTTGACAGTGTTGAAAAGAACATTCTGTCTTGGAGGGAAGCTTCTTATGACTTACGGTGCTCTTAAAAAGAAGTGAAACATTCCAGCCTTTTAAAACTCCAAAATAAAGAACTCAACAGTTTCAGAATCTTGAAAGCTCAGCAGACACACCAGGTCCCTCCCTGACACGTTCCTAAACAGGAAGGACTGCTGAGAGACACCTTCAGAGCAGCGGAGCTTCCAGTGGCTCACAACAACGGAGCTGGCTACAAAAGACACTCTCTGACCAGGACTGTGCAGTGTGCTCCTGGCCTCCAGCTGTCCAGAGCTTCCCCCCATGCTGGGGTGGGCGCACTATAATGCAGCTGTCTGAGGCGTTTCCACTCCTATGAGTAACCATGGACACACTCCTGTAAGCAACCACAAGAAACTGTTGGCTCACCCAAGTACTTCAGTCTCGTTAATTCCCTATCTCAGACGCATAGATGTTTGTTCTCCTCTCCCCAGGAACAGTGTCACATAACAGTAAATGTCACTCTGGCCTTTCTAGATGACCTTTGACCTGTCAACCTCTCTATCCCTCCCAGGTGACAAAAAGCTCAGTGCTTCCAGTGAGGCTGTGTTTTGAGGGAAGAATTTCACAGGATATCAGCCCCTAAAGAGGCTCCCTGGTAAGGGTGATGGAACGTGACAGAAGTCAAGCAGTCACACCACCTCAAACATGTGAGACCACAGGACGCATTTAACGCCAAGCACTTAGAAATGATCAAATATCCCCATATCCCAGGGCTGGAACTGTAGCTGGCATCTGGTAGTGCTGTTTCCTGGTACTCCAATTATTTCTTGTTACCATGTCTTCAATGGCTGGAAGGGGCCATGGAGTTCTCCAGTGTCTCTCTTTTTAAAAAGACCCAAAAACAAAATAGAAGACCCAAAACATGACTGTTGTGGAATAATGTTTTTGCACACTGTGAAGATTTGTCACTCAGATTGGTTTAATAAAAAGCTAACCAACCAATAGTTAGGCAGGATTTGGGGGGCAGAGAGGATGTTGGGAAGAAGAAAGATGGAGTTGTGGAGACACTATGAGATGCAGAGCGAGAAGGATGAACGGTTCAAAGATGAGGTAAACAAGCCTCAGGGCAGCTCATAAATTAATAAAAAAATGAGTTATTTTAAGTTGTAAGAACTAGTTAAAATAAGCCTAAGCTATCAGCTGAGCTTTCATAATTAATAAGTCTCTGTGGTGTTTATTTGGGAGCTGGCTGGCGGGATAGAAAGACTAGCTACATATGACCACTTATAACAGGACTCATCTGATAGTTGACGAAGACGCCAATAGCACACAGTGGAGCAAAGTCACCATCTTCAACAAATGGTGCTGGTAATGCAGAAGATGGAATTAGACCTGTATCTATAACCCTACACAAAAATTAGTTCCATATGGATCAAAGACCTCAATTTGAAACCTGAAACTCTGAAACTGCTAGGAGGAAATGTAGGCAACTCTACCAGATACAGCTGTAGGAAAAGACTTTCTGAATGTGACTCCATTTGCCAAGGAATTAAGGTCAACAACTGACAATTGGGACCTCATAAAACTAAAAATCTTCTGCACAGCTGAGGGGAAAAAATCAATGGAGAGATGAGGAAGCCCACAGAATGAGAGGGAATCTTTGCCAGCTGACAGATGATTAATATCCTGAGTGTATAAAGAACTAACAAAAAGAGTCAAGAAGACAAACGACCCAATTAAAAAATGGACCAGGGATCTAAACAGAGAGTTCTCAATAGAAGAAATAAAAATGGCTGAGAAATAATGCAAAAAAGTGCTTATCGGTCTTAGAAATTGGGGAAATGCAAATGAAAACAGCTGGAGATTTTTATCTCACCCCAGTCAAGGTGACTAAGATCAGCAAATGGTGCAGCTGAGGTGAGGAAAGGGAACCAAAGTCAGTGCAAATACAAACTGGTACAGCCACTATGGAAGTTAGTTTGCAGAACCCTGAAAAAGCTAAAATAATAAATCTACCATGTGACCCAGCGTTACCACTTCTGGGCATAAGCCCAAAGGACTTGACATCCTACTGCCCAGGTACTTGCTCAGCCATGTTCATTGCTGCTCTGTTCACAATAACTAGGAAATAGCAACAACCTAAATGTCCTTCAGCAGATGAATAAATAATGAAAATGTGATACATACGTACAATGGAATATTATTCAAATGTATTATACCTAATATATACAGATTATTCAAGTGGTGAAAAGATAAATCATAAAATTCACAGGTAAATTAATGGAACTAGAAAAAATATATTGAGTGAGGCAACCCAGGCCCAAAAGACAAAAATCACACAGTCTCTTTCATCTGTAGTTCCTGGGTCCAACCCTCAGTAGCTACCACCCTTCATCAAGAAAACAGATCATTCCTACTGAAAGGAAACCAGTAGGTCCATATCCAGCACAGCTCCTGCATCTTTGGCTCAGGAAACATTGCCAAAGAAGGGGTGACAAGATTGTACAATCCAGAATCCTGTGAAGTCTGCTGTGAAATACGCTCTTCTAGAAATGACTGCATACACAAGACCGGAACAATGGCATATTAATGTGTACGAGGGGAATTTTCATGAGATCCCACCCTTAGACAAAGAACTACAGGCAAATTATGACTGTGGGAAGAATGGAAATTAGCCTGTCTGAGGGATGAGTTCCCTTATTGGTTGTCCATTGCAGAGTGATCAGCCCTGAAAACACACATACACACACACAAAAAGAACTCAGAAGGTTGCATTTGTATTTACACATACACACACATATATTTGTGTGTATACTTACATACATATAGCAATAATAAAAAGCTAATATTTATGGGGAACATGGGAAGGGCTAGATGGAGAAAAAGGAGGGGAAATTTTTAATGTCATTATGTCACCTATCTCTTTATATAAATGTGCACTGTTTTAAAAGCAATGTTAATTTTCAATTGAATGTCTATCTGGTTTTAAAAATAGAAGATAATTTCTGGCCATGTACATGTGTGTATGGGTTTCTGTGTGAGAGTGAAGTGCCTGGAGATGCCTGAAGAGGGAGCTGGATTCTCTGAATCTGGAGTTACAGGCAGCTGTGGGTGCTGATGTGGGTGCTGGGAATTAAACTCAGATCTGAAAGAGCAGTATGTGTATGCTTGTTTGTTTGTTTGTTTGTTTTTTCAGGTTACCTACAATCACCATGGCAGGCAGGGAAGTGAACCATAAAGAGGTGGGAACGAAAACTCAGTTCAGCCCAACTTAGTTAGTCTGGATCAAACTTCTAGAGAATCTGATGCTAGGTGGTAGTTAATTGCCAGCATGTTTAAACACAGTACAACTCAGAAAAATAAATTTCCAGGCAAGAATCACTCCAATTCCAAGTGCACAATAAAAATTAGGAAGTGATTATATAGAAACTCCTTTGCAATGTTCATGTGACCATAGAGATGGGTTCTATAGCTAAAGAGCCTAGGATCTACTGTGGTCTCTGACTAAGATAGCGTAGAGGTCAGAATTCTATAAAGTACAAGTGACATCTCCCCTAGGGGTGGGTTCTGTTAACTGGGAGCTAAAGACAAAGGTCTATGGAGCGAGAGTCTGGAATAAACATTCTGGGGCACTTGAGTAAATCTGACTCTACAGATAGCAAAGACCAACAGGTCATTAATAACATCCAATCCCAGCTTTCTGGGTGGAAAGCAGGTATTTTATTTCCTCTATTGATGATACAGCCCTGCGTGTTTAACATTCCTGGTTTCCCTAGTATTTATCTGTGAGACTAGGAACCTTGTGCCTTCTGTTTTTTTAGATATTGGGTCATCTTCTCAATCTCTGGAGTCTCTTCTTAAATTTTTTCACTTGGTTTTTCTAAGACAGGGTTTCATTGTGTCCAGGCTGGCCTTGAACTCATTATATAGCCAAGGATAACCTTGAACTGATTCTCCTGCTTTCATCTCCTAAGTTCTAGGATGACATGTGCCACTGTGACCAGCTCAGGTGTCTCTTTTATTATTGACTGATTTATTGATTTAATATGTTTCTCTCTCTCTCTCTCTCTCTCTCTCTCTCTCTCTCTCTCTCTCTCTCTCTCTGTGTGTGTGTGTGTGTGTGTGTGTGTGGTGTGTGTGTGTGTATGTGTGTGGTGTGTGTGTGTGTGTATGTGGTGTGTGTGTGTGTGTATGTGTGTGTGTGTGTGTGTGTGTGTGTGTGTGTGTAACAGAGAGAGAATATACTTGTTGTCATTTCCATCACATCCGGGGTCCCACTGCTGTAAATGCGCCATTAACAATCAGGCAAATTACCAAGTCACCCTAGGGCCTTACATCCATTGTAATCTATGTGAAAGCACAGCATGGTCACATAATCTATACATATACGTGGCGTGGCTGCATAAGCCCCTATAGGCATGCACTGAACTACCTTTAAAGAGTGGACATCCCATCCCGCGTTCTCTTTCTCCAGTTGTCTTTCAGACAGGCCTGTGCACCTCCTCTTTCCTTTATCTTTATTAATAAAAACTCTTAAAGTGGGTTTTGTTGTATATCTTGTAGTTTATTCTTACACACGGTACTATCATTGGTGTCAAGATTTAACAGGCTCACCCATCCCTCCCCCCTCCAACGGGTTAGGACCCTGGACTGGGTTCATCTACAACTGCCCATATTCCATCTGCCAGGCTGCCAGATCGCTTCGCACAACATCGATTGCTTTAATTTGTCAGTTTATCCCCTTCTGGTTGACATAAACACTACCCTGAACCTGTGGGAGTGACCACTGAATGTTTGGCACCCTCCTGGTGTCCTTGGAAATGGGGGCACACCCAGTCACGTCCTTCAAGGCTACAGATGGCTCCTTTCACTGACAGTCATGGCCAGCAATTCCCCACAGCTGAGGGCTGAGGCCTTGTTTCTCGTCTCGGACTTTATCCTTCGTTTCTCATCACTCAGACTTTCGTCCCTCGAGCTTCTCAGCCCTGGCCCTGCTCCCTGTCTGATGGAGCTTGGAGTGTCCTGTGCCATTTTGCTTGACCCTCACTTAATCTCCAGAATGTTTGTTAATTTTGTTCTGATTCAGTCATGGGGAGTAAGCCTTCCAACAACATAAGGCCAACATCTCATCTGGGGTGTCTCTTTGAAACCCTCAAACCTCTTAGCTTAAATGCCCTACTTAAAGACTCCTAAGCTTGCCCACTTTGCACTAAGAAATGGCCCGAGTACCCCTTAGATAACAACCTAAAGTGGACACTGAACAGCTCGTTAGATCCTGACATTTTACAGAAGCTTTCTAATTTCTGTCAGTGACTGGGCGAATAGAAAGAGTTTGCCTACATCCAAGCTTTTTTCTGTCTTAGTTCGAAGCCCTCCAAGGACCAGACTTGCCTCAGCCACCACGGGGAGTCCATGCATTACAACCCACATCATCACAGTCACCACCTGACACTCGACAAATTTTGTCCTACCCACACCAGCTCTTTCATTCCAATACTCAGGTTCCATCTCACTTTATCAAAGCTCACCTCCTGCCCACCCTTGAGGACCTACAGTTCTTAACAATTATCTCTTACTCTTGCAAAATCTGTCAAAAGTCAGATATCATCCAAAGATCATAGCTTCCTTTTTCCTACCCACCAGGCCAGGAACTCCCTTCCGGGAACTGACTGGCAACTTGATTTTACTCACATGCCTACAGTCAGATGGGTAAACATCTCTTGGTCTTAGTGGATACCCTCTCAGAGTGGATAGGGGCATTCCCAACCTCTAACAAGAGGGCCCAGACAATCTCTGGGAGAGCATTCCCCAATTCCTGCCTCTCCCCAGTCTCACAACGGGTCTGAATTCACCTCCCAGATTTCCCAAACTTTATCTAAAGCTCTCAACATCCCCTGGCATTCATATCCCATATCACCCCCAGTCCTCAGGAAAGACAGAACAAACTCCTTAACAAACATTCGTGTTAAAAAGTCACTGGAACTTCATCTTGATTGGGTAAAGCCTTTGCCTCTGGCTCTTTTCAGGTTCCAGGCTTTCCCCAAATGACCCCTTTCCATCTCACCCTTTGAACTCATGGGTGGCTGGTTCTACCTCCAGTCTCTCACTTGAACCTTCACCCCTCCCTGATCACCTACTCACCCCATTACTGTATCACCTCCATTTCCTTCTGTGGAACTTTACTGACCACTCCCTACCTATACCATGTGCCAGCCCCTGTCCATCTCCAATCAACATCGGGGATCAGGTCCTACCCCTTCCTCCAGACCAACACCCCTCACTCCTTTCCCCTAAATGGCAGGGCCCCTTTAAGGTAATTATTGTACCCCCCACTGCTGCTAAGCTTAAGGGCCTCCCTCCTTGGATTCACCTTTCTCACCTCAAACCTTTTATTCCCCACCTCAGGATAATCTCTCCTCATACACAATGACTCAAACAGGGCCCTGTTCTCTTCAGTTCCAGAGGACGCTGAAATCAACTGTTTTGTCTCCAATTCCAAAAGGATGAAGTCTCGCCCACAACCACACTCAACTCTACTGGATCGGGAACCCTATATGTTTTCCTTCCTGATTCCCCCTGCTTGTTCTCCTGTCTCTACTGAACACACCCTGTTTTATCAATTTTCCTTCTCTGTCTCCAATGGCATATTCAAATTTCTAATTAACTACTCAACTTTTGTTACAGGGATCACATTAGCCACAGAGCCAGAGGGGCAAAGACTCTCAGAGATGCCCAAGTAGTAAGGAACAGTAATACTCCAGAGACATTCACACCCCCAGACTCAAAAGAGAGACTCACAAAAGAGATTTTAATATAACAAGTTTATTATTGACTGCCCTCAGCAATCAGCCACTTGTGTCTCCTGGATGCTAAAGTAATGTCATGATGGAAAAGGAACAGGTGCCTTAAGGTTTGTTTCAGGCAGAAATTAAAAGGTTTGACTGATAATTCCTCTCTCTCTTTCTTTCTCTCTCTCTCTCTCTATCTATCTATCTATCTATCTATCTATGTCTCTATCTATCTATCTATCTCTGTGTGTGTGTGTGTGTGTGTGTGAGAGAGAGAGAGAGAGAGAGAGAGAGAGAGAGAGAGAGAGAGAGAGACTGTCCATAACTTTAACACTGACCAATAAAATTCTGTTAAGCTATTAATCCAACTCTCATAGATTACTAAACACTCCACTCCACCACTATATTTTCATAGGCACATGCTCAGAATTTTAAATTCCCTTTGGTCACTTCTTAATGTGTCTGAAAACTTATCTCTTTTATAAACTTAAAATTCTTGTAAGATCCAGGGAGCTGCATCAGACCCACCTGAACAGATCAGAGTCACTCAAGATAAGAATCATTCAACTTTTCCCTGATCTCAGGACCCCTTCCCTCACCTTGGGACCCTCCTCCCTCAATTACCAGAATCTAAGGAAAATTTTCTGAACTTCGTCTTCTGCCTTACCAGCATCTTTTCAAGTCCAAACTGTCAGCCAGACAATTTCACAGAGCTCAAACAATGGGGAAGACATGGATGGCCACCTCAGGACAAGCCTCCTAGATGATTGAAGCCCACCAAGTCAGTTTGAAACAACTTCAAGAGACCTGATACCCCCATTCCTGTCCACCTGCTGCCCTTAACACCCAACTTTTTATAATAAACAAAAAGGTGAAATGTCATTTCCATCGCATCTGGAGTCCCACAGTCGGTAGCATTTTGGCAAAATGCTTAGTCACCTTAGATGCTAGATCCCACAGCCGCACACACACCATCAGCATTCAGGCAAATTGCTTAGTCACCCTAGGGCCTTACACCCTACATAATCTATGCGCATGCACAGCGTGGCCACATAATCTATACGTATGCATGACGTGGCTGTGTAAGCCCCTATATGCATGCTCTGAACTACCTCTAAAAAGTGACTTGCCCACTCCATGTTCTCCTTTGCTGCATTTCTTTCAGACAGGCCTGTGCACCCCCCTCTTTCCTTTCTCTTTATTAATAAAAAGCCTTAAAGTGGGTTTTGTTTTATATCTGTGGTTCATTCTCGTGCATGGTAATATCACTTGTGTGCACAGCAGGCTTGTGGAAGTCAGAGGAAAACTTGCAGGAGTCAGTTGTCTCTTTTTCTCATGTAGGTGCCGTAAATGGAACTCAGGTTGTCAGGCTTGATGGCAAGGAACTTTGTCCATGGAGCCATCTTGGCAGCTCTCTGGAGTCTCTTTTATGAGGCCCTCAACTCATTTATGAGGATCTACCATCATAAGCTGACCTACTGTGATGGTTAATGTTGATTATCCACTTGATAGGGTCCAGAATCACTGTGGAAATGAGCCTTGGGCATGTCTATGAGGGAGTTTCAGATTAGATTAACTGACTGGAATGCCAAAGGACTGGGCATCTCCTGCCTCCGGCCCATCAAGAATGGTAGTTCTTTCCGAGAACAAGTAAAAGAGCAAAGGAAGCACCAGGCTCCGGAAACTTTAAGTGTTTGCTCTGTTTTAGCCCTCTAGTCTGAGAGCGTCTCTTACAGCAGCTGTACAAAATGAATACACACACCTGGAGGAAGTGCTTTTAAAAACTGGAGGACAAAAATCATAAAACTGAACCTAGAGGCATTTGAAGGTTAATAATAATTATTCATGAATGAATGAAGAGAAAAATAGAGACAGATTAAAAAAGAGAGAAAGGGAAAAGAGAATATGAATATGAACTGGGGGGGTTATTTTCCCATCCCCATTTTAAAAAAAAGAAAACAGCTTCAGCCAGGAATGGTGGTGTACACCTTTAATCACAACACTCAAGAGGTAGAGAGGCAGGTAGATCTCTGTGAGCTTAAGACCATCTTGGTCTACATATTCAATCCAGGGCTATATAGTAAGACCCTTTCTCAAACAAACAAACAGTGCGTTCACCATCAAACCTGGGGAATAGAACAAAAGGTATTGTACACAGTAATGCAGTGTTTGATATCAAATGTACTGTGAAGCCCCCTCCACTCCCTCAGGCACCTTTAACATGCCCCTTCCCTCCTCCACACCCTCCCATTCTTCCTCCTTCCCACTGAGTCCAGTCCGGGTATTATGGCCGACTGGAATGTTGACTGATCTTGTTGACTTGACCATGTGCAGACCTCATACACGTATCCATGGCTGTGGAGAGTTCATGAATGTAATGACCAACCGTGCCATGTCCAAAAGACAACTTTTCACAGCACCCTTTCCCATCTTTCAGTCTTTCCATCCTTTCTTCTGCAGGACTCCATAAGCCTTGGGGTGGAATACTGATATAGGAGACCCATTTAAGAATGAGAATTTAACGGTCCTTACTCTCAGCACTTTGACCCATTAGAACTCGCTGTATAAACTGCTGCCCACTGCAGAGAGAACTCTTTCCGGTCAAGACTGAGGCACTGATCTATGGGCACAAGCATAAACATTTATAAAGAAGTTTGACTATATTTAGCAATACAACCGTGACAGGTTTCCTCCTAGGGTCTATGGCCTCCAGAGTTACGGGGCTTTTGACCAGGTTTACAGCACTACATAGGAATTCCCTACTGTGGATGGAGCATGCCTCAAAACCAATCAGAAAAAGGCTAATTACTCTCATAACCTTCATGTACCACAGGGCACATTTTACCTGTCAGGTCAGTATTGTAGCATGCAGGGTTTGCTACTGGGTGGGAACATTGTTGGCTTTTCGTCCCCAGCAATCTGCAGAGCACCCTGCAGCTCTGTGAAATCTAGCCCGTAGAAAGGATGTTTTCAGGACTGTTTCAACTTGGTTACTCTGTGCCTTGTAAAGCAACACTAAGTTGTATCCTCAGCAAAAGGATTTTACTATCTCCTTCATTGTCAGGGTATTTTATCATGGCAGTGCGGTGGGGATGAGATGGGTGCTGTAGCAGAATGTCATAGCTTGAGTGTTCCAAGGATGCAAACATATTTACCACAATTCCGGGTATTATGAGGTTGAAGACCAAGATGCAAGCAGATCTGGTGCATGGAGAAGGCTGCTTCCTAGTTCACAACTTCTTATCATGTCCTCACAGGTTGGAAGGAGTGTGAGAATCTTCTGTAAGCACGTCTTTTATAATTACCAATGTCCCTGAAATTTACCAGATTCATTAGGCATCTCGGTCTCCAAACATATATGAACTGTAAGAACCACTGAGTGACACTTTCAGATCCACATTGCAGCCTGAAAGGAGCAGAGACCAACCAAACAGCCTAGGAGACACAGAGATAAGCTGTGCTGTCTAGAAAACTCTCAGGAAAGCTAAGCTACCGGAAAACGGCTCAGTCTGTGAGTCTCGAACCTGGCGAACTTTCTGTAGGCTATTTCCTATGCTCCAGATATCCAGCTTTTGTGAGCTGTCACCCATGCTGGGGTGGGCTTTGGTGATACAGCTGTCTTTGAGCCATTTCTGCTCCTATAAGTAATGTCTCACCCACATTTAATAAAACTTACTGGTTTGCCAAGGTGGACTTTGGTGGTGTCCTTACTTTGGACTATCATTGGTTTCCTGTCTGGAGACTGAGATGGCCAAGAAGGTAAATACCAAGTCTGACAACCTGAGTCTGATCCCTGAGATCTACGTGATGGAAAGACCTGACTTTTCCTCTGTCTTTCATGTGTGTGCTGTAGAACACAAAAATACATATATAAATGAAATTTAAAAAAATATTTTTACCAGGCAGTGGTGGCATACGCCTTAAATCCCAGCACTTGGGAGCCAAAAGCAGGCAGATCTCTGTGAGTTCGAGGCCATCCTGGTCTACAAAGTAAGTTCCAGGACAGCTAGGCTACACAGAGAAACCTTGCCTCGGAAAAAAAAAAAAAATGTATACATTATGACTATACTAAGCTTACTTCTCTTGAGAAAACTTGGCGGTGACAAAGCGGTAAAATAGCCTATATAATATGCTATTTTAAAAAAAAAACCCACCAGTCAGCAAAATTCTACTTTCTATCATGGAAAGAAATAGCTTGGATGAACTTTGGTTCTGTGGTTGGCATGCGCATGTCACGGCCAATGTGTGGAAGTCAGAGGACAATTTTCAGGAGGAGATTCTCTCCTTACAACTTGCAGGTCCTAGGGATTAAGACCTACAGGTCAGGTTTGGCAGCGAGCACCTTTACCCTCTGAACTAATTTGATGGTGCCTTTTTTTTTATCTGCATTGAGTAAAACAAACAATAGTTGACACATAACAGTTCCTTTGATATGAACTGTCTAAAACAGGAAAAGTGCCTTTCTCTGCTGAACCATCTAGCCAGCCCCTAGATGAACTTTACAAACACGAGGTTCAATGATTTATAAACATAGACAAGCTAGAAGGGCACACTTTATTTTTCTGCTGCCTCCAGTTGGAAGGCAGGCGCCCCGAATCTGCTCTAGGGGGCTGCTTCTACAGTGTAAAATTAGACGATTGAACCCACAGCTCTCCCTGGACAACTTCACAGACTCCAGGGAGCCTATTGAATCTTCAAGGGGATTCTCCTTAATTGCCTTTCCCAGTGTGGTGGGATAAAACACCCTGTCAAAGGCAAGGCAAGAGAAAAGCGGCAGGGAGAGGAGGCGTGGCAGCCGGGGTCGCAAGACCCACAGACAGGAAGCTGAGAGAACAATGGTGGCTCTCAGTTTGCTTTCTCCTTTCTTTAAGTTCGGGGCCTCTGCAGCCCAATTAACATAGGTCTCTCTCGCTTAACCTAATCTAGTTCGTCCTTCACAGGTGTGCCCAGGGCTGTCTCCTAGGTGATTCTACATCCCGTTAAGCTGACCACTACCACACACACACACCCCACGCAGGGACACTACGCATGTCAGTTCACCCTTTTGTGCTATTTGAGAGCAGGGCCCCCATTCTTCCAGGATGCGCTGCATCCCCTTCTGCTACTCTATAAGCACAAACAGAGCCTCTCTCGTATAGTCAGAGCTTTCTGCGTATCTGTCTGTGATTCCTATCTCTGGGAGAGCAGATGGAGCTGCTGGCAACAGCACGTCCTGCTGGCCTCAGCTCCTGGGAGAGCAGCAAGGAAAGCTGATATCTCTGAGCGCCTCCCACATTCGAAGCTCAGAGCTGTGAACACAAAGGCAGCTATGGTTTACCTTCTCGCAATTTTTTAAATTACATGTATTTATTTACTCTGCACATGTGCCACAGCAAGCACACGGAGGTCAGAAGATAACCTAGGCGAGCCCGTTTTCCTTACACCTTGCGTGACCCAGAAATCCTCAGGTCGCTGGGTCCAGCAGCAAGCACCTTTACTACAGAGCCGGCTCACAGACCCGTTTGTACTTTTCTTTTTATTATTTTTTTTCTCAAAGTTTATTAAAATACAAAAGTTTCCATTTCCGCCCCTCCTCCCAACCCCCTCCCACTCTCCCCACTCCCTCCCCTCCTCCCTCTCCATCCCCAAGAGCAGTCAGGGTCTCCTACCCTGTGGGTAGTTCAAGCTCCTCCCCACTCCCTCCAGGTCCAGGAAGGTGAGCATCCAAACAGACTGGATCCCAGAAATCCAGTATATGCAGAGGAAACAAGTCCCAGTGTCATTGTCAATGGCTTTTCAGAAAGGCTCCGGGCCAGCCACATTCAGAGAATCCGGCCTCATTCAGAGAATCTGGCTGGATCACGTGCTCGCTCAGTCCCAGTCACTGGCCTTGGTGAACTCTCATTAGATCAGTCCCCTTGTATCAGTGGGTGATTGCACCCCTCGCGGTCCTGATTTCCTTTTTCATGTTCTTCCTCCTTCTGCTCCTCATTTGGACCTTGGGGGACCCCGTTTGTACTTTTTATCTGAATTGAATAAAACAAACTTCAGTGCATAATCCCCTTTGGTGTGAATTGTCGAGAATAGGAAAATCGGTTCCCTTTTCTGGGCCCTGGGAGGAGGCAGTAATAAAATGTGAGAGCTAAGCGGATCTGAATTTTTCTTTCTCTTTGGGGGAAATGACAAATATTCTGCAAATAGATAGTTGCTATTTGTGTGACAGCAGGAATGTTCCAGTATCGCTGGATTTTATACTATCAGTGATTAAAATACCGAATGTCAGGATGCCAGCAAGATGGCTTGCCACCACGCATGACAGTCTGGGTTTGCTCTCCAGCCCCTCACGGCGAAAGGAGAGAACGGCCTCCCACAAGTTGTCCTCATGTCCACATGTTTACAGTGCAAGCATGCACGTGTGTGTGTGTGTGTGTGTGCATATGAACGCACATACACACACACACACACATGATTAATCTGCAAATGTAACAAAAAATTTAACCAGATGGGGGCTAGAGAGATGATTCATTATAGCAATTGCAATTTCTCTAAAGGAAAGAAGTTTGGGTCCCTGCACCCACTTTGGGTGCCTCACAATCACATGTAACTCCAGCTCCAAGGGATCTGATGCCCTCTTCTGACCCTTACAGGTACACACACACACACACACACACACACACACACACACACACTCACAACAAGTAAATAAATAAATAAATAAATTTTTTTTTTAGCTAAGAGGTGCTCATTTGTGGTGGGAAAAAAAAATCTCAGTTTCTGGTCCATTTCCAGGAGGCACTGGTGACCAGGGGCATCTTAGTAGAAACATGTTAGGAAGGACTTTGAATAGTACTTGAGATTGCATTTGGTACTTTGGGAAGGGTTCTAGATGCCATTTGAAAGAGAGGTAATATGTGCTCAATACCCTAATAAATTTTATAGCTTGTCTTAGGGTTCAGTTGCTGTGATAAAACACCATGACCAAAAGCAACTTGGGGAAGAAAGGGTTTATTTCAGTTTACAGCTTGTAATCCATTATCCAGGGAAGTCAGGGCAGGAACAAACAGGAAACTGAGGCAGAAACTGGGAAGAAACACTGCTTACCAGCTTACTCCCCATGGCTTTCAGACTGCTTTCTTTTATACCAGCCCAGGGGTGGCACCGCCCACAACAAGCTGGGCCCTCCCACATCAATCGCCAATCAAGAAAATGCCCTATAAAGGCATTTTCTCAAAAAAAATCCTTCTTCCCAAATGTACCTAGCTTGTATCAAGTCGACATAAAAACTAACCAGTGCGTAGCTGGAGGAAAGACCAGGCTGGGGCTAAGGCTGCCACTGGGAAGTCATTCTGGCCTCTCCTCTGCTCTGTGGTCCACAAGATCTCTGTCAAACGAATTCACAGAGCATGGTTCAAACATGGGATGTGTTCTAGTTTGTTTTCTGTGGATATCTTAAAACACTGTGACCAAAAGCACAGAGAGGGAGGGGTTTATTTGGCTTACACTGCCTGGTCATAGTCCATCCATCATTGAGGGAAGTTAGGGCAGAACTCAAACGGACACTTGAAGCAGAAACCACAGAGAAAAGCTGCTTACATGCTCACTAACATTCAGCTGACTTCCTTACATAGCCCAAACTCACCTTCCTAGTTAGGGTGGGATGGGCCTCCCCCAACACTCATGAAACAAGACAATCTCCCACATGCTAATCTGAGAGAGGAGGTTCTTTAATTGAGGTCACCACTTTCCAGGTGCCTCTAGGTTGTGTCAAGTTGGAAATAAATTGACAATAACCAGGACAGCGTATTAAATGTGAGGCCAAGGGCTCGCTGGGCACTACCCACCTTTCCCACAACTGCTATAGAGGAAGTGGTAGGTTTATTACCAAGAGCCTGTCTGTGAATCTCTAACCCCATCACACTCCCCGGGTGGCAGAGTTCCAAGAGAATTCCAGAAGCTATTTTCATTTCCCCAAGGGAATTTACAGGCTTGGGTTGCCATACTCCCATGACATCAAGACGCTAGATCCCCCAGCTGTATTCTGAGTACATCCTAGCTGAATGTGGCCTTCTGTAGTACGACTAATAAAAACCCGGAGACAGATATGGGGGGGGGGGGGCGGTTCAACCTGAAGGTCAGAAAAGCAAAACAGCTGGACTGAGGTAGAGGTGAGAGCCAGTGACTGGCTGTTTTGCTTTTCTGACCTTCAGATTGAACCCCCATGTCTGTCTCTGGTCTTTTATTAGTCATGCTACCCCCATCTCCCCTCACATCCCCAGAATAGCACATTCCTTTCCTAGAATCCCCTCATTTTTCCCTCAACACCCAGGAAAAAGAGACAGCTTGACTATCCAAAACCTCGTTCTTCCTCTGAGACCTAGAGGAAGAGGTTCCCCACTCTGCCTCATGGTCTGAACTTCATCACAGCCCTTACCATGCTGCCCCTCTGTGGTGCTGGAACCTGTGCTCTCCAGAGCCCCTATGGTTCTACTTTTTGTCATGGTATTAATAACTCTTCTAATATATCAGTTACCTAAAAATAAATATACTTCAAGTGTTCTCCTTGAACCCCAGACTCAAGATCTTTTAATAAGAAAGAGCAATGTCAACGGGACCACCCTGCTGAGCTACATATTTAGATATACCTCATAAAATTTCTTTGGGGTGTTTTGTTTGTTTGTCTGTTTAGTTGGTTGGTTGGTTTGGTTCGCAGTCGTGCTAGGAACCGAAGCAGGGGGCCTTGCTCATGCTAGGCAAGCACTCTTCTACTTTGCTACCCCTCAGCTCAGTAACTGCTAGCCTTTAAGGGTGATCTAACACACCTTGACATGGTTAGCACCATGTTCTAACAAGCTGAGCTAACTGGCAGGATCATACTGCTTCAAAAGTCTCTGAAACAATTTCCCGCAAGTTGTTTTTCTGTCAAGGTGATTGACAGGCCAGGTGGAGGCAATAGTATATATAGCGGTTAATGTTGGTCGTTAACCTAATAAAATCTAGAATCACCGAGGAAACAGACCTGCCTGTGGGAGAGTATCTCGATTGTGTTCACCAATGTGGAAGACTCATCCACACTGTGGGCGGCACCATCGCCTCAGCAGAGGATTCTGTAGTGCGCAGAGAAAGGGAGCTGAGCGCCAGCACACTTGCTTTCCTACCTCTCCGCGTCCTCACCGCTGTGATGTGACCAGTTACTTCAAGCTCCTGCACTTTGAATTCCCTGCCATGATGGACTTGAACTCGGAGCCAGAATAAACCCTTCACCTCTTACATTGCCTTTGTCACAGTGACAGGGAACGAAACAGGGACAATAATGTCTTTGTTCTTTACCAAAAAGCCTCCTGCTACATAGTTATTTTATCATATTTCTGGAGGGCCAAAGAGTCATTTCTTCACCCCCGGCCAAAGGTGAAATTCAGACCCTAGTTCTTGACCAGCCCATAGTTTCACTTCCTTGATTTTCAAGCTGTGGGTTAAGGGAGAGGTTCATCTTCAATAGCCCTCAAAGCTTTCTTCCTCCCTTCCTCCCTCCCTCCCCGCCCCCCCAACTCTTTCTTCTGATACAAAGTCTCATGTATTCCAGGTTGGTTTCTTACACTCTGTGTAGCAGAGAATGACCTTGAACTTCTGATCCTCCTGCCTCCACAGTCTAGAGTACCAGATTGGCAGGTGTGTGCCACTACCATGTCTTGGCTTATTCAGTGCTGGGAACAAGTGCTGGATCAACTGAGTGGTATCCCCAGCCCTCTTTTGACACTTCTAACATGGGTATGCTAGCATTCTCATTCTCGGTGGGCTATCCCCATCTGTGAAGCTCTGTTACTTTTTCTTTCATAGTTTCTTCTTTTTGTTTCTCAGACTGAATCTCCTCAATTTTCAGGTGTTCATCACAATGAAGTGTGACAAAACCTCTGAAACTGTAAGCCAGCCCCAATTAAATGTTTTCATTTTTCAGAGTTATCATGGGCACAGCAATAGAAACCCTAACTAAGATACAATCCCAGCTGGGTGGTGGTGGTCTACCCACACACATTTGTGCCCCTCCAAAAAAAAATATTTAAAAAGTTCAGTTTGTGTTGTTCTTACAGTACTAGAGCGTGGTCAGACTCCCAATGGCCAGCCTCTTAAAGAAAAGTGAGTCTTTCTCCCGCCCCACCCCCACCCGTCCTGGAGCTACACTCCAGCTTTTCCTTACTACAATTTTAAGAGTTCTCTTTGGTGGCTTCCTGTCTAGGTTGCCACCTTTATGGAGGAGGAGAGGTTGTTACAGAAGCCTTCTATGTCTCTCCTTCTCAACTATGAGGCCATGGTCATTGATATCACTGAAAAAGCTTCCTTGGTGTTTACAGTCAGCAGGAGCATGAATCATGGACTTCCCCAGGATACCCGGGGACAGCATGGACTATGAACATCCACCTGGCCTCTGGCGTCAGCACATACCAGGGACCTCTGCATGGTCTGTGGTGGCTGTACAAACCATGGATACCAATAGTCCCCAGCAGCCGCCCAGTCCATAGACATCAACATGGATTCAGGCAGCAGCTCAGACTACAGATATCTGCATGACTTTCAGTGGTAACATGGCCCACAGACATCAACTTGGCCCCCTGGCTGAAGTAGGACCACGGACCCCAATATGACACTTGGTGGCTGCACAGACTATGGGCACCCATATGGCCTTTAATGGTGACACGGTCTGGGCAAGTTTTGATGCCCACCTGACATTCTCTATCAGGGACTCATATCTCTAGCTGTATCTTCTGAATAAAAATATAATTTAAAAAAAAAAGAATAGCAGAGGTTTGATGGCATGAGATAAGATCTGACAAGAGTTTTGGATAGACTAAGAAGACAGAGATCTGTGTAAGTCTAGATCAGTGATTCTCAACTTATGGGTCACAGTCCCCACAGGGGTTATGTATCAGATGTCCTGCATATCAGACATTTACATTATAATTCATAAGAGTAGCAAAATTAGTTATGAAGCAGCAACAAAAATAATTTTATGGGCTCACCATACTATGAAGAGCTCTATTAAAGGGCTGAAGCATTAGGAAGGCTGAGAACCACTGTTATAGATAAGGAATAACAGAGGCGAGACACAGGGATAAGCTTTATTTAACTTTCTGTATATGTCTTCAAGGTTAAGCCTAAAACAAGTAACTAAAAACAAGTAAAGCTTATTTAAAATCAAATGTACATAATAGATAGCCTTCAAAAACTCTTCAAAGATCTGTTGACTATGACATTTAAAGTGTTTAGTGAAAAAGGCTTCCTGTGTTAGTGCAGAATTTTCCTCTATACTATGTGAATATATGTTGCTGTGATTGGGTTAATAAAAATGTTGGCTGCCCAATAGCTAGCTGGACAAGATAAGGTTAGGTGGGAATACCAGACAGAGAACACTGAAAATGAGAGAGGCAGAGTTGAAGGAATCTCCATTGAGACACAGAGAGGAAACAGGAGGTGCAAGATGAAAGAAAGGTAATGCCACATGGCAGAATGTAGGTATATAGAAATGGGTTGCTGGGCAGTGGTGGTGCACGCCTTTAATCCCAGCACTCGGGAAGCAGAGGCAGATGGATCCCCATGAGTTCAAGTCCAGCCTGGTCTACAAGAGCTAGTTCCAGAACAGGCTCCAAACATACAGAGAAACCCTGACTTGAAGAAAAAAAAAAGAAAGAAAGAAAGAAAGAAAGAAAGAAAGAAAGGGAAAGAAAAGAAAAGGAAAGAAAAGAATAAATGCATTAAGTTCTAAAAGTTAGCTAGTAACAAGCCTGAGCTACTGACCAAGCATTTATAATTAATACCAAGTCTCTGTGTTGGCGATTTGGGAACTGTTGGGCAGGAAAGAAAAACCAGCCTACATGTTAGATTTAAAAAAAAATGCAGTTCCTAGTGGCAGCCCTAAGGTCTCCTTCAAAGATAACTCCACCTGGATTGTGATGACACTAACCATTTGGAGAAACTGCCCCATTTCACCCACCTCCAGGACCCAACTCAAACTGTAGACAATCAGAATATTAGAGAATGGACCGCCCCTCTTTGCCTCACCAAGGCAATACAGCACTCCTAGATCAGGCTCATCACAAGGGGTAATGGCCAGTCCACAGAAAATGAACCATCACTAAAGCCAGAGAAGGTCCACTAACGATAAGGGTGACATGGGTTGTAGACTAACAATGTTCTGTGCATGTTCCTCCTGCTCTTTCGTGGGATATATGTCTAGATCCCCCTTTAGAACGGATGCAGACTTGACATAAATGTCTCACAGCTCCTGGCTGCGACTTCACCAGCCTTCCCTACCTTCATCTCTTGGTTGAAATGGTTTTGTTTGCATGTGATGACAATTACATCCCTGCTTGACTGTTTGGCATATGCATCAAACCCCAAAATTTTGTATCTTACTATTCCTGTTTCCCTGTTTGCATGTAATAGCCCAGCATAGCTAGCGTACTTGTATTCATAGACCTTTCCAGCCCCCGGAAGCAGAGAGAAGTGTGCAGTTCCTCTTCTCACACCCTGTAGGTACACAAGTTCCCCACTTTTCCCGAGGCGCTATGCAGGGCTGTTCTGATTCCTGGTTCCACTGCATCAGCTTGAGGGTGTAGCATAGAACTGCCCTCTCCTGTTATGTTAATTTCACCTATGGCCCAAGGGTGTAGCTTAGAGAGAACTCTCCCTCTACTGTCATGGTAATTCCACCTGCAAGCAAGGTTCTCGCCCACAGGCAAGGTTCCTGGGTCAGCTTTTCTCTGAGCCTGAACACGCTCACCTGGCTTCCTCTTTTCTCTGTTCAGCTGCTCTCCGACCTTGGGTGCGGCCCCCTGACTTTTCTCTTTCCTTGTTCCTGATGGGGGGCTGGTGTCCTTTTGCCCCACAGTATATATACCCGACTTATGCTTAATAAAGCTGCCATTTGCCACTTGCTCCTTGGCAGATGAGCCCGGTCTCTTTGTGTGTGTGTGTCATGTGTTCAAACCCTTAGGACAGTCGTCCGTTCTCGTGGGCTCGAGTCAGGAAAAGCGCACGCCTGTTTCGAGGTTCGGGTGTCCACAGAAAAGTGCGGGGCTTACAACACCCCTCATAGCAAATTTAGGATTGGGAACAGCTGGAGCTGCTCTTGGAGGAACAGGCACAGCAATGGCAGATGTCGACTACAAAAACTTAGGATGTCTAACCTGGGCAGCAGTGGAACACACCTTTAATCCCAGCACTTGGGAGGCAGAGGCAGGTAGACAGCCTGGTCTACAGAGTAAGTTCCAGAACAGCCAGGACTACACAGTGAAACCCTGCCTCAAAAGAAAAAAATATTAGAGGAACAGGATCAACTCATTAGCTGAGGTAGTCTTACAACATAGTAGGGTGTTTGATCGGCTTTACGCAGAACAAGGAAGAAACTGTATGACCTTGGAGAAACTTGCTACTATGAAAAACACACAGGAATTATCAGGGATAACTTGGTGAAAATTAGAAAAATCCTCACCAAGAGGGAAGGGGCCCTACAAGGAGGAAGTAAACGATTCCCATTTTCTTTCTTACGTTCTTCCTGTCTAGTAACACTACTGTCAGCCATCACAGGGCCCCTAGGTCTTCTGCTCCTGCTGATTACAGTTGGCCCCTGCATCATTGTTTTAACCAGATATATAAATTCCCGCTTAGGAGCTGTTAAGCTGAAGGGAATTAAGGCCCAACATGAACAGGTATCCATCACAGAGTCAAGGGTTTAACTCAGGGTTTAACTCAAGGAAGAAATGTAATAGCTAAAGTTATGCTGATGGCTAATTTATAAAGTTTAAAATCTCATAAGAAGGTAGAGGCACACGCCTTTAATCCCAGCACTCTGGAGGCCAAAGTTTGGTGATCTATGAGAGTTCAAGGACAGCCTGGTCTACAGAGCGAGTTCCAGGACAGGCTCCAAAGCTACACAAAGGAACCCTGTCTCAAAAAGCCAAAAAAAGAAAGGGAAGGGAGGGAGGGAAGAAGGAAGGGAAGGAGGGAAGGAGGGAAGGAGGAAGGGAGGAAAGAAAGAAGTTTAAAATTAAAATTAAAATCCCTGCTTAAGAGAACTATAGCCGGGCAGTGGTGGTACATGCCTTTAATCCCAGCACTCAGGAGGCAGAGTTGGGAGGATCTCTATGAGTTCGAGGCCATCCTGGTCTACAAGAGCTAGTTCCTGGATAGGCACCAAAGCTACATAAAGAAACCCTTTCTCGAAAAACCAAAGAGAGAGCAAAAGGGAGACAGAGACAGAGAGAGAACTAAAATCAACATTAGACCTACAAACGTTAAGGGATGTTAGGGGTTAATTTATTTTGCTGCTGTTTCTGCTTCTGTAAACAAGCTTGATTTGCACAAAGGACCTTTTGCTTGCTTAAGAACAAATTGTAACTTTGTATTCTTTGCTTTTACAAACCTGTGAAAGAGTCCAGCACTGCATTGGGGAATTCTGAGTCCTGCAAACAGACCCTGTCACTAGTATCTGAATTTAAAAGAGACTTTTAAAGTTGTTTTGATTTGCATCTCCCTGATCACTAAGGAGGTTAAGCATGACCTTAAGTGTCTTTTGGCTACTTCTTCTGTTTAGAATTCTCTGTTCAGTTCAGTACCCCATTTTTTAATTGGGTTAATAAGAGTTTTAGTGTCTAGTTTCTTGAGTTCTTTGTATATTTTGGAGATCAGACCTTTGTCTGATAAGGGGTTGGTGAAGATCTTCTCCCAGTCGGAAGGTAGCCTTTTTGTCTTACTGACAGTGTCCTCTGCTTTACAGAAGCTTCTCGGCTTCAGGAGATCCCATTTATTCATTGTTGCTTTTATTGTCTGTGCTACTAGGATTCTACCTAGGAAGTGGTCTCCTGTGCCCATGTCTTGTAGACTACTTCCCACTTTCTCTTCTATCAGGTTCAATGTGGTGAGATTAATATTGAGGTCTTTAATCCATTTGGATTTGATTTTTGTGCATGGTAATAGATATGGATCTACTTCTCTTTGGGGAGTGTATGAGGGAAACAGACCCATACAGTAAGACTAAGACACAAAAGAACACAACTAGGGAACAGCTCAGTGCTTACACTGCATCATGCCCACTAGGAATGAAAATTGCTCTTAAATTGAAGTAGTGTCTGGTCCCTGAGGAAGTCCTTTTCCCAAGGTCAGGCATTTGGATAAGGGCCTCCATTCCCTCAGGGGCTTGGGGAAAGTCCCTGCTTGGTAAAAGTAATCGTCCTCATCTCTCGCAAGAGGAACTTGTGGCCCTCTTTATGCTGCTGTAAGAGGGATCCTGATAAAGTTGCTGAACCTTTGAGAACAATAGACATTTAGACACTTGCTTTTGTCACAGGAAACATGCTATAATCAAGTTAATGGCCACTTTCTGTCCCTAAATCACTGAGCCAACTTTCAGTCTTGTTTGTGTGAAGAGTCCAAGAATAAGAAAATAAAAACATAGATTTCAGAAATAAGAATGTAGAAATAAAAAAATTAAGTTATCAGTGTAGGAAATTGAGAACAGACTGTCAGCAGCTTTCTCAGCAGATCAAGGTTCAGTCATTCACAGTGAGCTATTTTCTCAGATGCTTAAGAAGCCTCCATCAGCTTAAGTCATTTCATTTTACAACTGGCTGTTTTATTTATGAAGGACCCCTCGTTTTAACCACAGTTATACCGTTTTGCAAAGGTTCACAGATAACTAGCTCAGGACCTCCGGAAGGCTGAGCAAAGATACCTGAGGTTAGAGCAAGGACAGCCTTATCTGGCTGCAAGACAGGAGATTTATGGATTGGTCATAGAAACAAAGAAAGAGAGGATTGTGAGGCCTGAGTCACATATAAAGCGGGGCTCGTCACGAGTCAGGGGCTGTGCAATCAGACATCTGGTCGCCAGCCAGGAAAGGGGGGGCAGGATAAGAGGAACAGTAAACCGCTGACTAGTCCCCTCATTGTTATTTAGGTTAAGAATTTACCACCCTGCATCTTGCTTCTGTAAACATCGCTTTTTGCTCTCCTATAAAAACCCCTCACCCCCAACCTGCGGGGCACAAGTCCTCCGAGAGACTCTGTCGCCCCAGGTACCTGCGTATCCAATAAACCTCTTGCTGCTTGCATCCGGCTGCGTGTTTTCGACTGATCTCTGGGCACGGGGTCTCTCCCGGAGGAAGACGCCCACTGGAGTCTTTCATTTACAAGGCCAGAGCTTCTCCCTGCAAACTGAGAATAGTGTCCTGGCCATCCCTGATAAACAACAGATGTGAACTGAGTTAACCTTTAGGAGTCAGAGATGCATGACCTCTGGGTTAGGCACTGTCTCTGCTATGGGGAACTGGTGCCATCAAAGGGGAGGCATGGGGCTCCAGTATATACTGCCTGGAGGTACCAGGAGAGACAGTGGACAAGTACAAACACTAATGAATGGGCTCTGATAATGGAGGTTATAAAGTATGGCAGTCTGTACCTGAGTTTTATCTTGAGATAGTGTAAAAAGCTTTCTGCTATCTTCTAAGTTCCCGGCCTAAGAACCAATTATTCTAATTTACTAACCTTCTGGTATTACTAGCAGCCCCTTTTCCCAACGAATTGCCAAAGACATCTGTTTTCTTACAATTAGTGACTTTCGTTGTAATCTCCTCTAAATCATATTTCATGATCACTGCCTAGTTACCCATGGATGTTAGAACCCACTCCCCTTCAGGGTCTTTATTGACTAACCTGTGGGTCGGGGCAAGATAATAAAAATTCCTTTGTCAGGCCTAATGTTTGGTGCCCCTACTATAAAAAGATGGGTTCAGAAACCGACCTTTGGCCACACCCTAACAAACACCATCTCAGGCTGTGGTCTCAGCTAGCTGATAAGCTTCTGTGCCCCATGGTGGGTTTTTTTTAATTATTTTTTATTTTTAAATTTGCTTCTGGTTTTCCTGGAATCTGGTTTCTGGAATAAAGTTTGCTTCTGGTTTATTAGACTTGGTGGCATTCTCATCTTTGCACAATCCGCCCCCGTGACCCACCATTGAGTCCTTTTTCGATAAATGCCAAGGGTAACCATCCCAATTTACCCTCTGATCATGTTAGTCTCATCCAGTTTCTCTCTGCTGACTCCACACTTCCTCTTTGGAATCTGAACCACCCCACACTCCACTCCACCCCACTCCACCCCTGACAAAGCTGATCTCTGGCACATGAGCACTTGAAAAGTTTACCTCACCAATAACTGAATTAAACCGGCACTTCTCTGCTGCTAACCTCTCCGTACGGGTACAGTCACCTCGTGTTTTTCCTTGCTTACTAGCTGACGATTTCTGTTCATTCTTTAACATTAAAATAGCTGATTCAAAGTTGGCTAGTGTGGTGGTTTGAATTAAAAATTATTCCCATAGGCTCATATATTTGCCCAGTTGGTGAACTCTTTGGAAAGTGGGGACAAGAATGACAGAAAAGAAGAGACAGTGATGGGTGGGGAGGAAAAACAGAGAAAAGTAGGTGGAGTTTTGCCTTTTAAAGAGACAGAGTGCTGTCTACCATGCACACAGGGCTGATGTACTCTGCCAGGTCCCCAAGGTGGGGCCAAGGTGTGTCTGGATGCTAGCATTCCTCCCTTCTTTATTTATTAAAAAGTGAGGAGTTAGGCCTGGTAGGTTAGGGAAAGGAGGGCGCCAAGTTCTTAAGACTGCTTCCTGCTGATTTGTGGGGCATCGATCAGCTTTGGGAGACCTGAGAAAGCTGGGATGCTGGCCACATCCTAGGGTAGTTGGTTATTTCACTGCTCTTCAGGCAATGTGGAACCATCCGGCACCTCTAGGACCTGGCAAGATATTGGCAGAGCAGAGGACAAAGTTAAGTTTGGGGGGGGAGGGATTTTTCTTAGGCACTTGTAATTGAGGGAGGGGAGTGTTAAGACAAGGGAAAGAAGGGGAAGCTTAGGTTGTTTAGGTCCTGGTAATTGGGAGTGCCTCTGACCTGTTCAAAGTGGATCCAAGTCAACTTCCTGGAATTTACAAGAATTCTCTGAGTTTGTGAAATATAAGTTTTAGACATATTAATATTTTCACTGTTTATAATCTGTATTGAAATTTACATTGTATAAACAGCAGTATACTCATACCAGAAATGATTTTGGTTGAAAGCATTAACACTCTTTTTTTCTATCCAGAAAACTGTGACAGATGTTTTTAGCACAATGAGAAGCACCTTTTAAGTCTACAGTTAGGAAACAACCAAAGGGAATTTGAAATCTTGAGTTTGTAGCGATGATAACAGTGGTAGTACTCTGCCAGAGCTAGATTAATAGCTTATCAGAATTTATTGATTAATGTTAAGATTTTTGGAGTCTTAATATAACAGTAGTATAATGAAGGAGAGAAATCTGAAACATGTTTTATTCTTTCAAACTTCTCAAATCACTTGCCCTTGATATCACCTAAGCTTTTTATCCTCAGACTTTCATGACTTGCATTTACAACCCTTAAGTCACTTTCCTGTACTCTGAAACATTCTTATCCTCAGACTGTTATAGCCTGCGTGTCCACACCTTAATAACTTGGATTTGCACATCTTAAAACACCTTCTTAGACCCTAAAACATTCTTAGATCCTCACAGCTTCAGCTCTGCGTCTTAAAACACCTTTTATTTAAACAAAGGGATGGTAAGTAGTTATACTGAAATCTGTTTTGTGAGTCTACCCTTTCTTGAGACTGGTAGCAGGGTAAACTGTGTCTAGACTTAGCACCAACTCTAAGAGAGTGAGGCCAGTGACCTGAAATTTACACAGAGAACTGAGGGGCAGCTGAAGCCTCGGTTCCCGCTGTTAAACTGGCAAAGCTATTAGTCACCAAACTGCATCAGAGATCATGAGGACAATAAAATTTTACCTGAATCAGTGATCAAAACTGACAGAGACTTACTTGATTGACTACTACACAACCACCCTGGGGCAACACCAGTCTTTCGGCTGGCAGAGGTAGGCCTGTGAGGTCCCAGAAGATCCCACAGGCTTCGGTGGAGTAAGGACTCATGGGAGGACCAATCTACCTTTTGCCTTAGGCAACTTGAGGCAACCGGACTCTGGTGTCCTATTGTCCACAATCTGAAGAGGGTCTTTGCAACAGTTGAGACGGAAAGTAGTTTTGCTCTGTGCCCAATGCTGCCACTTGTGAAGCAAGTTCCAGGTGGAGGTTCTTCTGTTCTTACCCACACTCTCTGGAGGAAACAGGGGTGCCTGCCAGGAGCTAACTTGTCTCTCTATTACAAAAAGCCTTTTTTTAATTAAACATTTTAAATGCCATATTCTCCATGTTCTGAGCATATTTGAACTGTCTGTCTATTGGGTATATCTGAGTTACGACAACCATGACACTAGTACAGAATCTGCCTGGAGAGCTGGATCCAAGCTGAGAGGCTGTGGAGGACTGTTTTACCCAGAATCCTCCAGCTTCACTGGAACTAGTTTTAACTTAGCAGGTCGGATTCATGCTTGCAAAGGACAAAGAAGTAAAGAAAAATCCCCTTTTACAATAGAAGTTTAACACTAAAATCTGACAATAGTGAAGGACTTGTAATTTGAAATAGACCTTTATAACCTTAAATTTTTATCACTATATAGAATATATTTTAGAGAAGAGTTAAATCACATACACAGTATGTTGTAACAGATCTAACGATATATTTTTATCAACATCTAAAAATACATACCAATTTAAAATACTTAAGACTTGTATTTTTTAGTCTAGAAGGAGATATAATGAACAAAGCTCATTAGGATCATTTTAAAGAGCATCTTGTGGCTGTTTAAAACATTTTTAACAAAAAATTATATGAACATATATGCACAGTTGAATTTAAGTTGCATACACACATACACAGAGTTAAAGCTAGCTTACATTCACACACATGAATTTAAATCAAAAGTCAAATGCATATACACACATATATTAAACAGGAGTTGAGTAACATAAGAAAGAGAGAATCAGTGTGTGTTGAGTGAGATAAAGCTGGCTTCTCTATCTCTGACTTTTACGTTGTAGCAAACAGGGTGATTAGGTCATCTCAACTGTCTATCTTTGCCCTTAGTCAAGTTGGCAGTGAAGTATCCCTTTAAACTCAAACCAAATGGCAGTGGTCATATGGTCACCCTTAACAAAGATGGTGGTTAGATCATCTGATCTGCCCTTAGCAAAGATGACGCCTGCCCACATGTTGTAAGATACTGACAGACCACATGTTTTTTTTTTTTAGAACAGTTGTACCCAATTAGCAAGACACACACCTGATGCGTAAAACTCAGGCATTTAAAACAGTTAGAATCACATGCGTGTGACCACACCATTCACACACATCTTTTATACATATGGGTCGGACAGGAAACAACCCAAACATACATTGCTCATCTCAGACCAGCCCACAGCCAGGCAGGAAGGAGGGACCCACCACCCTGGGCTATGGCAGGAAGGACAGAAGATCTCAGCATGACTGGATCACATGTCAGGGGTAAGAAACAGACAGGACAGGACAAGCAGAGAGAACACGGAAAAAGAACAGACATACGGGTGCACTTCCAACTACCAGGTCACTGGCAGAATGTAGGGTGCCAATAAGTGGCCAAGTACCTGGGAGGAGCACAATTTTCTCGTGTGAGGAATATTCAAAGCCTGTAATGTTCAGCATCCCAGAGATTAAAGAAGGACTGGATAGAGGGCACAGACTGCATTTGTGGTTTGTCAAGCCCAGAACTAGGGGCCAGGGCTCAGAGCCCAAGGGACATGCGGTTGCCTAGTAATGGGTCTTTCCAGCGAAACTGGAATGCAAGAAACCACAGTCAAGCGATGAATCCTCACTGGGGGGTGGGGGCCGTGGGGAGACTCACCAATTTTAGTCACTGTGTTGGATGGAGGAGTCCTGCCATCCTTTGGTTGGAAAAGCAAGAGAGACTGACAAAGGTTTCAGCGTCCCAGGGTCCCAGCACTCCTCAGACTACCAGCGGGCAGGAGAGCTGCGCGGCACCAATGAATTCTGTAAGAAAGAGACCTTGGTGGGTGAGAGACCATAGTGGGCGAGAGACAGATAAGCCTGGCAGACAGAGCTTATGTAGGAAGGTTTATTAAGAGAAAAGGGGGCAAGGAAGAGAGGAGAACAGCCTCTGGGAACAGGAATGGCAGACGAGGAGGGAGAGACAGAGAGAGAAATACAGAGAGTGAAAGAGGAAGAAGAGAGAAAAGTAGGCAGAGTTTTGCCTTGCAAAGAGACAAGGACTGTCTGTCATGGACGCAGGAATGCACTCTGCCAGGTCCCCAAGGGGCAGGGCCAAGGTGTGACTGGATGCTAACAGAAAGATTAAGAGCTGTGACCTTGTTGGCAGAGGTGTGTCAACAGGGGTGGCCTTTGAGGTTTCCAAAGCTTACACCAGACTCAGAGTCTCTCTCTTTGCCTGCTGCCTGTAGATCAGGATGTAGCACTTGGCTGCTCCAGCACCATACATGCTGTCATGCTCCTGCCATGATGGTAGAGGATTAGCCTTCTGAAATGTAAGCAAACCCACAATTAAATGCTTTTTTTTTTTTGTAAAAGTGCCTTGGTCATAGTGTCTCTTCACTGCAGTGTAACAGTGACTAAGACAGTTAGTGAGCCCAACATCTGGACTCTCTCAAAGAAGCTGTATAATGGTCTGTACTGTCTCTTTAAGAGACAGGCCACACCCATTCCCACCCTTCTTCCTCTGAGGCAGGTTGATTTTCAGTTTCCAGCCTGAGTTCCTTCCTTTTTCTTCTCCCTCTTGAAGAGGCAACTTCTGCCTCTCCCCAGTTCTCCCCTTCCCCCCTTCTCTCTCTCTCTCTCTCTCTCTCTCTCTCTCTCTCTCTCTCTCTCTCTCTCTCTCTCTGCCTCTCTGCTCTTCCCCCCTTCTCTCTTCCCCCTCCATAACCCACTAAATAAATATCCAACCTCACTCTACAAGGCGTGCCTATCCATGTCTCTGTCTCTCCCACCACCAGTCCCCTTTGGAGAGTGGTCTCGTGCACCGTCCCTGCCTAGGACTGGCTGCTCTGTGGCCCGCTGCCTGCCCTCACTTGGGGACCTGCAGTGTTGTCTCATGGCCCACTGCTCACTACAGCTACTCGGGATCAGCAGCATTTTTTATTTAATCCATTACAAACTGGCTATGTAGATTTTCCTGTATGTGAGCAGTATTTATTCCTTTCAGGTTTCATAATTTTTGCTGTACATTTCAAACCATAAAATGTAACAATTATGGAAATCAAATGCTCTCTCCTCTCCAGAGTGTTGCTGCTACTGTTTGATATTGGTACTGTTTCTTGTTCAATGTCTTCTGGATGAGTTCTGTGAAGCCAGTATTCCCTGTCAAGTAGAACCGCTCAAGTCTGCCCAACTGCCTTAAGGCTCCCCTCATGGTTGGACAGGTGTTTCCCTGGGTACCATTGTGTAGCACTTTCCTCTGGGTTGAAACATTTCCTGCTAGAGGGTGCTCATCAAGACTACTTATGTAAACAAACCTCATAAGTCTCAGAAAGCTACTGAAACTTACAAAATTCTCAACAGACCCTTCCCAGGGGTTGTATAAGTAGCAATAGTTGCTATGAAGAGGAGACTAACTGAGCAGACCAGCTGCCTGGAAATTGTGCAGGGAGCTCCTGGGATACACCTTTCACATCTCATCCCCTGTGTTAGAATGGGTGCTTCAGAGATAAATCTGCCTTCAGATTACCCACAGTCCTGTAACTCCTCACCCGTTCCTTTTGTCAGCACGCATCATTTGCCAGCTTGACACAACTCTAGAGGAGAGAGAGCCTCAATTGAATTTTTGAAGGAGACTGGCTTGTGGCCATGTCTATGGGGTATTTAACTGCTAACTGACATAGAAGGGCACGAGCCACTGTGGGCAGTGCCATCTCTAGGCAGGTGGGCCTGGGTTGCGTAAGAAAGGTAGCTCACACATATACACACATACACAATGGTTTTAAAAATGTGAAGACATATCGGGTATGGTGGTGCACCCGTTTAAACCCAGCACTGGGGAGGCAGAAGTAGATGGATCTCTGCGAATCTAATTAGTTAAGAATCTACTTCTGAGATGAGGAAGAGAGAGTGGAGTAGAGCAGCTTAGAATTCCATCCTGCTTGCTCTTTTGTGAGGGTTGAGGTCTGGTTTTGTTTTGTTCATTTCTAAATGCTTACTGGATTACTGTAAGCTTTTGGATCATTTCCAGGGCTCTGGAAACTGTTGATTCTGTCAAATCTCACTAGGCTTTTAGCTGCTCTTAGAGAAGGGGGAATTTTACTGTCATTATGCTGATGTTTCTTTTTCCTTTAATACTTAAACTGTCTTTGATTTGGCCAGTAGAAGCTCATTGGGCTTGCTTCTGAACCTTTCTAACGTCCCCTAATTGTTTTTGGTTTTCTGCTTCTGCCCCACTTAGATGCCCCAGCTTTACTCCACACCCTCCCCTCAGGAATTAACTGTTTTCTCAAAGAGGGTGGCACTTTCAGGTGGAAAATGGAATTCAGAAACCCAGATCTGGGTATTAGGGTATTTATTGTTGTTGGAGTATCATGGCTTCAGATTCCCTCATTAAACAAATGGGAACACAAACATTCTCATACATACATTCAAACAAAGATATATACACATACAGATACACAGACAGGTACAGTCAGCTGGGGCAGCAGCTGAGAGCTCACATCGGGAAACAAAGGGACCTAACTCAAAACTGCTAGAGCAGTGGTTCTCAATCTGTGGGCCATGACCCCTTTGGGAGTTGAACAACCCTTTCAAAGGGGTTATTTAAAGCCATCAGAAAATACATTTAATTTACATTATAATTCATAGCAGTAGCAAAATTACAGTTATGAAGTAGCAACGAAAACAATTTTATGGTTGGGGTCACCAGAACGTGAGGAGCTATATTAAAGGTCGAAGCATTAAGGTCAAGAATCACTGTGCTAGAGTCTTTTAAAACCTCAAAGTTAGTCTCCAATGACTCACCTCCTCCAACAATGTCACACTTCCTAATCCTTCCCAACAGTCTCACCAACTCGGGACCACTTATTCAAATATAGACACTTATACCTGTTATTGTTAGGCGCGAGTGGGACTTTGGTGGGTCCCACGGCAGTTGGATCCAAACCACAGCAGGTGAGAGAATATGCCATGCAGACAGAATTTAAGTGTGTTTATTTGAGATACAGATGATGGGAAGGGAAGCGAGAATGGGAGAGAGAGGGACAGAAAGAAAAGAGGAGACAGGAAATGTGTTGACTGCCCCTTCTGAGGAGCAGTGGGAAAGAGAGATTGGGTATGGGCGGAACTTGTCTCTTAAAGAGACCTTTGCATCTGTGTACAGACTAGAACCCTGGACTGGCCAAGGTACTGCCCGGGTGCATCTAAGAATGTTTTCGGGTCCCTCTCACATTGAAAAACAACATTTGGTTCCGAGACCGTAAGGCTCTCTCCATGTTCCCTCCTGCCCAGTGGCAGGCGCTCCAAGGCACGCAGAGATCCTGGACTTGGACCAACTGACCACACACTTTCCAATTATCCATCTGCTGGGATACTCTGCAAAACACTGGCTACAGTTGGTGAGTTTGCCTCCACCAAGCCACTGCCTTCAGGGCTACGATTGGTCCCTTTTGCCTGCAAACTTCCCACAAGGGAGGCTTTCGGTACAAGGTCCTAGCACTGTACTCATTGAGTGCTGCCTTTGTTTCTCAGAGCTAGGGGTCTTGCCGGCCTAGCACCCTAGCTCCATCCTCACTGGGTAGTCAGTGCCTTTGCTTCTCCCATCTATAGATCCTTCTGGGCTATGGCCCTGTTTCGGCCTCTTGCCTTCAGACTCTGCATCCTTCAGGCTTTGTGCTCTTTGCTCCTGTCATTTTGTTGAGGAACAGATAACGCCTGAGTCAGTCATATATCCTCCTGAAGATCTCCCTGCTTTTATCCTCCAAACATCTTTTATACCAATACATAAACTGGGCGGGGAAAATACATCATCATTCTGTCACCTAGGCAACCAGGTAAATGGCCTTTTGTCACTTCTGCAGCTACCTGTCTGCTGAGTATGTAACTGTCACATAGGCTTGAATTAGCATCTCTATAAGGCATCCTCTAAATTACAAAGAAAGGGAGCAGCCAACATCCTGACCTTTGTCTGGCAGAGATGGCCTGTCTGCAGGGCTACGTGATCACTTCGGATCGGCCCAATGGCTTCAGAGCCTGGCTGCTACACCATAAAGAAATATGGGCCTACACTAACTTCTGCCACCGGATGGTTAAATGGGAAGAGTTACAACATGTGGACAGGTACCATCCTGGCTAAGAGCAGGTCAGATGTCCTAACTACCATCTTTGCTAAAGGTAACCACGTGACCACCACTATTTTGTTTGAGGTTAAGACAGGAAGGATCCACAGACTTGTGAGGTTCTGCCCCTAGCCAACGGCACTGACAGCAGTCTGCCCGTACCCCAGAACATTTATGTCATCACCTGCCATCGGTTACCTTTATGCCAGTAGCTACGTTTTAAAAATTACTCTTACACTGACTCTATTGCACGTGATGTGTTTGTGCAATGGTAATCCTTGGCAGTGCCCACCAGAGCATCCACTTCACATGAAAGACCTGGATAAATCCAGATCCCCCTAGCAGGAAAATAGAGCCAAAAATCTAGCAGGAAGAGAAGAATCCGAAATCTAGGATTAGCCAGTTTCAGGGTTTCAGGAACTAGCTGAAGATAAAGGTAGATTGTAATCTTGAGAGTAATCTTGAGAAACAGGGAGATTCCCCCTAGTAATTATCACCCCCTAGTAATTATCATTGGTACTTTTAGAGTAGGAACTATCTGATTATGACCTTGAGAATGATCTTGAGAGGCAGGGAGTTGCCCCCTTGTAATCATCACTGGAATTTTCGGAATTCTCTGTGACACCCTCCCTGCCCCCCTTTTCGGATTACTGGGCTGTGTGGTTTCTTCCTATAAAAACTACTTCTCCTGGTCACTCGGGGTCGAACTCTTCCCCTGCGTGGGTTATGAGTCTCGGCCCCAGTGCACTGGTTCCCATCTTGTCGTCTTGTCATTAAACCTTGTGTGATTGCAGCAAGGACGGTCTCTCGTGAGTTACTGGGGGGGGGGGGTAACATAATCCCAAGGCTTGAGTGAGAGTCTTCCAATATCGGGGGGGGGGGGGTCTTTCACATGCAGGGACCCCACCTACAGCAGATCTGTTCCCTTCCACCTGCGACAAATCTGCTTTCTCATCCACTGGTAGCTTTGATTTTCCACTTTCTCTTTCTCTCTCTCTCTCTATATATATATATGTGTGTGTGTGTGTGTGTGTGTGTGTGTGTGTGTGTGTAAGCAATGTAAGCTAGCTTTTACCCCCATGTGTGTATGTATACTGTATACAACTTAAATTCAACTGCATGTATTTGTGTTTGTACTTACTATTTAAAAACAGTTTTAAGCAGCCCTAATGAGCTCTGTTCATTGTATATCCGTCTAGATTAAGGAAGCAATAAGTCTCAGATACTTTAAATTGGTATGTACTTTTAAATTTAAGGTTATAAAGATCTATTTCAGATTAACAAAAGCTGGCCTAGAGATTTACACTGCCCAGCCTTTCCTGAAGCTGTTCTTCACTATTGTCCATTTTTACTGCTAAGCTTCTATTGCAAAAAAAAAAAAAATCTTTACTTCTTTGTCCTTCACAATTATAAATCTCACCTTCTAAGTTAAAGCCAGTTACAGTATAGTGTAGTCATAATTCATATATACCCAATAGACAGCCCTCGAATGCTCAGAGATCTGGGGAATATGACATTTAAATGTTTAATTAAAAAGGGTTTTCATAATAGAAAGAAAGGTTGGCTCCTGGCGGCAATCCTTATTTCCTCCAGAGAAGTCAGATGGGCACAGAAGACCTTCCATCCATAGCTCACTTCAAGGGAAAACGCTAGCCCCTGAGCAAACTGCCTTTCATCTAAACTGCTGCAAAGACCTCTCCAGCCATGGGCAATGGGACACTGAAATCGACTACCTCAAGTTGCCTAGGCCAATGGTAGGCTGGTCTTCCTACAAACTCCTAATCTGCAGGGTCTTCTGAAGCCTGTCAGGCCCTGCACTGCCAGCCAAAAGACGGGTGCTTCCCTAGGACCATTGAGGACTCCAGCGTGGCTGTCTAGGTAGCCAGTTAAGTAAGTCTATCATTTTTAAACCAACAGCTCAGGTAAAATTGATCCTTCTCAAGATCTCTGATGTGGTTTGATGACTAGTAGCTTTGCCAACTGCCTTCTCAGTTCTCTGTGTAAAGTCCAGGTCACAGGCCTCACCCTCCTAGAGCCAATCCTGACCCTAGGCACAGTTTACCTCATTACCAGGCTCAGATAAGAAGTAAACTCACAAACCAACGCCTGACTGGGAGCAGCTACCATGGAGTTTTCATTTTGACAAGCACTGTAATTATAGCTATTAGAATAAAGTCTCTTAACTGTTTGGGGAAAAAAAGAAAGAAACTCACAAAACAGATTTCTCCTAAATGTTATGGTGGTGTCATAATAATGAAAAACGTACAGGTGCTTTAAGGGTCACATATGTAAAAATGCAAAGCTTAAGATGTGAGGATCTAAGAATGTTTTAGGCTCCCTCTTACACCGAGCAACAATGGTGTACACACACCATTGGACAGATACACTCATATACAGAATCATACACACATCCACATAGACTCACACATAAACATGCATGTATGCTTATGCATACAAATGTAAATATACACACTACATACAGATACATGTTACCTTTCACATTGCTGTGGCCAAACAGCTGACAGGCATAGACTAAGGAAGGGTTTATTTCAACTTATTGATGAGGACACAGTCCATCATGGCAAGGATGGCAAGGGCAATTCCATTAGTGGTGACAGTCACTGGTCACAGTGCAGTAAGAGACAAGAAGCAGAGACAGAAGGGTGGAAACAAGGCTGGGTGACAACACACAAGGTCAGACCCTAGCATCCTGCTTCAGTCAGTCACACCTTAAAGGTTCCACAGGCTCCCCAAATGCAACAGAATTGTAACACAGAACAAGATTTCTCGGTGGGTAAAAGCACTTGCCATCAATCCTGGTGACCTGTGATCAGTTTCTTTGTTTGTTTGAAATAGCTCACTATGTAGCCCTGGCTAGCCTGTAACTCACAGAGATCCACCTGTCTCTGTCTCCTGCCTGTCGGGATTAAAAATGTCAGGCAATGAACCGGGCGGTGGTGGTGCACACCTTTAATCCCCTTGGGAGGCAGAGGCAAGCGATTGCTGTGAGCTACTACAAGAACTAGTTCCAGGACAGGCTCTAAAGCTACGGAGAAACCCTGTCTAGAAAAAGCAATAATAATAATAGTAATAATAATAATAATAATAATGATGATGATGATGATGATGATGAAGAAGAAGAAGAAGAAGATGATGATGATGATGATGATGATGATGATGTCAGGCAATGACCTGAGTTTTACCCTTAAAATCCATTTGGTGAAAGAGGAGAAATGATTCTTACAAGTTGTTCTCTGAGGACATGCACACTATGGCATGTGAAACACACATGCACACACACGCACACACACACACACACACACACACGCACACAGAGAGTGGTGGCTGGATAAGAATGGACCCTGTGGGCTCATCTGTTTGATGTTTGAATATGTGGCCCCCAGTTGGTAGAACTGGTGGGTGGGATTAGGAGGTGTGACCCTGTTAGAGGAGGTGAGCATGGGAGACTTGCCTTGAGGTTTTAAAAGACTCTAGCAGCTTTGACTTGGGTCCCTCCGGTAGCTCTTTGAGATGTGAGCTCTCAGCTGCTACCCCAGCTGTCTGCTGCCTGCCACTGCCTGCACCTCTGCTAGGCCATCATGGACTCTAACCCTCTGAAACTGTAACACTAAATAAACTCTTCTATAAGTTGCCTTGGAGGTGGTGGTTTACCGCCATACAGAAGTAACTAACTCAGACACATAATGAATGTAGTTTAAAATTTATTTGCATCATAATATACAAATATGTATGCCCATGCTCTGACACGTTTTGAAAATTACCAGCTCAAGCTAACAGTCCACTGTACTCCGCTGAGTTTTCGAGCTTTCGACACCTTTACTCCTCTGATGGTGAGAAACCTGGTTTCCACTATCTTTGTTTTTCTTTTTTCTTTCTTATTTCTTAACTAGTACTTGGGATAAAACCCAGAGCTTCATATATGCCAGGCAAGCATATAACCACTAAACTACAATGCTATCCCTCCTTTTAATTTTGTCTTTAAATTTTGAGACAGGGTCTGACTGGGGCTGAACTCATCCTGTAGACCAGGCAGCCACTGAATTTGTGATCCTCCTGCCTCAGCTCTCCTAGTACTATGGATTGCAGCCTATAATACCAGGCCTAGTCTGACCATAAAAATTATCCTTAATATATTTAATTTTGTGTATACAGGTACGTTTGTGGGCAATTACTCATGTATGTTTACACTTGTGTGTGGAGATCAGAGGACAACCTTGGCTGTCATTCCTCATACGTGCTCTGCCTTCGGATTTTTGTTGGAGAAGATGGTGTTTTTGGTTTGTTTTGTTCTGTCAGTATCAGGATTGGATCTAGGGCCTCATGCATGCCAGGCATTTAATCTACTACTGAGCTGCAGATACAATCAGTGTTACTGTTTAATTTTTTGTTAGACTTATTTTCTTTTACTTTAAGTATATAAAAATGATTTGCTTGCATACATGTATGTACAGCACATGTGTGCCTACTGGATCCCTTGAAAATGGAGTTATAGACAATTGTGAGCCACCATGTGCTTGCTGGGAATTGGACCCAGGTCTTCTGCAAGACCAACAAGTGCTCTTAAGCACTGAGCCATCTCTTCTACTTGTGTGAGAGAGATACAGATGGGAGGTAGAAGGAAGATGTAGCATGGCACATGTGGAGGTCAGAGGACAGCTTTTTCAAGTCTGCTCTCTCCTCCTACCTTACATGAATTCCTAGGCCTGAACTCAGGGCATCAGGCTTACCATTAGTGCCCTAATCCACGTAACCATTCATTTCGAGGCTCTCTCTTACTTTGTGAGACAGGATCATTTGTGAAAACTGAAGCCTTGATTTCCCAGGTGAGTGGAATAGTAATGACTGGGGGGTAGGAGAATAGAAGGAAGCATCAAGATGCACTTCTTAGAAGAAAATCTTGAACTCTGCGGCACAGTGTGCGTACTGTGGACTATACACACATGCCTGGGAAAACCACTCAAATGTAGATGTCTGAGTTGTTTTCTCCATTTCTATACCCTGATGTCAAGAACAGAAAGAAACTGTATACTAGGACATAGAAATCATGTTAGACCCACACTGGAAGTCTCCTCTCTGCTGGCTAACATTCATGATGTAGGATGCAGGGGGAGGAAAGTCATCAAGGGTCTTGTCCAGCTGTAAACTCAGTAGACTGTTCAACCACCCCTTCCCCACCATTCTAGATGAAACCCTCTGAAATCATGAAGGGAAAAAAGAAACGCCTCTTTGAGGTTGCTTCCATCATGTACTGAGGACACAGAGATGGAAAAATGAATCATCCTTGCATTTATCAGAAGGATTGTTTGCTTTGCTCAGATCTTTGTGGGTCTCAGTCTGTGGTCAGGACTGTTTTAGGGCCTGAGGTGTGGCAGCATGAAATGGGCAAGACATGGCAGAGGAGGCTTGTTCTCTTCAGGGAGGCCAAGAAGAAAAAAGCAGCAAGAAAGGCTGGAGAGATAGTATCTTAATTCTAGTTTTGTGGTAAAGCACCATGACCAAAAGCAATTTACAGAGTTTATCTCTCCTTATAACTTACAGTCATTCATTAAGGGAAGTCAGGGCAGGAACTTAAGGCAGGATCCTAGAAGCAGGACCTAAAGCAGAGGGCATGGAGGAATGTTGCTTAGTGGCTTGCTCCTCATGACTTGCTCAGCCTGATTTCTTAGACAATCCAAGACCACCAGCCCAGGGGCAGCACCTCCCACAGTGAGTTGGGCCCTTCCACATGAATTATTAATTGAAATAATGCCCTGACAAACTTACCTATGGATCAATCTGATGTAGGCATTTTCCTAATTGAGAGTGAGTTTCTCTCCCAAATGACTAACTTGTATCAAGTTGACGGAAGGCTATGTAGCACAGATATCCCGACAGTTAAGAGCACATACTGCAGCAAAGCATGGGAGGGAGAGGCATGTGGATCTATCTGAGTTCAAGGTAAGCATAGACTACAGAGTGAGTTCCAGGACAGTCAAAAAGCTGTTACATTGAGAAATCTTGTCTCAAAAAACCAAAAAGGGAAAAAAATTAAAAAGAATGCTGTGGAGGTCCTTTGGCCAATAGCCTTTAAGATACCAGCTCACTTGGGCATTGTCTCTTATACCATAAATGTGGCTGCAAAGCATGTGCTTTAATTCCAGCTGCTAGACTCTGTTCCTGTTCCCTGTTCATGCAGAAGACTGTGGTCTAGGACAGTGATCTGTAAGTCTCCCCTAAATAAAAAACCCTTTATTATACGTAATTCTGAACTAGTGTGGAATTATTTTGTATCTTCTGGCATCACCTGGTGCTCAAACATGGGAACCAGTCCACACTTTTTGGGAATGGTCCACCAACCATGTGGCACATTGGGCACTGACTGTTCTGCCCTCGGTTCTAGGGGGCCCTCAGATACAGCAGGCTGCTGCTCAGTGCTCCCCAATCAAGACCCACATGCTGCCTCTCTGTGCACTACATGCCAGCCCACACACTTCTGCCTGCACTTCTCAGTGTCTGTTGTTATGTCCCCTTTTTTCTGATCTTGTTAATTTGAGTGTTCTCTCTCTGCCTTTTGATTAGTTTGAATAGGGATTTGTCAGTCTTGTTGACTTTCTCAAAGAACCAGCTCTTTGTTTCATTGATTCTTTGGATTGTTTCCTGTGTTTCTATTTTGTTGATTTCAGGCTTCAGTTTGATTATTTTCAGTCTTCTACTCCTCCTGGGTGAATCTACTTCTTTTTTTTCTAGAGCTTTCAGGTGTGCTGTTAAGTCGCTAAAGTGAGCTTTCTTTGTTTTTTTTATGTGGGCACTTAGTGCTATGAACTTTCCTCTTAGCACTGCTTTCATAGTGTCCCATAGGTTTGGGTATCTTGTGTCTTCATTTTTGTTGAATTCAAGGAAGGCTTTAATTTCTTTCTTTATTCAATTCATTGTAATTGCATTACAACAGGTAAGATCTGAAAAACTAAAAAAAAAAAAGACTGATAACATCCATGAGTTCAATAATTATTTTGCTTATACTATGCAAGGTATTATGCAAGGCTTATGTTATTTTCCTTCTACATCCCTTTATTTGATTCTAGGAATTAATTCCTTTTTTATTATTATCTCATTAAAAATGGTTCAATACTACGAAGAGGGATAGCATCAATTTGACAAAATTATCTGAAAGAATTTGTGCTGTTGAATTGAACTATCAAAATCTGTTGAAAAGTTATGATATGTCCATGGATGAGACATTATCTTTATTGGACAAGTTTCATGCCTTGGAATCCTCAGTGAGGACATTAGAATAGAACATTGAACAGTAGTAAAAAGAATTGAAAATATTGAGGAATTTATTAAATTGATGAGCAGGGATAGAAGGTACAAAGACAGGATTTAGCCTCATCAGTATGTGCCAGATCCAGAGATGACTTACACAGAGTTTCAACTGCATAGCTGGTAACTTCCTCAGAAAGACCATCTGGCACAGTGTACCCTAAGATAGTCAAATAATATGCATGGGGACCAATATGTATGAGCAATCTAAAAGAAATGAAGCAAACAATAGTTTCTTATGGGATACATTCACTATTTGTCAGGGAAATTGTGAAAACAAGGGCTTCAAGCACTAAGGCAACCCTACATGATTGGCTTCAGCTAATCTCAGCAGTCCTAAAAAATGGACCCCAGCTGCTTTGGAAGTGTTATTGGAGAGAAGAGGCAAAAATTTTAGAACAACAGGGAAAGCAAAAGCATCTGAGAATTCCCAAGATCAAGTTCTTGGCGAGGGGCATTACTCTGATTCTCAGGAAAAGGTTCGCTACAATGAACACACCTTGTCCCTATGTAATACAGCAGCTTTAAATGATTGGGTACAGGATTCAGGAACCAGGAAAGGGGACTGAGTCATATATTAGGGTTAAACAGGACCAGAGAGAACCCTTTACTGACATCTTACAAAGATTAACTAAGACTGTACAATTAGGAGTGACAGACCCTGAAGGTAGATGTATCCTAATTGAATCATTGGCTTTTGAATGCCAACATAGAATGTAAGAAGATCCTTGGACTTCAAAGGTTAGATCAGTACCCACAGATGAATGGATCTTGCATACAATGAATATTGAAACATTTGACTACAGTACTGAAGCTTGGGTATGAGAAGCAATTTCCAATGGTATGAGGAGACACCAGAATGCCAAATGTTTTAATTGTGGAAGAATAGGGGATCAAAGAAGGGACTGTAGACAAGAAATTCATAAAAATAATGTCTCTTCTAGGAATGACAAGAATAGGAGGACTCAGCCTTCTAGTATATGTAGAAAGTATGGCAAAGGTCAACATTGGACTATTGAATGTAGATTGATAAAAGACAGACAAGGCAACCCGACACCACCGGAAAACTCCTTGGGGGGACCTCTCATAGGTCCCCATGTCAAACAAGGTTCAGCCATTCCCAGTCATTGTGAAGAACATGTCTCACCAGGAAAATTAAACAATCCAGTGCCTACTGTTAAAAAAAAGTACTGTTCTAAATAATGAAATAGAGCTGGAGGATGAGTCAAAAACTCCAGTAGGAAATAGGAAATGTATATTTTGGCAGACTTCTGTAAATAATCAAAAACCAAAACTAATAGTGCATATAAATGACATTGTAATTGAGGGATTACTAACCACAGGTGCAGACATGACTATCATTACTCCAGAATCTTGACATCCAGATTGGCCTCTTCAAAAGACAGATATTCAACTCCTAGAAATTGGAACCCTATCTCAAGTAAAACAAAACATGAGGTGGGTTGAATGCATAGGGCCAGAAGAACAGAAAGGAAAGCTGAGGCCCTATGTAGCTAATATTGCAGTGAATTTATGAGGCCATGATCTATTGCAGCAATGGAATACCCATATTAACATTCCTGCAGTCCCAAAAGCTTATGTTTCTCAGAAGGATATTATAAGTTATTAAAAACAAAAGTCACCAGCCATTCAGGTTGTACAAGAACACAAAGCAACTAGCAAGCCTTCAGAGGTACTAACAGCCTTGCCTCTAAAATGGTTAACTGAGAAACCCATATGGGTTAAGCAATGGCCTTTAATGGAAGACAAACCACAGGCTTTAAAACAGCTGGTACAGGATCACCATATTGAAGAATCAACCAGCCCTTGGAATTATCCTGTATTTGTTGTTAAAAAGAAATCTGGAAAATGGAGAATGGTGACAGATCTAAGAGCTGTCAACAAGGGTTATCCAACCTATGGGCCCTCTACAATTTGGAATTCCTCCACCTACTCTATTACCAAAAGGATGGCCTCTTATCGTTATTGATTTAAAGGATTGTTTCTTCACGATATCTTTACAAGAAAAGGATATAAAAATTTTTCTTTCACAGTGCCTACTTATAATAATTCTCAACCTGCTAGGAGATATCAATGGACCATCGTCCCACAAGGAATGTTCAATAGTCCTGCCCTGTGCCAATACTTTGTAAATCAACCATTGGAAATAATATGCAAGCAATTTCCTAAGTCTATAATTTATCATCACATGGAGAACATTTTGTTATCTGACTCAAATGCAGATACTTTAAAAGAATGTTTATAGAAATAAAGAGTTTTGCCTAAATGGGGATTATTTCAGGAGCAATTTCTCCTGAAAAAATACAAAAAGGAGAGTTTGTCAATTACCTAAGTTACAAAATAGGTTTACAGAAAATTAAAACACAAAGGGCACAAATTAGGAGAGACCAATTGTGGACTCTTAATGACTTTCAAAGATTGTTAGGAGACATTTTCAGTCTATGACTGGCTGTCGGAATAATACCTGTTCTAATAGTTCATTTAAACAAAACCTTAGATGGTGACAAAGACTTAAATAGTCCCAGAGAATTAACAGCTGAAGTGGAAAAAGAATTGATTGTCATTGAAGAGAAATACACGAGGCACATGTAGATATAGTGAATCCAAATCTTAATTGTATTCTAGTCATATTGCCTTCCAGAATTTCCCCTACAGGAATTTTAATGCAAAGGGTAGATATTATCTTAGAATGAATTTTTTTTACCACATAAACCAAGTAAAAAACTAAAAAATTATGTGGAAAAAGTATCTGAATTAATTATAAAAGGAAAATTGAGACTTCATCAACTAGCATAAATAGAGCCAGCAGAGAGTAAGACATAGAAAGATTATTTAAGGTTGGTAAGATTAGGATAAAAAGTAATTTATGAACAACACCTTGGGCTTACTAAGAGAGGATAGATGATCAAACATTTTCTCTAAATTTGTCAAATGCAAATGGATTAGACATTGTTAGTATAATTCTTCAATGTATATATTATATATAGTTATTGTATTTAGTGCCTTTTACTGCTGATGAAATTTTTAAAAAAATGGAATGACAATGAACCATGACAAAGAGCTTGTGCTAATTCCTTAGGAGAAATTAATAGCAATTATCCCAAATTGATAGACTTAAACTTATAAAGAGAACTACTTGTATTCTTCCTCAAATTGTACATGATGCACCAATAACTGGAGTCCATACATTTTACACTGATGCAAATAAATCAGGGAACACAGGTTACAAATCAGAAGAATTAAGTAAGGTAGAACAAAGCCCTTATAATTCTGTCCAAAAGGCAGAATTCTCATGCTATTCTCATGGTACTAAGGAATTTTAAAAAACCTCTCAATATAGTTACTGATTCACAATATGCAGAAGGAGTTGTCTTGCATATTGAAACTGCTGAATTTATACCAGATGATAAGGAATTGGCTTTATTATTTATACAGGTTCAAGATATAATCAGGAATAGACTTTGTCTCATATACACAACATACATCCAATCCCATATGGGTCTGCCAGGTGCTCTAGCACAAAATAATGCAGGAATTAATCAATTATTGATTGGAACTGTGTTGAAGGCCTCAAAATTTTATAAGAAACATCATGTCAATTGCAAAGGTTTAAAGAAAGAGTTTTCTATTACATGGCAACAAGCTAAGGAGATTTTAAAGAGGTGTCCTAATTGCTCTTTCTATAAAGAAACACCAAACACCATTATCTGCAGGGACTAACCCAAAGGGTACTCAAATGAATGAGATCCGGCAGATGGATGTGTTCCACTTTACAAAATGTAGAAAATTAAAATATGTACATCACACCATTGACACTTATTCAGGTTTTCAATGGGAAACTACCTTGAGCTCAGAAAGGCTGATTCAGTAATCACACATTTATTAGAAGTTATGGACATCATGGGTATACCTGCACAAATAAAGATAGATAATGGTCCAGCATACGTGTCTAAGAAAATGAAACAGTTTTTTGCTTAATATAATATAAAGCATATTACAGGTATACCAAATAATCCTACAGGTTAGGCAGTTATAGAAAGAGCAAATCAAACTATATAGGATATGCTAAACAAACAGAAAGGGATGGAAAATACCCCAGAAATAGATTCCATAATGCTTTATTAAACTTGAATTTTCTTAACGCTAATGAGAAAAGAACAACAGCAACAGAGAGACATTGGATAATGGAAAAAAAACTTCTGAATTAAATCAGTCAGTGTATTTCACGGATGTGCTGAACTCACAATGAAAACTAGGAGATGTGTTATATTGGAGACGGATTTTTGCTCTTGTTTTCATAGGAGAAGAAAATTAATAATAAAGATTCAGTTTGAAAAAGAGAAACCTCTTGAGAAAGAGAAATGATGACTCATCCACAGAGGTGATAATCATACAGGTGGTAAGAAAATCTCATAAAGGTTGGAACAGGGATCTGTTCTTGTCTTTGCAGGAAAATATTCATCTTCAAAGAGTCGAGAGACCTTGGACATCTAGATGGCTAAAGATGAAAAGATAGCTATCCAGAAAGAATCAACAGCAAAGAGAAATCTGACTTATGATACTATATCATCTGCATGGTACAATTTGATTGTCTGGACATGTACACATCTCTACTTAAAAATCAGAGCTGGCTTTAGAATTGGACAATGGCTCTATCTTTTTCTAAATTCAAGCATGTTGTTAAAAGAAAAATTGAGACTTTCTGTTTCATGTCAGGAGCCATCTGCTATGGGACAGAAAGAAGATAGATTTTAAGGAAATATTTTTCTTTTCTGTGTGCCCATTTTGTCTATATTGTGTCTTTCATTGAATATATGTCTATATGAATAAAGTTTAAGTTTTCAACAATGAACAGTAGATTTTCCTGCAGTTATCTTTGAAGTTTCCAGAAAGAAGATGGGGCCCCACAACAATGACTCCACCTGACTGATATGATGTCATGATGTTGATAGTGCTACTATGAGACCGGATTGGAGGTACCAGCTGCAGAAATGGTACACCTTCTTACAAAGTTCTAACCAGAACTCCTAATAAGAACTTCAAAAACAAACAAACAAAGTTCCCTATCAACTACTCAGAGACCATTTGCAATTATACAAAAGAGCAATCTTGAAACTTAACATTCATTTTACTTTTACGGGATTCCATAGAAAAAAGCATTGCTCCCATGACAGCTGGAAGCAACTCTAGAAAACAAAGTCCCCTCTCCCAACAAAGTTTGCCCTCAGGGATAGACACACCATTTTGAGGTTGATTATTACTTGTATAGGGTTGGGGGTTGGGGTGGAAATTATGTAGACCTAAAAATAAGAGAGAGAGAGAGAGAGAGAGAGAGAGAGAGAGAGAGAGAGATGAAAAATTTAATGGGATAATAGGTAATTTAGTGTGAATTTATTCACACTTATAATAATAATAGTGAGTAATAGAGTGAGTATTTGTAAGCTATTATTTGACAATTTACATTGGTATAGATTTTTGTATATTGATCCAAGTTCAAATGATATTTGTTATATTGAAAATGTTCTTATTTCTGTTTATAATATTTGTACACCTATACAAAATTATTTTGTCATATTGTATGCATGCATGTTTCTTTTTTTACTTACTTATTTATTTATTTACTCTAAACCTTAGCCAAAGTTGGTTGCTTCAACATTGCAAATGAAACTTTGGGTGATTGTTCAGCCAGCCAGTTGTTTCTGTCATCTACTGCAAATTTTGGGAGCTGCTTGATTGCACTTCCTGCCTACTCAAGTATTATTATCTCCCTTCTCAGGCTTTTGATGGGGTTGAAAATTAGATAGCCATAGTTGCCATCCTCTTATGATCTAGCCAAGCTGTTTCCAATACAAGACTTAGACTCCTTAGGATAGAATGTTTGTTAAAACATAAGAATGTGTTCCTTACTTAATTTTGTTTATGCTGTTTGTAATTCTAACTTTATACTTGATATCAGTTCCTAGTGTACATAGTTTTGTATTGGGTTTGGAACTCTCTTGTTTAAACAAAAGGGGAAAGTGGTGTGAGAGCTCCTTTGGCCAATAGCCTTTAAAATACAAGCCCATTTGCTGGTACTATAAAAGCAGCTGTAATGCCCTCGCTCTCTTGCTTCTGGCTGCTAGACTCTGTTCCTGTTCTCCATTTGTGCAGAGGGCTGTGATCTAGGAACGTGATCTGTGAGTCTCCCCTAAATAAATAACCCTTTATTATATGTAATTCTGAGCTAGTGTGGGATTATTTTGTATCTTCTGCCATCAAAAGAGCACATACTAATCTTGCAACGAACCCAGTTTCAATCCCTCAGATCCACATTAGGTGGCTCACAACTACCTATAACTCTAATCCCAGAGAATCTGATGTCCTTTTCTGGTCTCTGAGAACATCTGTACATATATGTTAATACCCACACGTAACTACACATAGTATTTTTAAATTTGAAAAGTTAGTTTTAGAAGTCAGCAAAGCTCCAAGGTCCTGTGGTCCTGTTCTAGCTGTATTTCTGTCACTGTGATAAAACACCCTGATGAAAAGCACCGTAGGGGAGAAGAGGAAGTGCGTCATTGTGAAGGTTTACTTTGAAGTCTTATATGCTCAAGCTAGGCCTAGAGTGACAGTCTTCTGCTGCCTGCGAATCAGGATGTAGAACTCTCAGCTCCTTCTCAAGTACCATGTCTGCCTGCATGTTGCCACGATGATAATGGACTAAAACCGTAAGCCAGCCCCAATTAAATGTTTTCCTTTATAAGAGTTGCCAGGGTCACAATCAGGAGGCAGAGGCAGGCAGATCTCTATGAGTTTGAGGCTAGTCTGGTCTACAGAGCAAGTTTCAGGACAGCCAAGGTTACATTGAGAAACCCTGTCTTGAAAAACAAAAGGAGTTGCCATGGCTGGTGTCTCTTCACAGAAATACAACCCTAACTAAGACACAATTCCAACTGAGTGGTGGTGACCACATGCATTTAATCCCAGCACTCAGGAAGCAGAGACTGGAAGATCTCTGAGTTCGAGGCCAGCCTGATCTATAGAGTAAGTCCCAGGACAACCAGAGCGAACACAAAGAAAGCCTGTCTCAAAAACAAAAACAAGCTAACAAACAAAAAGACACAATTCTAAGTTATGGTCCATCATAGAAGAGAAATCAAGGTGCAAAATTATGAAGCAGCTACAACAGAGAGTCTGTGTTAGAGTCTGAGAATCTGGGAGTAGTCCACCGTAAAAGACCAGATTTGAATAAGTCAAATATTTATTTAGAAAAACTGCTATCAGGGAGGTGACAGCAGTTGGGCTCCAAACTGTGTCCCCAAGGCAGAGGCAGCAGCCAGTTTTAAAAGGGAAAACTGCAAAGAAACAGCTCCCCAGTCCTATCCAATCATAATGTAATAAGGGGAGAAGCAGTAGGGGACTCTCCACAGAGCCACACTTTCAGCCTATCAGGGAGTGGATCAGACAGGCTCTGAGTCAACCAATCAGAAGGGGCTGGAACACTTGTGGTTTTTACCTGTGTAGGGCTGGGGGGGGGGGGGCTGCAGCCTAGGCTTAGGAAATTGTGGGTGGCAGTTCAGGGCAGAATAGCAGACTGTGACAAATGGAGTTTCTGCTGCTAACTAGGATCTAGCACATGCTCCATCCAAACTCAGCTAGCTTTCTCCACTCTTACACAGTGCAGTACCCAGAGAATGGCACCATCCACTCTTAGCCTGGGTCTCCCACATCAATTAAGACAATCATGACAGTCCCCTACAGACATGCCCATAGCCCAACCTTTTCTAGATGATTCCCTCATTAAGACTGTTTTCCTAGGTAGTTCAAGGGTTTCCACTAATTTCTTTCTAGTAGGGCTCACCTCTCAAGGTTCTCACCACATGCATGTTTTTGTGTATGCTTGTGTGGGTGGGCATGGGTGTGCCCATGTAATGTGGACGTCAGAGATTGATGTCCCAATATTTTTCATATAATATATTTTGATCATATTCTTTTCCCTTCCCACCTCCTCCCTGATTCTCCCCCACCTTACTATCCACACAACTTCATGTTTTTGCTCTCTCAAAAAAAAAGTCAAAGCAAACAGGTTAACTTAATAAAAACCAATAAGTTAAAAAATAACAAACCAAAACATACACACAAAATGTGGAGTCTGTTTTGTGTTGGCCAACTATCCTGGGTATGGAGCCTGCCCTGGAGTGTGGTTGGTATACCAGTGACAGTCCACTAGAGGAAACTAATTTTCCCTTTCCCAGTGGGGATCAAATGCAAATAGATTCTCCAATGCCAGGATTTTGTCTTGTTTGAAACCACAGATCTGTGTATGCTACCTTGGTCTCGGGGAGCTCACACAGGTACCAGTCCCACCGTGTCTGGAAGGCACTGTTTCCTTGGAGTCATCCACCATTTGTGGCTCTGACAATCTTTCTACCTCCTCTTCTGAATAGCTCCTTCAGCCCAGTGGAGGGGTTTGATGTGATCTCTGTGTCAGTTCCCAACCACTGTAAGAAGAAGCCTCTCTGTTCTTCATCTCATTTTCTGAGACAAGGTTTCGCATTAAACCTTGAGCTCACAGGGTCACCTAGACTAGCTGGCAAGCTCCTAAGATCTGCTTGTCTTTGTCCCTTGGTAGTGGAGGAGGCGGTTGTTACAGAGGCAAGCTGCCACTCATACTGACACAGCAAGTGCTTCACACATTGAGCCATCTCCCCAGCCCTTCCACAACCTTTCAATAGGACTGTAGGCTGGAACCCGGTATTCAGCACCCCAGCTTTAGGAGGGCATTGAACATCTGAATGACAGCCATCTTAGTTATACTTTCTCATAACTGTGATGAAAGTAATTGAATAAAGCATTTATTTTGAATCACAGTTTTGAAGGTACAGCCCACAGAATGAATGGCATAAATCCAGGTATGAGGTCACATTGCTTCTGCAGTCAAGACAGAGAGAGAGATGAATTAAGGTACTCAGCTCACTTTTTTTCTTTTCCAATTCAAAACCCCAATCCATGGGATGACACCACTTACATTAGGATGTGTCTTCTCACCTCAACTAACCCAATACAGAGACTCATCACTGGCATACTCACAGGCTTGCCTCCTAGGCGATTCCAGATGCTATCAAGTTGGCAATAGCAGTTCCCATTCTGCAGACAGGAAAACCTGAGGCTCAGAGAGCTGGGGTGACCTGTTTGTTTACAGTGGCAGAAGAAAGGGCAGAGTTGGAGTCTAAATCCAATCCTCCTGACTTGATAAATTTTTTTGTGCCCAGTTGGGGACTTTCCCAGCTCTGTAGACACATCAAAAGAGAAGGGGTATCTCCTTCCCTAGGAGGGTCAAGCAGCATGCTGGCTCTTGGGCAGGGTACTCCCCACCATTTAATAGCCCTCCTTCTGGACAATAATGCCTTGCAATCATATTCTGAACTACCCTTCCCATTTCCCTCCTGGGGCCCTCTAGACTCTAGTTCCTCTGAAAGGTCACAACTTTTTTCACTTCCTGTTCCTTACACTCTCCCTCCTATAGTTGAAATACTGTTCTACCTCCCGATTCTATCCCTGCTTCTGGAATTCCACTTTTCAAAATGCCATGTCTTGGTGGTGACTTGAGTTCAATCCCTGGAACCCACATAAAGGTTGACAGAAAGAACTGACTCCACAAGGCTAAACTCTGACCTCCACACATATGCATCACATGTGTGTCATGCACATACACTATGCAGAGAGAAAGAAAAGTGGGAAGACAAACAGATGGACTGACTAGAATTGTGCAGGTCTAGTGAGGTAGCTACTGCTGCCGTGAGTTGATGAGTGCAATGATCATGTCATGTACAGAAGACAGCATTCACAGCTCTGCTCCCCTTTCTCCAGCTCTTACAATCTTTCTACATCCTCACCTGAGCTTGGGGGTGATATAGGTGTCCAGTTTAGGACCGAGCATCCAACAGTTACTTGTTTTCTTCACATGAATCCATCAACATGTCCTCATGGATGACAGAAGGACTTGTAAGGCCCCCACCATTCCAAATGCACCAGCACACTCTCATAAATGTAGTAGATTTTATACACACACACACACATGCATGCCACATATGCACATATGCGTGCACACACACATAATACACACATGTGTGCACACAGCATGCACGCACATACACGCAGACACACATGCACACACATGCATGCGCAGACACATGTGTGTGCACACAATGCATAAACATACGTGTGCGCACATGCATGCGAGCACACACATGCACATGCACGCACACGCACACACACAGAGAGAGGGAGGGATAGGGTTGAAAGAATGATTTGGTGAAAGGGAAGAGTAAGATAGAATGATGGTGGATGGACTTTCAGTAAAGAACATGGCAGCAGGAGCATGAGGCAGATATTCACATTGCATCCTAAGTCCAGAAGCAGAGATCAGTGAATGCTGTTGACAGTTCACTTTCTGCTTTGTACTCAGTTCAGGACTCCAGCACATGAAATAGTGCCACTCTTGGGTAACGTGGGTCTTTGCACTTCCATTAACATAATGTAGAAACTCCCTCACAGCCACGTCCAAGGCTTGTTTCCATGGTGATTCTGGACCCTATCAAGTGGATAATCAACATTAACCACCACAGTAGGTCAGTTTATGATGGTAGATTCTCATAAATGAGCTAAGGGCCTCATAAAAGAGACTCCAGAGAGCTGCCAAGATGGCTCCATGGATAAAGTTCCTTGCCACCAAGCCTGACAACCTGAGTTTCATCCATGGAACCCACATGAGAAAAAGAGACACATTTCCGCTGTGGCATGCCTCCTCCTCTTGCTTAACTAAAACAAACAAATAAAGAAACCCCAGGACTGGCATAGCACCGTCAGTCTGTCATCACAACTCAGAAGTAAAGGCAGGAGATTCCGACTCAGAGTCAACTTTGGCTACATATTGAGTTGCTTGGGGCCAACTTGGGTTAGGTGAGACTCTGTCTCAGATAAAAAACAACCAAAGAAGAAGAGGGAGGAAGGGGAGAGAGAGAGAGAGAGAGAGAGAGAGAGAGAGAGAGAGAGAGAGAGAGAGAGAACATACTGAAGGGGACCTGATTTTAGTTCCAAACATATACAGAGGGCAGATCACAGTCTCCTGTAACTTCAGTTCAAGATGATCTGATATCGCTTCTGGCCTCCTCAAACATTGCACTCACACACACAAATCCGCACACACATGTATAAACATAACTAAAAATAAAAACAAAATCTTTTTCTTTAAAAAAAAAGAGAAGAGACTCCAGAGAACTCCTTGACCCCTTCCAGCCTGTGAAGACAAAATAAGAAGAAATAATCTAAGACCCAGGAAGCAGCATCCCCAGATACCAGCTCCTACTTCCTCTTCAGCTTCCTGAAGTCCTGAATTGGGAGACATCAGTTTCTATTGTCCTGGAACCACTGTATCTGTGACCCAAACAGACTGAGGTTGCTCTACTGGTCAATGTATGGGCAAGCACTTCTTTGGTGGTGGTAGTGGGGCTGGGAATGGGACCCGGGGTCTCATGCAAGCTGCAGTCCGCCCCGTTGGATATGCGGATGTGTGTGCTTGGAGCTACATGTGTCCTGTGTTCTCCCACATTTACAGGGATAATTGCTATCATGTTCCATTACCATTGCACCATGGCCTCATTTCGGGCTGACATCTTGTGAAATTCTTCCCTCAAAACAGGTGAGCAGAGGGCTGGAGAGATGGCTCAGAGGTTAAGAACCATCTTAAGAGGTTAAGAGCCAGCCGCTGGGCGTGGTAGTGCACACCTTTAATCCCAGCACTCGGTAGGCAGAAGTAGGCGAATCTCTGTGAGTTCAAGGCCAGCCAGGTCTACAAAGCAGGTTCCAGGACCGCCAAAGACACACAGAGAAACCCTGTCTCAGAAAAGGAAAAAAAAGGGGGGGAGGTTAAGAGCATTCTTCCAGAGGTCCTGAATTCAATTCCTAGCAGCCACATGGTGGATTACAATCATCTATAATGAGATCTGGTGCCCTCTTCCGGTGTGTAGGCAAGCAGACACTGTAGACATAATTAGTAAATAAATCTTTTTTAAAAAAAAAAAAGCACAGGTGGACAACATAGGCCATCTGGGAGCACTGTTTTGGCAGTGGTTGTCACCTGAGAGGAACAGAGAGGATCTCAGGTCACCTAGAAAGGTCACAGCAGTACCTATGAAGATAAATCTAACAAGGAAAGGACTGAGTTATCTATATCTGACAAACCATGTAGATCTGCAAATCTCTCTCTCTCTCTCTCTCTCTCTCTCTCTCTCTCTCTCTCCTCTCTCTTTCTCTCCTCTCTCTCTCTCTCTCTCTCTCTCTCTCTCTCTCTCGTCCATCCATGTCATGGTGAGTGTAGATGTCATAGTGAGTGTGTAGATGCCAGAAGAATACTTCAGGAGTACCCCTCAGCTTTCATATTCTTTGAGGTAGGGTCTCCTCTCAATCTCTGCTGCTTACTCCTAGCTGGTGTGCAAGTTTCCAGGGATCCTCCTGTCTCTGCCTCCCATCTCATTGTGGAGTGCTAGGGTTACAGATGTGTGCTACAGCATCCAGGATTTTTTCCCATGGGTTCCGGGAATTCAGACTCAAATCCTCCAGTTTGCACAACAGGCACTGTACCCACTGAGCCGTCTCTCTAGCTCACTGTCTGTAAATCTCGGCTGTTCCCATCGTTAGACTAGATGATGAGCACTGGGTTAAACCTCACCCTGACAATCCACAGCAGAAACACTACTTATTCTTATTCTCTCTCCTTCTCTTCCTCCTTTTCGCTTCTTCCTCCTCCTCTTCATCTTCTACTTATCCACCTCCTAGCTTCTAACATCTCTAACTTGCTATGTAGCCGATGATAACCTTGAAATTCAGAGCCTTCTGTTTCTACCTCACAATATGAAGGATGAGTGTTACACACCACCACTCCCAGTTTCTGCGGTGCTGGGAACTGAACCAGGGTCTTGTGCATGCCAGACAAGTACTCTACCTACTTGAGCCACATTTCCAAGCCCTCACTGCTCCATTGCACAGCTGAGCAAACCAAGTCCCAGTCCTGGATGTGTCTTGAATAAGGACATTGACATCAAAATATACAGCACTGCTCATAGACCAGGCTGGCACCTTCTAGCTGTATCAATCAATGCCTCTCGCCCCACACTTTTCTGGGTGATGACGTCCGCATCCTGTTCCTGTTTTTTCCTCCTGAGTCAGGGAAGAATGGTCCTCATATGGGGTGTTCCACAGGGCCATGGGGTTATATAAATCTCTGGGCAGAGAGGGGGTGGAGAGTGGGGAGTCAAGCAAGCAGAAGATGGCAGGAGAGCCAGAGCCCCAGCAGACAAAGAACCATGGTGAGGCCGGGCACCTCTGATTGCTTTCAGGAGAGCTGGATCCAGGATCCAGGGTGATGTGGGCCTGGCCTCCAGCTCGGGGATGAGGGAGGTCAGCTTCTGTGTTCTGTTCCATTATTCAGAGGAGGAGGTCACATTTGAAGTCCAGGAATTTGCTAAGAACGACCATGAGGGTCTCATTTGCAGTTCCAAGAGCATACCAGGTACTGGGGTGATTCAGGGGCAGAGGTGTTGGGGTGCTCTGCAGAATTAACACAGCAGGGTAGGATCTTCCCCTGGGACTTCAGCTCTGCCCTTCTGTCCATCCTTCAGAATATCTGACCCGAGTCCCCTGGCTTCTCCTGCTTCTCATCTCTTTGAGTATCTTTGTGCTGATGTTGGCCACCCTGGTTCAAGGTCAGTCAGGGCAAGGCTGGGGAAGCGGGGCTGGAATGTGGAATCCTTTTAGGTCATTTTGTTTGTTTGTGGCATTTTGTATATTTTTTATTTTGTTTGATATTTTATTTTTGCACTTGTTAAACAAGAACTCTACCACAAGACACTAATTGAACTTTTAGATTTTTCCTCTGGGGATGACCTTTGCCTAGCCCCCAAATTTACCAGAGCTGGGACATCTAAGCTGCACATTCCTCATTCCATCTGTGACCAGGGGCAGCTGACTGTCCCTCTCCATCTTTCCCTTGTTGCTGGACTTGGCACAGCCAGGTGCCATCAGGGCTCACACAGGGTGCCGGTGTGCTCTTCTTTCTTGCAGTTTCCAGGATCCGTGGGTGCCCACAGAGATCGACCTCGGATCAGCAGGGGAGCTCCAGCTCGGGTGAGGGGCAACTGGGGCTCTGAGTGGGAGAGGACTCTGAGGCTGTGTGAGGTGGGCAAGCATGGGCACAGGCATGCTGCGTGTGTGACAGGATGAAGGAGGCCATGGACCTGTGTGAGATCCTGTGTCCCGGTAGTGTTTGGACTAACAGGGTCTGAGACTTAGTGTTCTAGCCTGTGAAATGGGCTCCTGGGGTCACTGTGATCACCCACAGTGATCTCGTGGGTCCAGTTCGGCACCAGGCACACAGTTGGTGTTTAATTGTTGCAAATCTTTTCTTGTTCCTCATGAGCTGACAGACTCCAGCTTGGAGAAAGTCCAGCAGCAGCTGAATCAGATCAATGTTTCTCTGGGTGAGACTCCAGGGCCCCAGTTAGGAGGAAACGGTGGGGGGGGGGGGGTTATCAGAGGGATTGGCATCCACCTTCTGGGGCTTCCACTGAGGCAGGCAGGATAGAGCACAGGGATTGTGACCTGGGTTTTGAGAGCAATGAGTTGGTAGCTGAAATAGAAGCCAAGCCCCAGGCTCTAAGGCCCAAGACAGAGGAGAGAAGGGAAGCCAGGAGCTGAACTCATGTGGCCCCACTGCCCTGTATGCTCTGCAGCTGGCCTGTGTCGGCCATGCCCCTGGGAATGGGAGCTCTTCCAGGGAAGCTGCTACCTCTTCTCCCGGACTCTGGGCAGCTGGGAAGCCTCAGTCGCCTCCTGCCAGAACCTTGGAGCCCACCTGGTGATCGTCAACAGTTTTGAAGAGCAGGTGATGGGGCCACGATTATCCTACCATCCTACACATCCGAGGCGTTGGATTCCAGATTGGAGGCTGTGGGGTGTGAAGATGCAGTCAGAGGGGGCTTCCTGTAGGAAGAACCACAATGGAGTGGAGAGGTCCACATGAAAGGCGGCTTGGGTCTGAAGCGAGTCACCCAAGCTTTGAGACATTGTGTGACCCTCTTGGGACACGCCTAGGAACTAAGCTATCCATGAAGATATTTCCACATGTATGCATCTTAATCTGCACCCACGGCATCCATTCACATGCCAGTCCACACAACCCGACCAGCACTAGGCTTGAGTGCAGAAAAAGCTGGTAGGGGAGGCAGGAAGAGTGGGAATAAGGGTGGATGATGGAGGTGTCTTTCTGACTCTTTCCCCCTTCCTCCCACCTCCACTCAGCAATTCCTCAAATATTTGCACATCAGAAAGAATGAGCTCACCTGGATCGGCCTCAGTGATCACAGACATGAAGGTTCCTGGCACTGGGTGGATGGAACCTCACTCGGACTCAGGTGAGCACTCAGAATCCATGGCCCAGGGACAGTGGACTGGGAGACGGCCCTCACCCTAAACAGCACCGTGGCTGTTTCACATGCAGGACCCCACATCCCTGGGCATTCTTTCCCTTGAGCCTAAAGCCAGTTCCCCAAAATCTGCTTTTCCGTTTGCTAGGATGATTTCCACAGAGGTGAGGTTAGAACTCACATTTTGCTAAGCCCTACCCTGGACTTCTGTCCAGTGGCTTGGTCCTCAGACTTTGTCCATGAAAGTCCAAGATCCGGTACCTCTGCAGTGGCTGGGAGTGGGACTCTGGACAGTATGGCTGTCTCTGATAGCTAGTCATGTTTGCAGCTTCTGGAAAGATGGGGAACCCAATAATGACGGGGATGAAGACTGCGTGGAGCTGTTAGAAGATAAATGGAATGACAGAAGATGTACCGCAAAAAACTTCTGGATCTGCGAGAAGCCCTCGGCTCCCTGCCCCGGTCACTGAGGGTCTGCGGTTCCCCTAGGCACACAGGCAACTTGGGGGCACTCTGCTCTAGTTCCAGCCACCTTGCTCATCCCTGGTGTCCCTGCTCTGACTCCCCTAAGATCCCGAGAGAGTCCCTTGAGATACCTTCCCCTTCAGATCTTCCCTCTTCTTCTGTGGATGATCTCAGTTGCTCTTCCCAGCCCATGAATCCCTTGGTAGTCCCTGAGTGACTGGGTCTGGGTGTAGTTCAATGACACACAGTGTGCCCAGCGCGAGTGGGTCTCTCTGAGTTCCATCCCCAGCACAGAAATAAAAGAATGAACAAATAATTAAATTCATATATGGTCTGATGTGTTCCATTACGTGGACGTTGCTCTGGACATTGTCCTCATTAAAGATGCTTTGAAATGTTTGATATTAGCTAGGATATTTGTGTCTACAACACCTTTGAGTTGTGAAGCAGTTTTGTTTGTTTGTTTGTGACCGAGTCTCATTGTGTTCTCCTGACTGGCTTTGAACTTGCTATGTTGATCAGGCTACCCTTGAACTCACAGAGATCTACCTGCTTCTGCCTCCTCAGGGCTGGATTAAAGACTTGGATCGCTATACCTTGATGAATAAGTTTAAATTTTTCAGGGGTTGGTACTCTACACCCACTAAGTACATTCATGTTCATTTATACTCTCATATTCTTTCTGTGGGTCTCCCTCCCTCCCTCCCTTCCGTCCCCCCCCCCCTCTTTCTCTCTCTCTCCCATCTCCACATGTCTCTGTTTCTCTCTGTTCATTCAGTAATGAACAATTATTTATTCACAACCCCCCAAATGCCCTTGGGTAAAGTCCTATGATTTCATTGTTTAGAGCACTTCCTCCAGGTTTCTTGTACCCACAGTAACCAACACTCACAGACTTGGGGGCTAAAATGCCACAAAGGCTTCATCTGATGTTTCTGGAACTTGGCACATTCTCTGCTCTCAAAAGAAACCTCTGTGGCCTAGTCAGGAGTCAGGGAGTGACCAGCCCTCTGAGTTTCCCCGCAGGCTACACAGAGTCATCCTCAAGGTGTTTCCAGCCACAGTGGAAACCCAGACCACACTTCCTACCTCCTCACCTTGCCTTGGCTGGACCTTCTGCCTGTCATCGTGTGCTTCCACACCTCCCCAACATGTATCATGTTCTCAAGAGGCACACCAGTGTCATCTAGGTGGGCTGTTTCCCTCAGCTTAAGCCTCGGTTCCTCCTGGCACTGCAGGCCAGGGGAAGGAAAAAGAGCCCTACACAACACCTCTCAGCTCAGGAAAGCTGTCTCCAGAGCCTGCTGTCACTTCAGTCAGGAAAGCTCCTTTCCCTGGTAATTAAAAGGATCAACCTCCCCCTAGTGTCTTGAAACCTAAGAGAGTTTCTCAGCATCTCAGAAGAAAATTCTCCCTCGGTCCTCTGGGTGGCGCCCGACATCATGGAAAGCATTGTGTTTGCTCTGCTGCCTCTGACCTCCTCATGGCTGCCTAGCTTCCCTCACTGTCCTCAGGACCAGAGTGCCTGTCCCTGGGACAAGGCTCTCCCTAGCCAGGGACCACTCCCTCTCTCCGCACTTGCCCAACGGCCTGTGCATCTCCTACCTTACTGCCTATTGCTTCTTTTTGGAGTTAGAAAGAATTTAACCTTTTTATTATATCAAAGTTATGAAACCTTGAATATCTTAGAGAAACTGCAACTTTAGAGTCCTTGAATATTTTAGACAAATTTTACAATTTTAAAGAGATTTTTGGATATCTTCCAGAGGCTGGATTTTTAGACAAGAGCTAGTTCCAGGACAGGCTCCAAAGCTACAGAGAAACCCTGTCTCGGGGGGGGGGGGGGGTTGGATTATTCTATTGTTGTTATTTGTTTTGTTTTTCTAGACAGGGTCTCCCTGTGTAGTCTTGAGTGTCCCGTAACTGTAAATCAGACTGGCCCCAAACACACAGAGATCCTCCTGCCTCTGCCTCGTGAATGCTGGGGTTAAAAGGGCTCCCATCATCACCCAAACAAGAGGCTGAATTTTTAAAGAACTGTGGGATTTTTAAAGGCTGAAATATTTTATGCTGTAACATTAATATTAATATGAGCTCTTGAGGATAAACAGGAAAGGGAAACTGTTAAGGTTTAGCAGTAACTGCTTGTACATCAAGTTGACAAAGGGTCAATTGCCCCGGTTGGTATTTTTATCAACTTGAAACAAGCTAGAGTTATCTAAGAAGAGAAAACCATGATTAGAAAATGCCTCTGGACTCTGAGCCTGGGCTGTGGGCTCAGCCGGGCAGGGGCAGTTCCTGTGCTCTGAGAGCCTGCCCGACAGGCAGGCCCTGAATCACCTCAGCCACATTCCTGGCCAGCAAGAGACAGTGATCTTCTAGCAGACATCCATTGGAGGAGGGGTGAGTTGCTCCTGGCCCGAGGACTTTGGCTAGGAGGAATTCAGACTTTCCCCACCCTCCTCGACTTTCTGGTTGCCCTGCAGTGGTGGCTATACCCTGCTGAGCTCTCCCGAATCCCATCCCAGCCCTCATCCAGGTACACCTCCCTCTCTTTCTCCCCTCCCCCTGGGGCCACAAGATCTCCCCACAGCTGCTCCCTTGCGTGCTGGGACGGTGCTGTGAGTGCAACCTGGCACGAGGGAGTGCCTGTGTTTCAATAGACTGCCTAAAGAAAGGTAGACATTCTGTCAGTGAAGTCCCTGCTCAACAAGGGAACCTGACCTGGTATCAGAAGATCCAATATAGAGCAGTTGAAGGAAAAGATGGGCAGACGCCAAGGCAAGAACTCCTCCAACAACCTAAAAAACAACATGAAATCAACAGATCCCAACGACCCTACAATAGAAGGACTTGAACCTCTTAATTCAGAAGAATTGGAAAAAAATGCCATGATGAAAGCAATAGAGTCCCTTAAACAGGATATGAATAATTCCCTTAAAGAACTGGATGAGAAGTACAACAAAAGGATTGAAGAAATGAGTAAAGAAATGGATGAGAAATATAACAAAAAGTTTGAAGAAATGAGTAAATCTGTGAATGATACACTGGGAAACCAAGAAAAAACAATCAAACAGGTAATGGAAACAGTTCAAGAATTGAAAACTGAAATGGAGGCAATGAAGAAAACACAAAACGAGGGCCGGCTGGATATGGAAAATCTAGGTAAACGAACAGAGACTACAGAATCCAGCATAACCAATAGGATACAAGAGATGGAAGAACGAATCTCAGAGTCTGAAGATACCATAGAGAAAATAAATGCTCAGATCAAAGAAATCAGCAAATCCAACAAATTCTCATCACAAAACATTCAAGAAATCTGGGACACAATAAAAAAACCAAATCTAAGAATAATAGGGATTGAAAAAGGAGAAGAACTGCAGATCAAAGGACCAGAAAATATATTCAACAAAATTATAGAAGAAAACTTTCCCAACTTAAAGAATGATATTCCTATGAAGGTTCAAGAAGCATACAGAACACCGAATAGACTTGATCAAAAAAAAATCCCCTCGCCATATAATAATCAAAACACAAAACATACAGATTAAAGAAAGAATATTAAGAGCTGCAAAGGAAAAAGGTCAAGTAACTTATAAAGGTAAACCGATCAGACTTACACCAGACTTCTCTATGGAAACCATGAAAGCCAGAAGGTCCTGGATAGAGGTACTGCAGAAACTAAGAGACCATGGATGCAAACCCAGACTACTATACCCAGCCAAGCTATCATTCACTGTCAATGGAGAAAACAAAATATTCCAGGATAAGAACAAATTTAAAGAATTCGTAGCCACAAACCCAGCCTTACAGAAAGTAACAGAAGGAAAATCACAACCCAAGGAATCCAACATCGTCAACACTGCCTACAATAACTCAGACATCTAGCGACCCTTCACGAGCTTAACTCAAAGAAGGGACACATACAAACTCTATTAAACAAACAAACAAAAAATCATAATAACCAGAGTCAACAACCACTGGTCATTAATATCACTTAATATTAATGGACTCAATTCACCTATAAAAAGGCACAGACTAAGAGATTGGATACGAAAACAGGATCCAACATTCTGCTGTTTACAAGAAACACACCTCAACCACAAAGACAGACATCTACTCAGAGTAAAGGGTTGGGAAAAGGTTTTTCAAGCAAACGGACCTAAGAAACAAGCAGGTGTAGCCATTCTAATTTCCAACAAAATTGACTTCAAACTAAAATCAATCAGAAGAGATGGAGACGGACATTTTATACTCATAACAGGAACAATTCACCAGGAAGAAGTCTCAATCCTGAATATCTATGCCCCTAATATAAAGCCTCCTACTTATGTAAAAGAAACACTTCTAGAACTCAAGACAGTCATCAATCCACAGACACTAATAGTAGGAGACTTCAACACACCTCTCTCACCAATGGACAGGTCAATCAGACAGAAACCCAGCAGAGAATTAAGAGAATTATTAGAGGTATTGAATCAAATGGACTTAACAGACATCTATAGAACACTCCACCCAAATAGGAAAGAATATACCTTCTTCTCTGCAGCTCATAGAACCTTCTCGAAAATTGACCACATACTCGGTAACAAAGCAAACTTCCACAGATACAAAAAAATATTAGTAACCACCTGTGTCTTATCAGATCACCATGGATTAAAGTTAGAATTCAACAACAGTGCTAGCCCCAGGATGCCAACAAATTCATGGAAGTTGAACAGTCAACTACTGAATCACCCCTGGATCAAGGAAGAAATAAAGAAAGAAATTAAAGTCTTCCTTGAATTTAATGAAAATAAAGACACAACATACTCAAACCTATGGGACACTATGAAAGCAGTGCTAAGAGGAAAGTTCATAGCACTAAGTGCCCAATTAAAGAAAACGGAGAAAGCACACATTGGAGACTTAACAACACACTTGAAAGCTCTAGAAAAAAAAGAAGCTGATTCACCCAGGAGGTCTAGAAGACTGGAAATAATCAAACTGAGGGCTGAAATCAACAAAATAGAAACACAGAAAACAATCCAAAGAATCAATGAATCAAAAAGCTGGTTCTTGGAGAAAATCAACAAGATTGACAAACCCTTATCCAAACTAATCAAACGGCAGAGAGAGAACTTGCAAATTAATAAGGTCAGAAATGAAAAGGGGGACATAACCACAGATATAGAGGAAATTCAGAGAATCATTAGATCTTACTACGAAAATTTATATGCCACAAAGTTGGAAAATGTAAAAGAAATGGACATTTTTTTAGATAAGTACCATATACCAAAGTTGAACCAAGACCAGCTGAACAATCTAAATGGACCTGTCAGTCGTGAAGAATTAGAAGCTGTTATCAAAAATCTCCCTACCAAAAAAAGTCCTCGACCAGATGGTTTCAATGCAGAATTCTACCAGAACTTCCAGGAAGAGCTAATACCTATACTCCTTAATGTATTTCACAATATAGAAACAGAACAGTCATTGCCAAACTCTTTTTATGAAGCTACAGTTACCCTGATACCAAAACCACACAAAGACACAACCAAGAAAGAGAATTACAGGCCAATCTCACTCATGAACATTGACGCCAAAATACTCAATAAAATACTGGCAAACCGAATCCAAGAATGCATTAGAAAAATCATCCATTATGATCAAGTGGGCTTCATCCCAGAGATGCAGGGTTGGTTCAACATACGCAAATCTATCAATGTAATCCATCATATAAATAAACTGAAAGAAAAAAACCATATGATCATTTCATTGGATGCTGAGAAAGCATTTGACAAAATTCAACACCTCTTTATGATAAGGGTGTTGGAGAGATTGAGTTTACGAGGATCATACCTGAATATAATAAAAGCAATATATAGTAAACCGATAGCTACCATCAAATTAAACGGAGAGAAACTCAAAGCCATTCCACTAAAATCAGGAACACGACAAGGCTGTCCACTCTCTCCATACCTCTTCAATATAGTGCTTGAAGTTCTAGCAATAGCAATAAGACAACATAAGGGAATCAAGGGGATTCGAATTGGAAAGGATGAAGTGAAACTTTCGTTATTTGCAGACGATATGATAGTGTACATCAGCGACCCCAAAAACTCTACCAAAGAACTCCTACAGTTGATAAACACCTTTAGTAATGTGGCAGGATACAAGATCAACTCCAAAAAATCGGTTGCCCTCCTATACACAAAGGATAAAGAAGCAGAGAGGGAAATCAGAGAAACATCACCTTTCATGATAGCCACAAATAGCATAAAATATCTTGGGGTAACTCTAACCAAGGGAGTGAAAGACCTATTTGACAAGAACTTTAAGTCCTTGAAGAAAGAAATTGAGGAGGATACCAGAAAATGGAAAGACCTCCCCTGCTCTTGGATTGGGAGAATCAACATAGTAAAAATGGCAATTCTACCAAAAGCAATCTATAGATTCAATGCAATTCCCATCAAAATCCCACCAAACTTCTTCACAGACCTTGAGAGAACAATAATCAAGTTTATATGGCAAAACAAAAAACCCAGGATAGCCAAAACAATCTTATACAATAAAGGAACTTCTGGAGGCATTACCATCCCTGACTTCAAACTCTATTACAGAGCAACAGTGTTGAAAACAGCTTGGTGTTGGCATAACAACAGAGAAGTCAACCTATGGAATCGAATAGAAGACCCGGATATTAACCCACAAATTTATGAACACCTGATTTTTGACAAGGGAGCTAAAGGTATACAATGGAAGAAGGATAGCATCTTTAACAAATGGTGCTGGCATAACTGGATGTCAACCTGTAGAAAAATGAAAATAGATCCATATCTATCACCATGCACAAAACTCAGGTCCAAATGGATTAAAGACATCAACATTAATCCGACCACTTTGAACCTGATAGAAGAGAAAGTGGGAAGTAGTCTACAAGATATAGGCACAGGAGACCAGTTCCTAAGCAGAACCCCAGGAGTGCAGACAATAAGAGAAACAATGAATAAATGGGACCTACTGAAACTGAGAAGCTTCTGTAAAGCAAAGGACACTGTCAATAAGACAAAAAGGCTACCTTCCGACTGGGAGAAGATCTTCACAAACCCCTCATCAGACAAAGGTCTGATCTCCAAAATATACAAAGAACTCAAGAAACTAGACACTAAAACCCTAATTAACCCAATTAAAAAATGGGGGGTACTGAACTGAACAGAGAATTCACAACAGATGAATTTCGAATGGCCAAAAGGCACTTATGCTCAACCTCCTTAGCGATCAGGGAAATGCAAATCAAAACCACTTTGAGATATCATCTTACACCTGTCAGAATAGCCAAACTCAAAATCACCACTGATAGCCTATGCTGGAGAGGATGTGGAATGAGGGGAACACTCATCCATTGTTGGTGGGAATGCAAACTTGTGCAGCCACTGTGGAAATCAGTGTGGTGGTTTCTCAGGAAACTGGGAGTCAACCTCCCTCAGGACCCAGCAATTCCACTCTTGGGAATATACCCTAGAGATTCCCTAACATACTGCAAAAGCATTTGTTCAACTATGTTCATAGCAGCACTATTTGTAATAGCCAGAACCTGGAAGCAGCCTAGGTGCCCCTCAATAGAAGAATGGTTAAAAAAGGTGTGGAACATATACACATTAGAGTTTTACTCAGTGGTAAAAAAAACAATGACATCTTGAATTTTGCATGCAAATGGATGGAAATAGAAAACGCTTTACTGAGTGAGGTAAGCCAAACCCAAAAAGAGGAACACAGTATGTATTCACTCATAAGTGGATTCTAACCATAATTAAAGGTCTTTGAGCCTGTTATTCATGATCCTAGAGAAGCTAAATAAGAAGATGAACCTGATGAAGATTATTTAGCTATCCGCCAGGAGGTAGGAAATAGACAAGAGTCCCAGGTAACCTCGGGTGCATGGGGGGGGTGGGGGGGTGGGAGGGTTGTTGGAAGGGGAGACGGTTAGAAAGAAGGGAGTAGGGGAGGAATGGGCAAAGCTCGGTGGACCGGGATGTGGGGGAGGGAGGAAGGATGAATATGTGATCAGGGAAGAATATAGTTCAACTAAGGGAGTCATTTTTGGGATTACAGGAGACTTGATTATATATGGGATCCCAGGTCCAAGGAGAGATCCCCAGATTGTTCTCTGGACAGAGGAGAGGGTGCCTGAACCTGCCTTGGCCCATAACCATACTGATGAATATTTTGCTTATCACCATAGATCCTTCATCTGGAGATGGATGACGATACAGACGGAGACCCACATTGGAGCACCGGACTGAGCCCCCCAAGGTCCAAATGAGGAGCAGAAGGACGAAGAAAATGAAAAAAGAAATAAGGACTGCGAGGGATGCTATCACCCACTGATACAAGGGGACGGATCTAATGAGAGCTTACCAATGCCAGTTGGACTGGGACTGAACGAGCACGTGATCCAACCAGATTCTCTAAATGTGGCCGGATTCTCTGAATGTGGCTAGCCCGGAGTCTTTCTGAAAAGCCATTGACAATGACACTGGGACTTGTTTCCTCTGCATATACTGGATTCTGGGGATCCAGTCTGTTTGGATTCTCACCTTCCTGGACCTGGAGGGAGGGGGAGGAGCTTGAACTTCCCACAGGGCAGGAAACCCTGTCTGCCCTTAGGGACGAAGAGGGAGGAGGAGAGGGAGTGGGGGGAGTGGGAGGGTGTTGGGAGGTGGGGCCGAAATGGAAACTTTTATAATTTAATAAAATTACTTTAAAAAAAAAGATGTGAGAGTTAGCCAATAAGAGGCTAAAACTAATGGGCCAAGCAGTATTTAAATGAATACAGTTTACGTATAATTATTTCGGGTAAAGCTAGCTCGGAGCCAGGTGGCAGAACGCAGCCTGCCGCTCCTTCAACAGATTGGCGCCCAACGCCGCTCCTCACCACTACACCTACCTCAAAACCCAATCTTGGCCTTGAGGTTCTCTCATTTCAATAAAACTCATCGGAGGTAGTTCTGTTAGCTGCTTTTATGGACTGACACTTGCCATTTTATCACTGTTGTGTTTAACAGTGTGTATGAGGAATGCATTATCCAAATTTCCTGAGCAAAAATCTTAATAAAATCTCAAAGTAGTTGAGTACTATTATTCAAAAAAAAAAAGAAAGAAAGAAAGAAAATGCCTCTGTAAGATTTGTCATAGGCAAGCTTGTGGGGTATTTTCTTAATTCGTGACTGGTGTGGGAGGTCCAGCCTATTATGGACCGTGCCACTGCTGGAAAAACATCCTGGTAGATAAGTCAGCAGGCTGAGCAAGCCAGCAGGCAGTGCTCTTCCATGGCTTCCACTTCAGTCCCTGCCTCCAGGCCTCTGCCTTGACACAGACTGAGATGTGGACATGTAAGATAAACCCTTTCTTCCCTCAGCTGTATTGAGACATGGTGTTTTAACACAGCAATGGAAACTCTAAGACAGCCACTGCATGATTTCTCTTGTTGCTGTAAGGACAAGAGCAGACAAAGGGTTTATTTTGGCTGGTTGTTGGAGGATGCAGCCCCCCATGGTATCAAGAACGCATGCAGGAGCTGGTTACTTCGCATTTGTAGTTGGGAAACAGAGGGATGCATGCCGGTGCTCAGCTCACTTTCACATTTCTGGCATTTTTCTTCAAGGGTGTAGTGCAACCCTTCAGACGGTGCTACCTACTTTGAGAATAGCCCCCCCTCCTCAGTTTAACTTCTCTGAGGACACCTCCAGAAATGGTGATGGCTATTCTTGGTTGTCAACTTGACTACATCTGGAAAGAACTGTAGTCCAGAAATGGAGGGCACATCTGTAAGAGAGTTCTTTCCTTGGTTTGAAGCAGGTGGATCCACTCTAGTCCAGACCTTTATAGTGCAAAGACACACCCCTTTGATCCAGATCTTGATGCAAAAAGACTCATCTTTAATCTGGCCCATACTTTCTTCTGGAAGGGCATGGAAGAAGGAAGCTTTTGCTCTTTGCCTGCTTGCTCTCGCCTTGCTAACAAGTTCATTCCTTTGCTGGCAAAGAGCCTATTTCCTTGGGATTCCAGTGTCTACTGAAGACCAGCAGAAATATTCAACCTGTTGGACTGAGCAACTTCTGGATTCTTAGAGAGAGAGAGAGAGAGAGAGAGATTCATTCTATTAAGTTCTGTTTCTCTAAGGAACCCTGACTAGTATAGCTTTTTTTGTTTAGTTTAGTTTTGTTTTATCAGAAGTGGTCCTTCTTGGCCTCCACATTAGCTCCTGCCTCCAGGTTTCTGCCCTGTTTGAGTTCCTATCCTAACTTCCTTTAATGATGAACTACAATGTGGAAATATAAGTCAAATAAACCCTTTCCTCCCCAACTTGCTTTTGGTCATGGTGTTTCACTGAAACAATAGAACCCCTATTTGGATTCTAGAGACAGCATTTTCTTTACTTGGGTATGTTTGTTAGTCCAGCCTGTAAACCAAATGACTCGGAAAGCTTTGTGTGGTGCCTGGAACAGGAGATGGTTCTTCAACAGGTCCAGGCTACTGTGCAGGCTACTCTACTACTTGAATCATGTTCCAGCAGACCTTATGGTACTTGAGGTGTCAGTGGCAGATAGGGATGCTGTTTGGAGTCTTTGGAAGGCCCCTTAAGGTACCTAGAACCACAACGGAGAACTTTGAGGTTGGAGAGCAAGGCTCTACCATCATCTTCAGACAACTACTCTTCCTTTGAGTGACAGCTCTTGGCCTGCCATTAGGCCTGAGTGGAAACTGAATATTTGACAATGGGCTAACAAGCTACCATGTGACCTGAGCTGCCCATCATGAGCTGAATGGTATCTGACTACCACGTCATAAAATAGGGCATACACAGCAGTAGACTATTGTTACCTATGGCTTCTACTCTCGTTACAATGCCATGTACTGCAAAGCATGCACTATAGCCTCATGGAGAGTTCCCTATGATCAGTTGATGAGGAAGAGATGACCAGGGCCAGGTTTGCTGATGGTTCTGCAGGCATCACCCAGGAGTGCACAGCTGCAGCTGTACATTCCCTTTCTGAGACAGCCCTGAAAGACACCTGAGAAGAAAAGCTTCACAGTAGGTAGAACTTTAGGCAGCGCACATGGTATTTGCTGCTTCTGAGTGCCAGATCTGCCAACAGCAGAGACCAACACTGAGCCCTGTGGCACCATTCCCCAGGGTGACCAACCAGTGACCTAGGAATAGGTTTAGTACATTGGACCACTCCTTCATGAAAATGGCAACACTTTGTCCTTACTGGAGTAGATACTTATTCTGGTTATGGATTTGCCTTCCTGAATGTAATGCTTACGCTGAAACCACTTACAGAGAGCTTTATCCACCATCAGGGTATTAAACAGTGTTGCTGCTGCCCATGGAACTCACGTCACAGTCAGAGAAGTTCATCAGTTGGCTCACAATCTTGAAAACCATTGGTCTTAGCTTGTTTCCATCATCCTGAAGTATCTGACCTGATAGAAAGATGGAATGGCCTCTTGAAGACACATTTACAACTAGCAGGGCAGCAGGCTGCAGGGCTGGTGCAGGGTTTTCCAGAAGCCAATATATGCTTTGAATCAGCATCCAATATATGGTCCATACCACATATTCACCCATAGCCAGAATCCATGGGTCCAGAAATCAAGGGCTAGAAAATGGCATAGTTCCACTAACTATCACTCCTAGCGACCCACTAGGAAAATGTGTGCTTCCTAGTCCAGCAACCTTAAGTTCTGCTAGCCTAGAAGTTTTGGTTCCAGAGGCAGAAGTGCTCCTGCCAGGAGCCACAACAAACATTCCATTGAACTAGAAGCTCAGAGTTTCCCGTGGCCACTTTGTGTTTTTAATACTCTTAAACCAGTAGTTCTCAACCTTTGGATCATGACCACTTTGGGGGTCAAATGGCCTTTTCACAAGGCTTGCCTAAGATCATCAGAAAACACAGACATTTATATTATGATTCTTAACAGTAGCAAAATTAAGTTTTGAAATAACAATGAAAATAATTTTGTGGTTGGGGATCACCACAACATGAGGAACTGTATTAAAGAGCTGCAGCTTTAGGAAGGTTGAGAGCCACTGTCTTAAACCAACAAGTTAAGAAAGGAATAACTGTGTTAGGAGGGGTAATTGACTCAAATTGTCATGGACAAATCGGATTGCTTTTCTACAATGAAAGTAAGAAAAGTTCTGTCTAGAATGCAGGAGGCCCTTTAGGGCAATGGTATACTCAGCTCTAAATCAATGTTTTATAAATGCACATTGGTAAGATAAAAGCTTAACAAAATATCAATTTTCTAAGTTCAACTGATTAATCAAATGCTTACTGTAGGGCCTGTGAGATGGCTCAGCGGGTAGGATGCTAGCTGCCAAATCTTAAGACCTAAGTTTGATTCCCTTAACTCACATGGTGGAAGGAGAAAACTGACTCCAAGTTTTCCTCTGATCTACACACACACACAGGCAGACAGACAGACAGAGATAGATAGATAGATAGATAGATAGATAGATAGATAGATAGATAGATAGATAGATAGATATAGATATAGATAGATAGATAGATAGATAGATAGATAGATAGATAGATAGATAGATAGATATAGATATAGATATTTCATGAAGAAAATGTTCCTGATATACAAATAGATTCTTTCCTGATTCTACTAGATGTTTAAAGAGTATTGAGGAGGCCAGTTCTCCTCAAATAAGAAAATACAATTCCAAGCTGTTTTTATGAAGCCAGTTTTGTCCTGGTACCAAAAATAAGGACACAACAATAATCACAAACCAAGTTCTCTGATGAACAGAGACACAAAAATTCTTAAGAAAATGCTTATGAACCAAAGTCAAAACACAGCTAAGTGGGGTGTGATGGTACAAGCTTTTAATCCTGGTTTCCTGGAAGATACAGGAAGATGGATCTCTGTGAGTTCAAAGCCAGCTTGCTTTATGTAGTTGAATTCCAGGACAGCCAGTACCACAGTGAGTTTTCTGTCTGAAAAAAAAATCAAAGATATCATTCATCATGATCAAGTTGACTTCATCCATAGACACAGAAATGGGTCAGTGGTTCAATATATACAAATCAGTAACTATAATTAATCACATAAATGGACTCAAGAACAGAAATCATGAGATGTAGATTTTGACAAAAATCCAATATCCAATTATTATAAAAGTCCTGAAAAAACTGAATAAAAAACTAGGGATATACCTTTCAAAATATGTTTCAATCAATATGTTCTGATTATACTTTACCCTTCCACAGCTCCTCTCAGCTTCCTCTCACCTCCCCGTGCATCCAGCTCCATACCCTTTCTTTCCCCCCTTAAAAAAAATCATACAAAACACAAACACACACACACACACACACACACACCAAAAACTAAAATACAAAATTAAAAACCAACCAGGTAAAAAATGCACAAACGAAGCAATTTGAGACAAAAAAAAATAGCATTGAGTTCATTTTGTGTTGGCCATTTGTTACAGGACACCGGATCTACTCTGAAGTGTGATTAACATACCCAGTGAGATACCACTGGAGAAAACTAATTTTTCCGTTGTAAGTGAATGTCAATTGCAGAAAGTTTCTTGGTTAGGGATGGGAACCTGTGTCCACTTCCCAGTCTCATCACTGAGATCTTGTGTGGCTTGATTCTATGCAAGCCCTGTGCATGCTACCACAGTCTCCGTGAACTCATATGTGCATTAGTCCTGTTGTGTCTGGAGAAACCTGTTCCTTTGGAGTCATCCACCACCTCTGGCTTTGAAAATCTTTCCACTTTCTCTTCCATACAGCCCCTGAAGCCTTAAGGGGTGGCGGTGTGATGAAGGCATTCCACTAAGGACTGAGTGCTCCAAAATCTCTCTCTTGTATCCTGCCTAGTTATGGATCTCTGTGTGAATTCCCATCTACTGAAAACAGAAACTATTATGATGATGGTTGAGTAAGCCAATTATCTATGGGTAAAGCAAGATGTCATTAGGAGTGTCATGTCAGTGTACTACTGTTTAGAACAATACACAATACTTGGTTTTTCCCTAAGCACAAGTTCTATGCAGTCTTATGTTCTTGGACAGCTGAGTAACTTCAGTGATGGGTTCCAACTCATGAAGTGGGCCTTAAATACAGTCAGAGATTAGTTGGTTACTCCCACAACATTTGTGCCACTAGGGCACCAGCATATCATACAAATAGGTCACGTTATATATCACAGGATTTGTAGCTGCATTGGTGTGTGCCTTTCTCCTCTGCTATGATGCAGAATACCTTTCAGTACCATAAATCCTTAGTCAGCAGTGGGTGACAGACAGCTCTAGTCAGGTACCAGCTCAATTTCTCCATTTCCATTTGATAAGTATTATCTTCAGCAACAGAGCCTTACCATCAATTCATGGAGAGCAATCAGCAGCCTTGGCAATCACATGAGATGTTTGGGGGTTTCCATGGGGTTCCTTTGGCCAACAACTCAACTAGATGTAACCCATTACCATTACTGAAGATTTCACATGGTGACACAAGATGTCTAGTTGAGGCATTGTCTCACTCATTATTTGGTGACTCCATTTAGATTTCTTTTATATACGTATACATTTTAAGAACCTTTTATAAGTAGGATTCCATATGATTCCTCAAATGGCCCTTAGTGACAGTTATCCTTCCCCATATTCCATTTCTTACCCCTTTAACTCCCCATTCCATATTTAGTCTTCCTACTCCGGTGCTGGTGACCATGTCAGAAGACCAGCAGGGGACACTTGACTTCGAGGGATCAGCCCACCAGGAAACAAACCTCTGTTTGGGGAATATCAGATAGGCAAAGCCCAAAGGGCTTCAGCTCCAGAATGTCTCTTGATACAGCTATGTCTTTGTATGTTTGCTGCTGCCATTTTTCTTTGATATCTTGCATGGTGTGAATGGGTTCTTAATGTAGTCTTGGAAATAACCGGTTCTACTGGACATTTTTACTTGTGGATTATTATGAAGGTAATTACATCCTAAGCTGTACTGTTTAACTAAAGCAATGATTTTATATGATAGTAGTGTCAGTTTAAATAGAATTTTGATGATTGAGGGTTTTATAAAGATATTATGGGATTATAATAGAGGTTAGTTTAGTGGGAAAACTAACATAGGTAAAGGTAGGATAAAATGTTGCCTCTGCCTCTGATAAAGCAAAGGCTTCAGAGGATAAAAAAAATACAAAAATGAACTGTCACAAAACTAGTTTCTTTTGAGGAGCCCTACGCAATGTGGGTGAGTCCTAGAAGTCTAGCTTGCTTAAATTCTTTTAATCTTAATGTTGAGAGATATGTTCAGAGGATTCAGTGCATCACAGCTGAAACAACGCTTTAAAAAGTAACTAAAGGTTAGATTGAGATGCTTTTGTGAATAACTTTGAGGTTAAAAACCCTAGAAAAACAATCTAAAGTTTTAAAAAGGCACAGAGTTGAGTGAGGGACATGGACAGGGAACAAGAACAAAGCAGCCCAATTATTACTAGCAGATATGCCTTTCTTGCTAGGATAGGTTGGTGATCAAAGCTGATGATAAATTCCTCATACCCATTTCTGCTCTTTACTTCCTCATATAAAAAACTGTTGAGACCACGGGCCGGGTCAGGCGGTGAGTGCAAAGGGACGGGAGTCCCTTTGTTCTGATAGCCGGCCTGCAGCAAGCTAAGACTGCAGGCAGGGAATCTTCTGACCAGCGAGGGGCTCTGATCCTGTGGAGGGGTAAGTGTGTAGACCGCCATACAAGTCCGGTTAGGGAACACACAATATTCCCGCCATCCTTATCTCCCTGGCTACTCCAAAGGGGCAGCTTCCCCCAGCTAATCCCTCTCTCCTGCTACGCCATCCCAGCTTTCTGCCTGGAACCCCTCCCCTCCCCTCTCCCTTTTTCGGGGCTTAAATTCCTCCATCTCAGCCGGGGTGGGCACCGCTGGTCGGGACAGGTGGTGAGTGCAAAGGGAAGGAAGTCCCTTTGTTCTAATAGCCTGCCTGCAGCAAGCTAAGGCTGCAGGCAAAGTGATTCCTGGATAGCAAGGGGAATCCAGTAGAAGAAGACCCAGCGGAGGGAAGAGCCATTGGAGAGCATCTGAAGGAAGAGATGGGCAGGCGCCAAGGCAAGAATTCCTCCAAAAATCTGAAAAACAACATGAAAACACCAGATCCCAACGATCTTACGACAGAAGGACTTGAACGCCCTATTCCGGAAGAAGTGTCATTCCGGAAAACAGTGTCATTATGAAAGCAATAGAGTCTCTTAAACAGGGTATGAATAACTCACTTAAAGAAAAAATAGAAATATAACAAAAAGATGGAAGAAATGAGTAAAGAAATGGAAGACAAATATAACAAAAAGTTTGAAGAAATGAGTAAATTCGTAAATAATACCCTGGGAAACCAAGAAAAAACAATCAAACAGATAATGGAATCAGTTCAAGAATTGAAAACTGAAATGGAGGCAGTGAAGAAAACACAAACCGAGGGCCGGCTGGATATGGAAAATCTAGGTAAACGAACGGAGACTACAGAATCAAGCATAACCAATAGAATACAAGAGATAGAAGAACGAATCTCAGATTATGAAGACACCATAGAAAAAATAAACGCCCTGACCAAAGAAAACAGCAAATCCAACAAATTCTCATCACAAAACATTCAGGAAATATGGGACATAATAAAAAAACCAAATCTAAGAATAATAGGAGTAGAAGAAGGAGAAGAAGTGCAGATCAAAGGTCCAGAAGATATATTCAACAAAATTATAGAAGAAAACTTTCCCATCCTAAAGAGTGATATTCCTTTGAAGGTGCAAGAAGCATACAGAACACCGAATAGATTGGATCAGAAAAAAACATCCCCTCGCCATATAATAATCAAAACACAAAGCAGTCAGATAAAAGAAAGGATATTAAGAGCTGCAAAGGAAAAAGGTCAAGTAACCTATAAAGGTAAACCTCTCAGACTTACACCAGACTTCTCTATAGAAACCATGAAAGCCAGAAGGTCCTGGATAGAGGTACTGCAGAAATTAAGGGACCATGGATGCAAGCCCAGACTACTTTACCCAGCCAAGCTTTCATTCACTATCAACGGAGAAAACAAAATATTCCAGGATAAAAACAAATTTAAACAATACGTAACTACTAATCCAGCCTTACAGAGAATATTAGAAGGAAAATTACATCCCAAGGAATCCAACATTGCCAACACTGACTACAATAATTCAGACATCTAGCGACCCTTCACTAGCACAATTCAAAGAAGGAAAACACATACACTCTATTACCCCCCCCAAAAAAATGATTGAAGTCAACAACCAATGGTCATTAATATCTCTTAATATCAATGGACTCAGTTCACCTATAAAGAGGCACAGACTTAGAGATTGGATACGAAAACAGGATCCAACATTCTGCTGTTTACAGGAAACACACCTCAACCACAAAGACAGACACCTACTCAGAGTAAAGGGTTGGGAAAAGGTTTTCCAAGCAAATGGACCTAAGAAACAAGCGGGTGTGGCCATTCTAATATCTAACAAAATCGACTTCAAACTAAAATCAATCAGAAGAGATGGAAATGGACATTTCATACTCATAACAGGAACAACTCATCAGGAAGAAGTCTCAATCCTGAATATCTATGCCCCTAATGTAAAGGCACCCACATATGTAAAAGAAACTCTTCTAGAACTCAAGGCAGTCATCAAATCACACACGCTAATAGTAGGAGACTTCAACACTCCTCTCTCACCAATGGACAGGTCAATCAGACAGAAACCAAACAGATAATTAAGAGATTTATTGGAGGTATTGAATCAAATGGACTTAACAGACACCTATAGAACACTCCACCCAAATAGGAAAGAATATACCTTCTTCTCTGCAGTTCATGGAACCTTCTCGAAGATTGACCACATACTCGGTAACAAAGCAAACTCCCACAGATACAAAAAAAATATTAGTAACCACCTGTGTCTTGTCAGATCACCATGGATTAAAATTAGAATTCAACAACAATGCTACCCCCAGGAAGTCAACAAACTGATGGAAGTTGAACAGTCAACTACTGAATCACCCCTGAGTCAAGGATGAAATTAAGAAAGAAATTAAAGTCTTCCTTGAAATTAATGAAAACAAAGACACAACATACTCAAACCTATGGGACACTATGAAAGCAGTGCTAAGAGGAAAGTTCATAGCAATAGGTGCCCAAATAAAGAAAACGGAGAAAGCACACATTGGAGACCTAAAAGCACACTTGAAAGCTCTAGAAAAAAAAGAAGCTGATTCACCCAGGAGGAGTAGAAGACTGGAAATAATCAAACTGAGGGCTGAAATCAACAAAATAGAAACACAGAAAACAATCCAAAGAATCAATGAATCAAAAAGCTGGTTCTTGGAGAAAATCAACAAGATTGACAAACCCCTATCCAAACTAATCAAACGGCAGAGAGAGCACATGCAAATTAATAGGATCAGAAATGAAAAGGGGGATATAACCACAGACACAGAGGAAATTTAGAGAATCATTAGATCTTACTACGAAAATTTATATGCCACAAAGTTGGAAAATGTAAAAGAAATGGACATTGTTTTAGATAAGTACCATATACCAAAGTTGAAGCAAGAACAGGTTGAACAATCTAAATAGACCTGTTAGTCGTGAAGAACTAGAAGCTGTTATCAGAAATCTCCCTGCCAAAAAAAGCCCAGGACCAGATGGTTTCAATGCAGAATTCTACCAGAACTTCCAGGAAGAACTAATACCTATACTCCTTAATGTATTCCATAATATAGAAACAGAAGAGTCATTGCCAAACTCCTTTTATGAAGCTACAGTTACCTTAATACCAAAACCACACAAAGACACAACCAAGAAAGAGAATTACAGGCCAATCTCACTCATGAATATCGACGCGAAAATTCTCAATAAAATCCTGGCAAACCGAATCCAGGAACACATTAGAAAAATTATCCATTATGATCAAGTAGGCTTCATCCCAGAGATGCAGGACTGGTTCAACATACGCAAATCTATCAATGTAATCCATCATATAAATAAACTGAAAGAAAAAACCATATGATCATTTCATTAGATGCTGAAAAAGCATTTGACAAAATTCAACACCCATTTATGGTAAAGGTGTTGGAGAGACTGGGGATACAAGGATCATACCTAAATATAATAAAAGCAATATACAGCAAGCCGACAGCTAACATCAAATTGAATGGAAAGAAACTCTAAGCCTTTCCACTAAAATCACGAACACGACAAGGCTGTCCACTCTCTCCATACCTCTTCAATATAGTGCTTGAAGTTCTAGCAATAGCAATAAGACAACATAAGGAGATCAAGGGGATTCGAATTGGAAAGGATGAAGTGAAACTTTCGTTATTTGCTGACAATATGATAGTGTACATAAGTGACCCCAAAAACTCTACCAAAGAACTCCTACAGCTGATAAACACCTTTAGTAACGTGGCAGGATACAAGATCAACTCCAAAAAATCAGTGGCCCTCCTATACACAAAGGATAAAGAAGCAGAGAGGGAAATCAGAGAAACATCACCTTTCACGATAGCCACAAATAGCATAAAATATCTTGGGGTTACTCTAACCAAGGATGTGAAAGACCTATTTGACAAGAACTTTAAGTCCTTGAAGAAAGAAATTGAGGAGGATACCAGAAAATGGAAAGATCTCCCTTGTTCTTCGATTGGGAGGATCAACATAGTAAAAATGGCAATTCTACCAAAAGCAATCTATAGATTCAAAGCAATCCCCATCAAAATCCCATCAAACTTCTTCACAGACATTGAGAAAACAATAATCAAGTTTATATGGAAAAACAAAAAACCCAGGATAGCCAAAACAATCTTATACAATAAAGGAACTTCAGGAGGCATTACCATCCCTGACTTCAAACTCTATAACAGAGCTACAGTATCGAAAACAGCTTGGTATTGGCATAACAACAGAGAAATTGACCTTTGGAATCGAATAGAAGACCCGGATATTAACCCACAAACCTATGAGCACCTAATTTTTGACAAGGGAGCTAAAGGTATACAATGGAAGAAGGAAAGCATCTTTAACAAATGGTGCTGGCATAACTGGATGTCAACCTGTAGAAGGATGAAAGTAGATCCATACCTATCACCATGCACAAAACTCAGGTCCAAATGGATTAAAGACATCAACATTAATCCGTCCACTTTGAACCTGATAGAAGAGAAAGTGGGAAGTAGTCTACAAGATATAGGCACAGGAGGCCTCTTCCTAAGTAGGACCCCAGCAGCACAGACAATAAGAGAAACAATGAATAAATGGGATCTACTGAAACTGAGAAGCTTCTGTAAAGCAAAGGACACTGTCAGTAAGACAAAAAGGCTGCCTTCTGACTGGGAGAAGATCTTCACCAACCCCTCATCAGACAAAGATCTGATCTCCAAAATATACAAAGAACTCAAGAAACTAGGCACTAAAACTCTAATTAACCCAATTAAAAAATGGGGTACTGAACTGAACAGAGAATTCACAACAGATGAACTTCGAATGGCCAGAAGACACTTAAGGTCATGCTCAACCTCCTTAGCCATCAGGGAAATGCAAATCAAAACCACTTTGAGATACCATCTTACACCTGTCAGAATAGCTAAACTCAAAAACACCAATGATAGCCTATGCTGGAGAGGATATGGAATGAGGGGAACACTCATCCATTGTGGGTGGGAATGCAAACTTGTGCAGCCACTGTGGAAATCAGTGTGGCGGTTTCTCAGGAAACTGGGAGTCAACCTCCCTCAGGACCCAGCTATTCCACTCTTGGGAATATACCCTAGAGATTCCCTAGCATACTACAAAAGCATTTGTTCAACTATGTTCATAGCAGCACTATTTGTAATAGCCAGAACCTGGAAACAGCCTAGGTGCCCCTCAATAGAAGAATGGTTAAAAAAGGTGTGGAACATATACACATTAGAGTTTTACTCAGCGGTAAAAAACAATGACATCTTGAATTTTGCATGCAAATGGATGGAAATAGAACATGCTTTACTGAGTGAGGTAAGCCAGACCCAAAAAGAGGAACACGGTATGTATTCACTCATAAGTGGATTCTAACCATAATTAAAGGTCTTTGAGCCTATTATTCGTGATCCTAGAGAAGCTAAATAAGAAGACGAACCTGATGAAGATTATTTAGCTATCCGCCAGGAGGTAGGAAATAGTCAAGAGTCCCAGGTAACCTTGGGTGCATGGGGGGGGTGGGAGGGTTGTTGGAAGGGGAGAGGGTTAGAGAGAAGGGTGTAGGGGAGGAATGGAGAAAGCTCGGTTGACCGGGATGGGGGGAAGGGAGGAAGGATGAATATGGGATCAGGGAAGAATATATTTCAACTAAGGAAGTCATTTTAGGGTTTACAGGAAACTTGATTATATATGGGATCCCAGGTCCAAGGAGAGATCCCCAGATTGTTCTCTGGACAGAGGAGAGGGTGCCTGAACCGGCCTTGGCCCATAACCATACTGATGAATATTTTGCTTATCACCATAGATCCTTCATCTGGCGATGGATGGCGATACAGACGGAGACCCACATTGGAGCACCGGACTGAGCCCCCCAAGGTCCAAATGAGGAGCAGAAGGACGAAGAAAATGACGAAGGACTGCGAGGGATGCTATCACCCACTGATACAAGGGGTCGGATCTAATGAGAGTTTACCAAGGCCAGTTGGACTGGGACTGATCGAGGACGCAATCCAACCAGATTCTCTGAATGTGGCCGGATTCTCTGAATGTGGCTGGCCTGGAGTCTTTCTGAGAAGCCATTGACAATGACACTGGGACTAGTTTCCTCTGCATATACTCGATTTTTGGGATCCAGTCTCTTTGGATACTCATCTTCCTGGACCTGGAGGGAGGGGGGAGGAACTTGAACTTCCCACAGGGCTGGAAACCCTGACTGCCCTTAGGGACAAAGAGGGAGGAGGAGAGGGAGGGGGGAGGGGGAGGGTGTTGGGAAGAGGGGTGTAAATGGAAACTTTTATAATTTAATAAAATTACTTTCAAAAATAAAAAATAAAAAAATAAAAAACTGTTGAGTGGGTATTCACCCTAAAACTTTAAAGTAGAGATGACTGGTTATTCTTCATATATAAAAGTTTAGATTTGTGATTCTTCTAAGATTTCTGTAAGGTTATGTTTTGAGATAAATAATAAAATGATTGGTCCTTTCTTTGTAACCACAAAATGCAGCAAAAGAGTGGATGAGAAAAATATCTTGCTTGCTCACACTCTGTTAATCTATAACAAGTTGCTTGGATATGAATGTATGTGGGTTCTTGGGACAACTTGTTTTTCACCTGCATTACGTAAAATGTTTAATCATGTGAAGGATATGGAAAACATGCTGTGTTTACTTGTTTTCATTGTAATCATTCACTTGAAAAATGGAATGTAATTTTGTATTGCTTGAAAGATTTTGCTGAGAGTATGTGAGTGTATGTCAGTAAGTGTGTGTGTGTGTGTGTGTGTGTGTGTGTGTGTGTTTATGTGTGTTTTCCCTCTCTTGCTGGCCCCAGAGAGTTAAGTTTCACTCCCTCAGACAGAAACTGGCTCCGCTGACTCCGCTGACTCCGTAGGCTCCCCTTCAAGTCCTGTGCTGCTGGAGGCTGATCCTCACAGTAGCAGAACTCCAGTCTCACACCTGCCCCTGAATAACTATAGTCTATGTCCCTTTCCTCAGGAGATCCTTCCCTCTCCCCTTACTTTATGACTCACTTCTGTTATACAGACTGTAGCCTGTTTATTAAAGACTTAACACTGACATCCACATGTGAGTGGATATATACCATATTTGTCTTGTGAGGTTTTAGTTACCTCCCTCGGGATTATTTTTTTCCCAATTCCATCCACCTGAGAATTTCATGATTTTACTAAAGGCCGAGTAATATTCCTGTGTAATATTTACACAGTTACTGTGTAAATGTGCCACATTTTCTTTATCCATTCATCTGTTGATGGACATCTAGGTTGTTTCCAAGTTTTGTCTATGGTGAATAGAGCAGTAATGAACATGGATGAGCAAGTGTCTCTAAAGGAAGATGAAGAATCCTTTGGGTTACATTCCCAAAAGTGGGATAGCAGGATCTTGAGGCAGATTTATTCCCAGCTTCCTGAAGAACCACCAGACTGCTTTCCAGTGACTGTACAAATTTGTACTCTCACAAGCAATGAATGAGTGTTCCCCCTACTTCATATCTATGCCAGCATGAGTTGTCAATAGTTTTATTGGTCTTAGCCATTCGAACAGGTATAAGATGAACTCTCAAAGTAATTTTGCATTTCCCTGATAACTAGGGATATCATCCATTTCTTTAAGTGATTCTCTGCCATTTGTTTCATCTTTCGAAAATTCTGTTTAGTTCTCATTCTATTTTCTGAGTTGTTTTCTTGATGTCCAGTTTTTTGAGTTCTTTATATTTTTAAGTTCATTATATAGATATTAACCTTCTATCAGATGTGTGATTGGTAAAGATCTTTTTCCATATTTTAGCCTGCTGCTTTATCTGAACGACTGTGTCCTTTGCTGTACAGAAGCTTCTGTTTCATGAGGTTCCATTTGTTAATTGTCATTGTTAGTGCCTGTGCTTCAGAGAGTCTTTTCCTGTGTCAATGAGTTCAGTAACTTTTCCCAGTGTCTTTTGTATTGGATTCAGAGTATCTGCCCTTATGTTGAGGCCCTTGATCCATTTTGGAGTTGTTTTGTGCAGGGTGATAAATATGGATCTATTTTAATTCTTCTATATGTAGTCATCCAGTTTGACCAGCACCATTTGTTGAAGATGCTAGCTTTTCTCCAATGGGTATATTTTTCTTCCTTGTCAAAACTCAGGTGTCCGTAAGTATATAGACTTATGTCTGGGTCTTTGATTCAATTCTGTTGACTCCTGTGTCTGTTTTTATGCCAATACCATGTTGTTTTATTACTATAGTTCTATACTACAACTTGAAATCTGGAGTGGTGATACCTCCAGCTGTTCTTTTATTATTCAAGATTGTTTTGGCTATCCTAGGTTGTGTGTGTGTTTACACACACACATCATAATTTTTAACTTCATAAGTAAAAAATCATCTTTCCAATTTCTGTGAAGAATCGTGTTATAATTTTGATGGGGATTGAATTGTATCTGTTGATTGCTTTTAGTAGTATGGCCATTTTTGCTGTATCAATCTCACCTATCCTATTAGTATGGGAGATCTTACCCTCTTCTAATGTCTTCTTCAATATCCTTCTTCAGTGTCTTAAAGTTTTTATTATACAAGTTTTTTTTACCTGATTGATTGGAGTGATTTTAAGATTTTTTGAGATTATTATGAAAGGTGTTGTTCCCATGGTATCTTTGTCTATCATTTGATATATAGGAAGGCTACTGATTTTTCTGAATTTTGTATCCTGATACTTTACTGGAAGTGTTTATCAGCTGCAGGAGTTTCCTGGTGGAGTTTAACTTTTATGTATAAAATCATATTATCTTTAAATGCTTTTCTTCTTGTCCTACTTGCATGCACTTGGTCACCTTCAGTTGTCTTATTTCTCAAGCTAAGAGTTCTAGTACTACATTGAATTTATAAAGCAAGAGTGGACATTCTTGTCTTGTTCCTCATTTGAGTGGAAACAGTTTTTCTATGTTTAGGTTGATATTGGCTGAGGGTTTGCTGTAAATCACCTTTATTCTGTTGAGGCATATCTCTTGTACCCATCAGTGGAACAATCCTTTTCTACACTATGACTATGTATTAGTCTCATTGGTTAATAAAAATCTGACAGGCCGGTAGCTGGGCAGGAAGTTAGGCAGGAAAGCCAACCTGAGAATGATGGGAAGAAGAAAGGTATAGTCAAGAGATGCCAGTCAGCCACCCAGAAAGCAAGACATGCTAGAAGACAGGTAAAGCCACAAACCACATGACAATACGCAGATCAATAGAAATGGGTTAAATTAAATGTAAGAGTTAGTTATTAACAAGCCTGAGCTATCGGCTGAGTATTTATAGGTAATAATAAACCTCTGTGTCAGTTATTTGGGACTAGACAGTCAGGATAGAAAATGTTCAATTATACTATCTATAGTCTCTCTAGTCTCTCTAGTATCTCCATATTCTCTTGGAGAAAATTTTGTCATGAAAGGATGTTGAATTTGGTTAAGCTTTTTAGCATCTAGTGAGATTGGTGTGTGTGTGTGTGTGTGTGTGTGTGTGTGTGTGGCCTATCTATGTGGTAGATTGTTTATCAATTTGTGTATGTTGAAACCCCCCCCCCGCGCCCTGTATCTCTGGGATGAAGTCAACTTGATCATGGCAAATGATCTCTTTTATGTGTTCTTGGATTTGGTTTGAAAATATTTTAAGAATTTTTGCATCTATGTTCATAAGGGAAATTAGTCTGCAATTCTTTTTCTTTGTTGTTTTTTGTAGTTTAGGTATTAGGGTAGCTGTGGCCTCATTTTTAAAAAAAAAGGCAATGTTCCTTCAGTTCTTATTTTGCAGAATAATTTAATGAGTATTGGTATTAATTCTTCCTTGAAGGTCTGGTAGAATTCTGTGCTAAAACCATCTGACCCTGGGCTTATTTTGGTTGGGATTCTTTTAATTACTGTTTCCACTTCACTGGGGTTTATAGGTCTATATAAGTTGCTTTCCTGATCTTGATTTAATTTGGTAAGTCATATATACCAAAAAATGTATTCATTTCTTTTAGGTTTTTCAGTTTGGGTGGAGTACAGGAGTTTTTGTAAGTATGTCCTCATGATTCTCTGAATTTTCTCATTTTCTTTTATTATGTCTCCTCTAATTTTATTAATTATGTTCATTTCTGATTTTATTAATTTGGATCTTCTGGTTTTTAGTAAATTTGGCTAAGAGTTTGTCAAACATATTGATTATTCATTTTATTCTTTGTATTATTTTGTGGCTGCTTCTACTGATTTCAGTACTGATTTATTTCTTACCATCTCCTTTTTAAGAGGGGTATTATTTTTCTTGTTTTCCTAGAGCTTTCAGGTGTGTTATTAAGCTACTAGCATGAGAGCTCTCCGTGTTTTTAATACAGGCATTTAGTATTATAAACCTGACTCTTAGAATTGCTTTGTGTCTAACAGCTTTGGGTATGTTGTATTTTCATTTTCATTCAATTATAAAGCCTTTAACTTCATTTCTGTCTTGACTCAATTTTCATTCAGTAGTGAATTGTTCAGTTTCCATCATTTTATAAACTTTCTCTTGTTTCTGTTGTTGATATTCAGCTTTAATCCATGGTAGTCTGAAAGGATACAGGGTGTTTTTTCAGTTGTCTTATATCTGTGGAGACTGGCTTTGTGTCCAAGTTATGTAGTCAGTTTAGAAAAAATTCCACAAGGTGCTGAAAAGAAGGTATATTCTTTTGTGTTTGAATGAAAATGTTCTATAAATATCTACTAGATCCATTTGATTTATGATGTCATTTAGTTCCAGTATTTCCCTGTTTTGTTTTTGTCTGGATGGCCTATGTATTGGCAAGAGTAGGGTACTGAAGTACTGTGTGAGGGTCGATATGTGCTTTTAGCTGTAGTAGTGTTACTTTATGAACTTGGGTGTTCTTGTGTTTGGTGCATAACTGTTTAGAATTGCAATATTGCTTAGTGGATTTTTCCTTAGATGAGTATTTACTCCCTATCTCTTCTGATTAGTTGTGGCTTGAAGCCTATTTTGTCAGATGATAACTACACGAGCTTGCTTCTTGGTTCCATTTGCTTGGAGTACCTTTTCTCATCCTTTTACCTGAGATGGTATCTATCCTTGATGGTAAAATGTGTTTCTTGGGTGCATCTGAAAGATGGATCCTGATTTCTAATTCAGTCCATTAGTCTGTGTCTTTTTATTGTTTAATTGGGACCATTAATACTGAGAATTATCAGTGATCGGTGTTTATTGATTCCTGTTATTTTGTTGTTATAGTGTGGGTTTTTTACCTTTCTTTTGGTTTGCTGTTTTGAGATTATTTATTCCTTGTCTCTTCCTGGATGTATTTAACTGAAGTTTTAGACTAGTTTTCTTCCTAGTGCTTTTTGTAGAACTAGATCTTGCTTAAATGTGTTTTTATCATACAGTGTTGTTCTTTCTCCAGATATTGTGATCAGTATTTTTGCTGGATATGTTAGTCTGGGCTGGAATCTGTGATCTTCTGGAGTTTGCTTTTGAAGTCTCCACTGAAAATTCAGGTATTATTTTAATAGATCTGCCTTTATTTTTCCTTTGCAGCTGTTTTGTTTTTTTAAGATTTATTTATTATGTAAACAGTGTTCTGCCTGCATCCAGAAGAGGGCAGCAGATCATTATAGATGGTTGTGAGCCACCATGTGGTTGCTAGGAATTGAACTCAATACTGTTGGAAGAGCAGTCAGTGCTCTCAACCTCTGAGCCATCTTTTCAGACCCTCCTTTGCAGTTTTTAATATCCTTCCTTTGTTCTTTATGTTTTGTGTTTTGATTATAATGTGTCAGGGGACTTTATTTTCTGGCACTGCCTGTTTGGTGTTCTGTATACTTCTTGTACCTTGACAGGCACCCCTTCTTTAGATTGGAGACTTATTAATCTATGATTTTTGTTGAAAATATTTTGCCTTTGACTACGGTTTATTATCCTTCTTTTATTCCTATTATTCTTAGATTTGGTCTTTTCATAATGTCCCAGATTTCCTGGATATTTTGTGCCTGGATTTTTTTTTAAGTTTAATATTTTCTTTTATTGAGAACATTCTGCTTTGTCATCGACACCTGATATTCTCTCTTCCATGCTTTATGAACTGTTGGTGAAGTTTTGAAGTTTTCGTTTGTCATCCAAAATTTTTTATTTCCAGCTTTATTTGTCTGGGTTTTCTTTAGTGATTCTTGTTCAATTCTATTTTCATGTTAAGAATTGTTTTTATGGGAGCTAGAGAGATGGCTCAGAGGTTAAAAACACTGACAGTTCTTCCAGAGGTCCTGAGTTCAATTCCCAGCAACCACATGGTGGCTCACAACCATCTGTAATGATATCCGGTGTCCCCTACTGTCATAGAGGCAGAACACTGTATACATAATAAACAAATATTTAAAAAATTGTTTTTATTATTTCATTCAACTATTTCTTTTTGTATTCACATACTTCATCAAAGGATTTATTCATATCTGCTTTAAGGTCCTTTGACATATCATAATTTTAAGTTTAAAGTCTTTGTCTTGTGCTTCACCTATATTGAATTTATAGGAATCTACTGTAGAAGGGTTACTGTGCTCTGGTAGAGGCATATTGCCTTGGCTATTCATGTTTTGTGTTTTTGTGTTGAGGTCTGGGTATCTGGAGTTAGGATAACTGAGGTCTTTCTAGTTGTTAATGTCTGGTCTTACCTTTGCTGGGTGGGTTCCACTCTCTGGTTACTGTTGCCCTCTCAGGATGTTAGGCAAGTGTGGTAGCTGTACTGTCCCTTATGTAAAGATGCTTCTGCACTTTGGTGGGTGACCGAGAAGAATGGAGATGGGTTAGGAGAAAAGGCTGAGAGCGACTGTGGGAAAGAATTAGGGGGATCTAGTCCACACGAAGAGGCAGGCTCCCCAGGGACTGGAGGTGTGGTGGGGGGAAAGTAGGCTGAAGTAGGACAAAGAATAAGTCAGACAGACAGAGATGAAAGGTCTGGGGACCTAGGTGTATAACAAGGGGTGGGGTTGGAGTGGGAGGGGTGGCAACTGCAAGCAGGGCTGGGGATGAAACTGGAGAGATCATAATAGACAGGAAGGACAGGAAGGGCAGTGAAAACCCTCTACCCAGTTCCAGCCCTGGGAGCCACTGGAGGGTCCCTGGTAGGAAATGTTTCTAGGTGTCAGTGGCTGGAACAAAGCAATGGAGATGGGCTAGAAGGAAAGCTGAGAGCGTCCACAGGAAGGAGCTAAGCCGGGTCTTCTGGAATATATCTTGGCATAGCAAGGCTTGACAAACCTATGACCAAACTACACTAGATGGGGAAAACAAAAAGCACATCCCTAAAGTCAGAAGCAGCTTTCCGCTCTTTCCACTCCCACTCAAACAGTGCTTTAAGCCTCAGCCAAAGCAATGGATCTTTATTTACAACTCCATACACAAAGGGCCCTAAAGACTCCACAAGAATGTTCTGCAAAGTGAATAGAGCTAGAAAACATCATTTTGAGTAAGGTAACCCAGACCCAGAAAGACAATTATCACATGCACTCACTCATAAGTGGTACTAACTCATAAAGCAAAGAAAACCAGCCCACAAATCACAATCCCAGAGAACCTAGACAGCAATGAAGACCCTAAGAGAGACTTACATAGATCTAATCTACATGGGAAGTAGGAAAAGACAAGATCTCCTGAGTAAATTGGGAGCACGGGGACCTTGGGAGAGGGTTGAAGGGGAGGGGAGAGGCACGGAGGTGAGCAGATAAAAATGTAGAGCTCAAAAGAATCAATAAATAAATTATATAAATATATATAATATATTTATATATATAAATAAATTCTCTTAAAAAAGAGAATATTCTACAAAGTTAACATACAAAAATCAGTTTCCTTTATGGCAATGAAATCTATGCTGAGAAATAAATCAGGAAAAATAAACCCATTCACAATTGCCTTTTAAAAAAAAATGAAACAATACCTTGGAATAAATCTAACGAAGGAAGTGAAATTCCTCTATAATGAACTCTAAAACAGTGAAGAAATTGTAGCAGACAGATCTCACGGCTCCTAATCTCACGGCTCTATAAAACCAATCCTGTGAAAACAGCTATACTATACCCAAGCAGGTTCGGTTCAATGAAAGCCTCAATTAAAATATCAAAGGCATTCTTCACAAAAATATTTTAGACAGTATTAAAATGCATATGAAGGCAGCAAAACAGAGAACAGATACCCAAGGCAATTCTGAGTAAAAGGAACAATGTTAGAGTCATCGCCATACCTGATTTCAAGCCATGAGTCCTAGTAACCAAAACAACATGGTATTGGCACACAGGACACACAGATCAATGGGATGGAAAAGAGGACTCAGGGCCCAGTGAGATGGCTCAATAGGAAAAGGCACTTGCTGTCAAGCCTAATGACCCGCATTCAATCTCTGGGGCCCCCATAGTGGAAGGAGAGATCCAATTCCACACATTATAGTGCCTGCCAACACACATACACAGTCTTAGGGTTTGTTATTGCTATTGAAGAGACACTGTGAGCACGGCAACTCTTATAAAGGAACCATTTGAGGGTGGCTCAGTTACAGTTTCAGGGGTTCAGTCCGCTATGATCATGAAGGGGAAGCATGGCAGCGTACAGGCAGGTATAGTGCTGGAGCTGAGAGTCGACTGACGCCCTGGGAGGTATCCTAAGCCTAAAAAACCTCAAAGCCTGCTCCCATTGTTGCACACTTCCTCTCACAAGGCCATACCCTTCCAACAAAGACACGCCTCCTAATAGTGCCATTCCCTATGCAATTTTGAGGGTCAAATACATTCAAACTATCACACACACACACAATAAATTTAATAAAAAAATTTTAAGAGAACCTAAATGTAAACCCACACAGCTACAGGTACCTGATTTTCTCAAAGACAAAAATGTATATATTGGAGAAAAGATATTTTCAACAAATAATGCTTGGAGAACTGGATGAGCTCACACAGAAAAATGAAAGTCTTCCTACACAAAAATCAACTTTACATAGTCCAAAGATTTTTTTTAAATAATTACTCTTTGTGTATGGGTGTTTGTCTGGGTGTGTGAATGTATACCATGTGCATGCCTGGTGCACACAGAGGTCAGAAGAGGGCATTGGATCCCCTGAAACCGAAGTTACAGATAGTCGTGAGCCACGATGTGGATGGTGGGAATTGTACCTGGTCCTCTGCAAGAACAAGTGTTCTTAGCTTCTGAACCATCTCTCCATCCCCAATGGATCAAAGATTTTAATGTAAGACCGTACATAAACTCTGAATGTATTCAAAGGAAGAGTAGGCAACACACATCAAGATCCAGGCAGAGGGGGAGAGGGTTAGAGAGAAGGAAGTAGGGGAGGAATGGGGAAAGCTAGGTGGACTGGGTTGGGGGGAGGGAGGAAGGATGGATATGAGATCAGGGAAGAATATATTTCAACTAAGGGAGTCATCTTAGGGTTTAAAGGAGACTTGATTATAAATGGGATCACAGGTCCAAGGAAATCCCCAGATTGTTCTCTGGACAGAAGAGAGGGTGCCTGAAACGGTCTAGGCCCATAACCATACTGATGAATATTTTGCTTATCACCATAGAACCTTCATCTGGCGATGGATGGAGATAGAGACAGAGACCCACATCGTAACACTGGACTTAACTCCCTAGGTCCAAACGAGAAGCAGAAGGAAAGAGAACGTGAGCAAAGACGGCAAGATCAGAGAGAACCTTCATCCCACGATGGATGGCGATACAGATGGAGACCCACATTGGAGCACCGGACTGAGCCCCCCCCAGGTCCAAACGAGGAGCAGAAGGAGGAAGAAAATGAAAAAGGAAATAAGGACTGCGAGGGATGTGATCACCCACTGATACAAGGGGACGGATCTAATGAGAGTTTACCAAGGCCAGTTGGACTGGGACTGAACGAGGACGCAATCCAACCAGATTCTCTGAATGTGGCCGGATTCTCTGAATGTGGCTGGCCTGAGTCTTTCTGAAAAGCCATTGACAATGGCATTGGGACTTGTTTCCTCTGCATATACTGGATTTTGCGGATCCAGTCCGTCTGGACACTCACCTTCCTGGACCTGGAGGGAGGGGGAGGAACTTGAACTTCCCACTGGGCAGGAAACCCTGACTGCTCTTAGAGATGGAGAGGGAGGAGGAGAGGGAGTGGGGGGAGTGGGAGGGTGGTGGGAGGAGGGGCAGAAATGGAAACTTTTATAATTTAATAAAATTACAAAAAAAATAAAATAAAATAAAAAATAAAAATTATTTTATATTTCTCCCAAAAAAAAAAAAGGATCCAGGCAGAGGAAGAATTTTACGACTAGGACTCCAGGTGCTCAGGGAAATAATTGACAAATGATACATCGTGAAATTACAGAGCTCTTGTACAGATTTTTAAAGAGTGAAGAGAGAGTTACAGAATAGGAGAAAACTTCTACTCGTTGTAAACACCACAGCTCAGATGGAAAGGGATCCCGGCAGTCGGGAGCCATGGAACACCACAAAGTCACTGTAGGCAGAGTAGCTTGCGGCCCTGCTCCGGGGAACGGTTTCCCCAATGTCACAGCTCTGCTCTGACAGCGAAGCTATTACAGTTCTGCTCAGGTCCTCTGGATGGAACAGCTCTGCCCAGCCTGTGGGAGGATTTCTCAGCGACAGTGTTACAATTCTGCTCTGCTCTGCTCTGTTCGGCTCGGCTCGGCTCGGCTCGGCTCAGCTCAGCTCAGGTGAAAGTTGTTGCTCTGTTACTTCTACTCCCGTGAAAGTTGTTATTGCTTTGCTCCACTCCAGTGAAAGGAGACCTCACCCAAACCTCACTCAAGAGATTTATTGAGAGGGAAGAATCCAGGAGGGTGGCTGCCTCTGCCAGGGTGGAAAAAAGCAGCTCCCGACTAAACAAACACAGGGCTTACATAGGGCTTCTTAGGGGTAGGGCTTTTCCGGGGTGAAGATTTTCAGGGTGGGAATTGGTTGGAATGAGCTTGGATAAACTCAGAGACCGACTGGATTTCGTGCTCAGGGACTGGTTGATTTTTGTGCTGAGTTGGTGAGGGACAAAGTGTTTCTTTGGCTCTGGTATCAGAGCAAAAGCGTGTTTCTCCCACGGGCCCTTTTGGCTCTGGTTTCAGGGTCAGTGAATTGGCTCTAGTCTCAGGGTCAGGGTGTGTTTCTTTGGCCTGGTTTCAGGGTCAGGGTGTGTTTCTTTGGCTGGCCCTTTTCCCCTATACTCACTATATATCTAACAAGGGATTAAGATCTAGAACATTGAAAGAACTCAAAAAACTGGAGGCAGGGAGTGGTGTAATACACCCTTAATCCCAGCACTTGGGAGGCAGAGCCAAAATCT